>NC_142149.1:31779306-32084806 GCF_024610735.1 Ursus americanus
GAGTCTGCTTGTCCCTCTCCCTTTGCCCTTCCCCCCTGCTATTGCTCGCTCGCTCTCAAATAAATAAAATCTTAAAAAAAACCCCACAAACCCACAGTTCTCTATATTTCTCAGTGGTCATTGAGATAAGTATACTGTTTCACCCATCCTCCCATCTGCCTCCCTCTGGCAACCACCAGTTTGTCTGGGTTTTTTTTTTTTTTTTTTTGTCTCTTTTTGCTTTGTTTTGTTTCTTAAATTTCACATATGAGTGAAATCGTATGGTATGTGTCTTTCTCCGACTGACTTATTTCATTTAACTTAATACCCTCCAGGTCCATTTGTTGTCACAAATAGTACAATCTCATCCTTTTTTATGGCTGTGGTAATACTCCTGTGTGTGTGTGTGTGTGTGTGTGTGTGTGTGTGTGTGTGTGTACATCTGTCTTCCTTATCCATTCCTTATCTACTTTCTATTGATGGACACTTGGGTTGCTTCCATATCTTGGCTATTGTAAATATTGCTGCAGTAAACATAGGGGTGCATGTATCTTTTTGAATTAGTGCTTTTATTTTCTTTGGGTAAATACCCAGTAGTGGATTACTGGATCACATGGTAATTCTAGTTTTAATTTTTTGAGGAACCTCCATACTGTTTTCTACAGGGGCTGTACAAATTTGTTTTCCCACCAACAGTGCACGAGGCTTCCTTTTCCTCTACATTGTTGCTAATGCTTGGTATTTCTTGTGGTTTTTATTTTAGCCATTCTGACAGATATGATGTGGTATCTCACTGTGGTTTTGATTTGCATTTCCCTGATGATGAATGATATTGAGCATCTTTTCAAGTGTCTTTCGGCCATCTCTATATCTTCTTTGGAGAACTATCTATTCAGGTCCTCTGCCCATTTGTTAGTTGGGTTATTACTTATTATTATTATTATTATTATTATTATTATTATTGTTATTATTTTGGTGTTGAGTTGTAGAAGTTCTTTATATATTTTGGATATTAACCCTTTATTGGATATA
Source organism: Ursus americanus (assembly GCF_024610735.1). Classification (NCBI taxonomy): domain Eukaryota; kingdom Metazoa; phylum Chordata; class Mammalia; order Carnivora; family Ursidae; genus Ursus; species Ursus americanus. Next base: position 31,780,318 of record NC_142149.1, read on the forward strand.
TCATTTACAAATATCTTCACTCATTCAGTAGGTTGTCTTTTCATTTTGCTGATGGTTTCCTCCACTGTGCATAAGCTTTTTATTTTGGTGTAGGCCAAATAATTTATTTTTGCTTTTGTTTCCCTTGTCTGAGGAGATACATCTAGAAAAATGTTTCTGCAGCCAATGTCAAAGAAATTATTGCCTATGCTTTCTTCTAGGAATTTTATGGTTTCAGGTCTCACATTTAGGTTTTTAATCCATTTTATTTTATTTTTGTGTATGGTGTGAGAAAGTGGTCCAGTTTTATTCTTTTGCATGTAGCTGTCCAGTTTTCTCATCACCCATTTGTTGAAGAAACTGTCTTTTTCCCATTGTATATTCTTGCCTTCTTTCTCATAGAATAATTGTCCATATAAGACTGGGTTTATTTCTGCACTCTCTATTCTGTTCTGTTGATCTATGTTTCTGTTTTTGTGCCAGTGCCAAATTGGCTACCATAGTAGGTAGCAATTTTAGGTATATATTACAACATTAAATTATCAGTTTTTAGATTACCTTATAAGGTTTCAGGTTTATTGACCTTATAAGTGAGACCTTTTAAAATAATTATTTGGATTCATTTCACTCACTCATTAATTCACCAAATGTTTATTGAGTACGTTTTCTGTGCCATGTTCTATTCTATATCCTAAGGATACAGTAGTGAACAAAAAAAAGGGCTCTACTTTCAAAGAAATTTAAGTTCTTTTTTTTTTTTTTTTTTTTAATTTTAGAGAGGGAGAGAGACAGAGCATGTGGGAGCAAGGGGAGAGGCACAGGGAGAGGAAGAGGGAGAGAAGCAGACTCCCTGCTGAGCACGGAGCCCAACATGGGGCCTGATCGCACAACCCTGAGATCATGACCTGAGCCCAAATCAAGAATCAGATGCTTAACTGACTGAGCCACCCAGGCACCCTGGAAATTATCAGTCAGGTGGTTTTGATAACTGTTGTGAAAAAAAATAAATAAATAAAGCAGGATAAGGCACTAGAAAATGGTGAGGTAAGGATGCAAAGGGAGTTTGCTATTTTTTATGAGGTGATCAGGGAAGGCCTCTCTGATAAGATTAAATAGAAATCTGAAAGGAATTAGCCAGAGGAATTAAAAAGTGCAGAGATGGGAGCATCTGGGTGGCTCAGTTGGTTGAGCATCTGACTCTTGATCTCAGCTCAGGTCTTGATCTTAGGGTCATGAGTTCAAGTCCCATTTGGTTCCACATGTGGAGCCTCATTAAAAAAAAAAGTGCATGGGGCGCCTCGGTGGCTCAGTCGTTAAGCATCTGCCTTTGGCTCAGGGCGTGATCCCAGCAGTCTGGGATCGAGCCCCGCATCAGGCTCCTCCACTGGGAGCCTGCTTCTTGCTCTCCCACTCCCCCTGCTTGTGTTCCCTCTCTCGCTGGCTGTCTCTCTCTGTTAAATAAATAAAATCTTAAAAAAAAAAAAAGTGCAAAGATGGTGAGGTGAGAGAAACAGCAGAGAGATTTGTGTGACATGGAGTAAGATGAAAGAAGGAAAGTATAAGAAGACAGGGTCAGAGAGGTGGCACAGAATTAAATCAAGTAGGGTCTTATAAGCCATGGTGAGGATTTTGTCTTTTTCCCTGAATGAAATGGGAATGTAACAGAGGGTTATGAACAGAGGAAGAACATGGTCTGATTTACATTTTTAACAGATCGCTCTGGTGCTATGTGGAAACTTGAGTATGTAGAAAAAAGGAGAGCAGTTAATAGGCCAATGCAATTGTCCAAGTGAGAAATAATGCTGGCTTAGACCAAGGAGGTAATCTTGGAAGCAGTAAGAAGTGCTCAGGTTCCAGATATACTTCAAAGGAAGAAATAATAGGATTTGTTTATGTGGTGTATGAGAAAGAAAAAGAGTCAAGGATAAATCCAAGGTTTGTGGCTTGAGCAATTAGAAGAATGGAATTGCCATTTACTAAGATGGAGAAGGCTTGGGGAAGAACAGGCTTAACAGGAAAATCAAGAAATTGGTTTTTGACAAATTAAGATTATGGTACTTTTGGAAGCAGAAATATTGACTATGTATGGTTGGATATAAGAACCTGAAGCTCAGGGGGCACCTGGGTGGTGCAGTCAGTTAAGTGTCCAACTTTTGGTTTTAGTTAGGTCGTGATCTCAGAGTCCTGAGATCAAGCCCCTTGTCAGGCTCAGTACAGAGTCTGCTTGAGTTTCTTCGCATCTCCTTCTGCCCCCCACCACCACATGCACTCTCTCTCTCTAAAATAAATAAATCTTTTTTTAAAAAAATAATCTGAAGCTCAGAAGAGTGGTATGACTTAAGATACAAATTTAAGCATAATGCTATTAGTATTACTATCTGTACATACAATGAAATTTTCTGTTTTAAACAATGATTTTCTTCCTCATTTCTTTCCTATACTTTTTCTTAGAATTTGAAATGATCAGAAGACTTTTATCTGTTAGCATTGTCAGTCTCAAGAGCTTCTGAAAGCTGTCTTCCCAAGCTACAAATGGATTTTAAAATGTGCAATATGTAATTCTTAATTGTTAGACCATTGAGTATAATTTAAGAGGTGCAGGCCATTCAGTGAAGTTGGAAAAGGTGGCATTATGACTTTGAAGTGTAGCATGTTAGACAGATATGGATTTATGGTATCATTCTCAGTCATGACCTTAGTGCCTGTACGTTCTTTTAGGTACATTTTAGTTTTTCAGTTTCTCCATTCTAGTGAAAGGAAATGTAAATTTTTGAATTATATACCTCACAAAGTTATTGGAATCATTATTAAAAGAAATGGTAATGTTAAAAAAGTCTTGGGGCACCTGGGTGGCTCAGTCATTTGGGCGTCTGACTCTTGATTTTGGCTCAGGTCATGATCTCGGGGTCATGGGATCAAGCTCCATGTGGGGCTCCTCACTCAAAGGGGAGTTTGCTGGAGAATCTCTCCATTGCCCTCTGCTTCACTCTCTTTCTCTCTCAAATAAACAAATACATATTTTTTAAAAAGTCTTTATAAAATACTAAATAATATGCTTTGCTTGTTCTACCTTTCTCTAAAGATTAACCTTATAGCAACATGACTGTTTAGGGATATTACCTGCTTTTTTTGTTTATTTGTTTTTTAAGATTATGAGCTAATGTGTGTGTGCAGTCATCCATGTTTTTTGCTCATTGGAATCACTTTAGGAGAGTAACAGTTCTATTAACTTTTAAAAATCTTTAAAAATCATCTTTTTTTCTTCTGCACAGTTTCTACCATACTGCTTTTGCCATTATCCATAATGCCTCTTAGAAATAACTAAATCAGTAGAATTATGCCACATCTGCTTCTGTAAATTTCTACTCCATGTCTTAAGTGGTTACAAGTATATTAGCTATTTGTAAGTGAGGTCTTTTTTGCCCTACTAGAAGCCTCAAAATACCTCATAATACCATGCTATTTAAAGTCTTTAAAGACTGTAAGTATGCATAATAAGCTGTCAGTTATCTTCATTATAGTTGATTATTCATTACTTATTCAAGACAAGGTACTATGCTGTGTATATCTAATCAAAATAGTCAGTGGTTCCTATAAATAAATCTTATTCAAAGTAACGTTTTGTTAACTAGTGAATACACACACATGCATACACAGTAGAATCAAGTGCAGTTGATTCTCATTATTCACAGTGGTTATGTTCTATAAAGTCACTATAAACACTGAATTAGTGAGTACTGAACTATTTTTCCTAGGGGAAATACAGAGTTAGGTTCCTGTGAGCCTCTGGTCACATTTTGTCAACCAATCAGTACAACCTTGTTTTATGTGTGTTTCTGCTTAAAGGTCCTTATTTAATTTTCTGCTTAAAGGTCCTTATTTAATACATAGTTGATTCATTAACACTGAATGCACGGCACTATAATCATGCCTGAATGAAGGTTATTGAATGCATGTATTTTCTCCATAAGGTACACCACAGCCTTCATATGCTTAGGAACACCGGATAGCACTACACTTAGAAACTATTTTATTTTATTTTATTTATTTATTTTTTTAAAGATTTTATTTATTTATGTGACAGAGAGACAGCCAGCGAGAGAGGGAACACAAGCAGGGGGAGTGGGAGAGGAAGAAGCAGGCTCCCAGCGGAGGAGCCCGATGTGGGGCTTGATCCCTGAACGCCGGGATCACGCCCTGAGCCGAAGGCAGACGCTTAACGACTACGCTACCCAGGCGCCCCTGGAAACTATTTTAAACAGCAAAATCATCGACAAAAAGCACAAAAAATGAGAAAAACATAGCACTAAATAGACTGAAAAGGACACTTGTTTACATTAGGAAAGGTCAAATAAGAAGGCAAGAATGAGTGTTGCCTTGTTTGACCTCACCTGGGATCATGTGCTTCAGGTAACTCAAATTGTTCATCATTCTGTGTATGTCCATGAATGACTGCAAAAGCACTGAATTCAGGGTTACAAATAAATTTTACTGAGTAGGTGGTTTACCTATACAGGCTCTACAAATAATGAGGAGACCAACTGTTTACATATACATTTTTAAATTCCTGCCGGAGACACATTTTCTTCTGTTGACCTTCTACTTATTATTCAAATCCCAGCTCAAATGTTACCCTATCTCTGAAGTCTTTCCCAGCAATCTTAGGCAGAATTAGCATTCCCTCCAGTACTCACAGAGTGATCTCATATCATTTTGTAGACTCCTTTTTATAATGTTTATCACATGTCAATTCTTTGTCAAGATTCTTTAGACTGTGAGCTCCTTAAGAACAAGGTCCTTTTCTCATCCATCTCTGTATCCTTAATACTTAACACAGGGTCTGTCACATAGTTGAATTTAAATAAATTTTAAATGAGTGAATCAGTTAACTTCTCTGCAAATGGATTTATATGTATTATTTTAATGAATCTGTCTTAATTAAAAATTGTAGACTGGGGCATCTGGGTGGCTCAGTCAGTTAAGCGTCTGCCTTCGGCTCAGGTCATAATCCTGGGGTCCTCGGATGGAGTGTCCTGTGTTCCGTGTCCTGCCCCACTTCCTCCCCACTTGTGCTCTCTCTCACTCTCTCTTAAGTAAATCTTAAAATAAAATAAAATAAAAATTGTAGACTATATGACATGGGAATAGTACACATTTTACACCAGTTAACATCTCTTGTTACCTCTATTTTTGTTGATTTTTTTTTCATTTGGATGAAGCTGCTTTATTTGAAAAGGAATGTATAATGAACCAGATAATCAATTCTTCCATTACCTTTTAAAGTTTCTATTCAAAGACTTAACTGAGCACAATAATGCACTAGACTCTGTATCAAACTATCCCAATTCTAAACTGCAGAGGAGAAAGTTTATACTCAGGTAAAAATTAGGATATGTATTTATGCCAGAGTTTGATTTTGAAATATTCCAAAAATATAGACTGGTATTGAAGAAATAACAAAGCAAACACTCATATACCCGTGACCCTATTTGTCATATTTAATGTTTGGCCATATTTATTTAAAGATTAAAAAAAAACAGCATTCTTGATCCAAGCTGAAGGCCCCTACATACCCTTCTTTAATCTTGCGCCTACCTGTTCCCTCCCATTGTAGCCACCTCCCTGAATTTGGTATTTATTTTTCCCAGCTAAGCCTTAAATGGGTGGATTTAAGGATGCTAGGAATCCTTTAGTGTTTTTTTGTTTGTTTGTTTTAATAAAATACCATTCATTTAGCCTAGCATGTGGGATGTGAAGCATTTCGAAAGGAGTCATCAGTCTCTGTCTATGTCTAGGCCTTTCTAGGGAACACTTAATGAGATTTTTTCTCTCCCACTCCTTCAGATGTTTTGTTTGCAGTCCCTGAGTCCAAATTGTACATTTATCTTTCAATATTATACTTATGATGATGATGAACTTCTTATTGACAGCCACAATCAATTCTGCCCATAAAACCATCGTTGTTTTGCTTCCAAAGAAAAACTTTATATTTCAAAATGTAACCGTTTCAGTCATTCTGCTGTAGGGGTTGTGAAGTACAAATAATATAAATAACAAATGATGAAAAATGTATATTAAAATACATTAGAAACCTACAGATCCATATTGGTGTTTAGTTGAATAACTTATATTACAAATTCATATATGCAAGAAATATAAAATTATTTTATTTCCCATAAATTAAATTTGACTTTGAATTGCCCAACCTGGTAAAATGGGGATTCATATCAGTCATTATGGGAGCACATGGAGAAGAACGAGGTTTTCTTCCTTTCCTTTCTTTCTTCTGCCCAGTTCAAGAATCTGAGTCTGTCAACAGAAAAACAAAGGGGGTGGGCCCACGTCTCTGCAGTTTATCATGGTAATGACTGGTATCTTTATTAAATAAGCCCATGTGTTCCTTAAAGGAAGTGACATTACTGATTTTTGGCCAAGCTTGTTCACAAGAGTCCCTGAGATTTTGAGCCCCCAGGACCTAGAATGTAAGTTCCCGAGATGCTCCACATAGCCATTTTCTTCTGTGGTCTTATCATTTCCTTGAAGCACAGTCCAAGAGTAGAATTCAAGTCTCTGCTATTCCTGATATTGCTGAACTTTTTCCATTCCTTGAGTTGAGGAAGCTTTTTCCCATTCCCTGACAGCCCTCAAAAACTTTGCCTTTAACTCAAGGTTCCAAAAAGAAAAGTTAAAATGTAGATTATTCATGAGTAACTTCTGTTTTCCACTCAGTAGCTCAGATGTTCCATAAATAATGGAGCCCAAAGACCTGTTTACCTGTTTAGAAGGGGGAAGGGAAAAAATAAGTTGAAAATAAAATGCAAATTAAAATCTTAATAAATCACCCTGCAACTCTTACATGTACATCCATAGACATACACATGCTACCCCATCTTTATGCCTAGGGCTACCTCTGAGTTGTTCAGTTTTTATTGAGCACTGGTAGGAAGAGGCTCTAGATTATTACATATGGATCTATATTATGAATAATTGAAATATGAAAATATGACTAATAAAATGAGCAACTTGGATATTATATTTTATCTCTTATTTGCTATAAAAATAAAGCATCCTGTTGCATAGGCTTTTTTCCCCCCTCAGTTATTTAAAAGGTAATCTGTCTCCCAAATAAAATATATCATAATTATGTATTTTCAATACACATTAAAGAGTAGTAAAGTACCACAGACCTATAATGAGTCCTAAAAACCAGATCTGGTAGTAGTATTATGACTGTTACTTGAATTTTAAGTCATTTCAAGAATACTCAACAATAATTATTGAGACCCATACTACTCTGAGAGCTGAGATAGAGAATAAAGTTGATTATGATATGTCTTTACCCTCAATGATCTTGAAGACTAATGAAAAATATAGGAGTAAATCAATAATAATAGTATAATAAATGAAAAAGATGCTATCAAAGTATACAAATGGAAGGAGAAGAGTCAAAGAAGGCTTTTTTTTTTTTTTAAGGATTTTATTTATTTATTTGACACAGAGAGACAGCCAGTGAGAGAGGGAACACAAGCAGGGGGAGTGGGAGAGGAAGAAGCAGGCTCATAGCGGAGGAGCCTGATGTGGGGCTCGATCCCAGAACACTGGGATCACGCCCTGAGCCGAAGGCAGATGCTTAACGACTGCGCCACCCGGGCGCCCCCAAAGAAGGCTTCTTGAAGAAGGTAATGCTTTAAGTGAGATTTTAGAGCCCAGAAAGGGTTGTTAACTAAATAAAGAAGAAAAGAAGAGTAGTTCAAGGTGAGGAAGTGGCATCTGTGAGTTTGTATTAGCCTAAAACAATGTAACACGTCGTTATGTCTATACCTCTGCCGTGTAAGTGGTTCCATATGGCTGGAGCAAAGGATGCATGAGAGGAATTGGTTGAAGGCAGAAAGACAGCGCAGGCCAGATATGCTAAGTTAGGGTATTTCAGGGCCTTTTGCCTTCTGCTCCAATAATCTTAACACTGAAGACCTCCTTAGAGAAATAAAAGCTGGACGAAATTTATTATAATGCTTCTCTTTATTATTTTGTTAAGTTTACCTTGACTCTTATATAGCACATTGTAGGTTCCCATAGTGCTATCATATGGAGGGATTATTTCTTAGCATCATAGTGACATTTAATAAGAGCCACCTTGATATTTTATTACCTTGTTGCTAATTTATCTGTTACTTTTTATTTAACATAATTTTACCAAACTACTGACAAATGTGTTATAAAGTAATTGAAGTCATGGTGTTATTAGTCAAAGAATGGAATACATCGAGAGGAAAAAGTGAAGAAAAGCAGTTAAAAGAATGATTTTTTTAAACAGCAAGATCAATTATAGACCTACACTACAAAATTTATGTGAATACTTTAGAGTTATTTTGAATAATCAGTTATTCTACCCTAACCATTTGATCACCCTTTTTATGTTAGATAATGTAGCATTCTACAGCTAAACAATGCCAAAAACATCTTGGGTACTGTAGAATATTTTGAAACAATGTAAATATATGGAGAGAGATGATTTCCTGATAGGAGCAATTTTTTAAACAGGAGCTTATGATTTTATGTTAGATTTTTCAGTAGGTTTCTGTGAGAACTGAAGAATAGACTTCTTTCATAGTTAATGGTGTTATTAGAAAGACATCAGATTATCTTGGCTTTCCTGATTAGCTGAGTACCAAGCAGAGAGAAATCAGTAATGTTCTCTTGACTTTCTTGAAGTGCTTTCAGATAGTTGTTAATCAAAAGAGAAACTTATTACAAGAATAATAAAATATACCTTTTGCTTTTCAATCCAGCAGAAGATAGCAGTAGCACAGAAAACCTTAAACACAGGGGGCGCCTGGGTGGCTCAGTCGTTAAGTGTCTGCCTTTGGCTCAGGGCGTGATCCTGGAGTCCTGGTATCGAGCCCCACATCAGGCTTCTCTGCTGGGAGCCTGCTTCTTCCTCTCCCGCTCCCCCTGCTTGTGTTCCCTCTCTCGCTGGCTGTCTCTCTCTCAGTCAAATAAATAAATAAAATCTTTAAAAAAAAAGAAGAAGAAACCTTAAACACAGGAAAATGAACACAAAGGGAATCCCCTACCAATCTCAATGGGTTAGGAGAAATTGTGTGTAAAAAAAGAGAGAGAAAAGAAATTGTTTAAATAATACATCTCTAATGTTTTGAAACTGTACATGCTTCTATGCCACCTCCCACTGATCTCCGCTCTGTTGTTTTCTTCTAAATATTATGCATTTTCCCCTAGACCTGATTATTTTAAAGATAGCTCTAGCAATCAGGTACAGTCAAATGTCATATAATAAAAATCAGTTACAACTGGGTAGTATTTTAGAACTTAAGCCACTGAAAAAGGTGATATAACTGTGTCTACCAAGAAGACTAATAATTAGCCTTTGTTCTTGTCCAAAAGAAGCAGGGTTAATGTCTTTAACTTAGTTAATTTAAAGACAGTGTGCCCACTTCTCTCATTGTAGCTAGTGGGAAGGCGAGGGAGATCATAGCTATGATGCTGCTTAAACTAGATAAAATGGTAGACAATGTAGATAGAGTGAGAAACTTAAAATCCCTAGGAAACAGAATAAAAATTGATAGCTCAACTAAATTTCAAGAAAATGTTTATGTTCTTCATTTTACATTTTGTATGTCTTATCTATGTGTATTTTATGTTAGGTAGAACAACAACAGCTGGAGTTTTTATTCTTATATTTACTATGATTTTTATAATGAACACTATTAATGTTTTATAACCCAAACAATGAGGATATTTCCATTTTGAAAAAAGATGACAGTTTAAACTGACATAAAACCTTTCTCTTCTTTTCAATTCCATATAAATCAAAAACTTTAAAATAGTTGAAGTACAGTAAGATCATTTGAGATTGAGACATTTCTCACTTGTTCAGCAAGTAGATATAAAATTTGCATTGCCAAAAATCCTAGTGCCTCTTTTTTTAAATGGCACTGGTTGCAATGACTTGTTAGTCAGCAAACACCTTTTGCCACAGCTAAGGAGCAAATAATAATGATCACTTAAATTTATAGTGCTTGAGGTACATCAAATATAACATAGTTGGTTTTTATTATTATTTATATCAAACTGGAAGGGATGACTATCAACTTTTAATTATTATACTGTGAAAAAAATGTCATGAAGGTGATTTTAGTTCATATATAAAATGCGATGACTTTATCTCCCCCTTTTTCTAAAATTTTATTTTTAAGTAATCTCTACACCCAACATGGGGCTCAAACTCAAAACCCTGAGATCAAGAGTCACATGCTCCACCAACTGAGCCACCAGGCACTGCTATTTCCCCTTTTTGTATCATCTACAATGATATGTTGCATGGTATTAACTGGTCTGATATGTATTTATAGGTCAACCTGAATTTGCTTCTGTAGGAATATAATTGCTTAACTATGCTTAATATATGGATTTATCTTTCTCTAGGCACTCACATGAAAAATAGCAGTTTAAGTAACTGCTAATGAGCAAAGATCATCTTAGCTGCCAAGGTGTTACCTCTGCCCCAAAATTTCATCATTACCAGAAATTGCCCGCCTCCAAAATTAATACATCCTATTCATTAGCTATACCCTTCTATTCTCCAAATACATTTGTTCAGGTACACTACTGCAACCGTTCCTTGATTTCATTAATATCTTCATTCTGTTGGTTCTCTTTTATTTTTATTTACAAATTTATCCAACCTAGATTTTACCATTCTTCCTTATAGTCATGTTCTTGTAAATACCATCAAGTCCTTTGCCCTTCTCTCTCTGTATATCATCAGCTTAGCAAAACCCCAGGCCCTCCACTTTCTCTGGGACCATATGCAAACAATTGAGCATTACTAAAGAAAAATCCCATAACCAGGTTTGTAAGGTCACTGTAAAATCACGATTAACCTCAACTGAGTAGTCACTAACTCATTTTCTCTAGTAAGTTTACTCTCCTGCATTCCATAATTTCTACTTTCTTTGCTCAGACCTCCAGATGCCCTCTCTTTCTTCCTTACTGAAGCTTGCTTCATAATTCATAGAGAATATAAGGAACTATCAAATGAAAATTTCCTCTTCTTCAGGCTCACCTATATCTGCATCCATCTTCTTCTACTGTCCTCTTCTCAAAGACTGACCCCTCCACATATGACCACACATTCCATCATTTTCTGCTTTCTTAGAGAACTAATTCTTTTGGTTAGTGCCTCTTCTGTATCTTTAGCTGCTGCTGCTGCTTTTTTTTTTTTTAACTGAATCTTTACTATCAGCATTAAAAATATTCCTCTAGTCTCTCCCATCTTAAAAATCCCTCTTCCAAATAGTATCCATTACACTTCATTCTCCCTTTATAGGCAAACTTATAAAAAACTTAAATTAAAAGATGTGTCTCCATATCTTCACTTCTCAGTCTCTTTTTAATTTTGAAAAAATAATGTAAAAGTTTTATTTTGGGGGGTTTCCTGGGTTGCTCAGTTGGTTGAGTATCCAACTCTTGGTTTCAGCTCAGGTCATGATTTCAGGGTCATGATATCAAGCCCTGCATACAGCTCCGCACTCAGTGCAGAGACTGCTTGAGATTCCTCCCTCTCCCTCTCCACACCAACCCCCCCCCCAGTGCTCATGCGCTCTCCTCTCTCTCGTGAATAAATAAAATCTTTTTTAAAAAAAGTTTTATTTTGATGAACAGAAATTTTTGTCAACTTTGATATAGTCAAATGTGTCAATAGTTTCCTCAACAGAGTTTTTGTGTCTTGTTTAAGAAAACTTTGTCTACTCCAAGGTCATGAAAATTGATTTTCTAATTTTATTTTTTTATTTTTTTAAAAGATTTATTTATTTGAGAGAGAGAGAATTAGTGCTCGAGTGGGGGAAGGAGCAGAGGGAGACAGAGGGGGAAGCCGACTTCAGGCTGAGCATGGAGCCTGATACCAAGCTGAATCTCATGACCCTGAGATTATGACCTGAGCCAAAACCAAGAGTTGGGAGCTTAACCCACTGAGCCAACCAGGCACCCCGATTTTCTAATTTTAAACTAATATTGCGTCCTAGAATAATTTTATTTAATTTTATTTAGTTTGCTAATATTGTCTTTTGGCTTTTGCATCTATGTGAATTAGTGAGATAAACTTGTATTTTCTTTTAATGTCTCAAATTTTGTTGCATTTTGGTTTCTAAGTTATGATTGCTTTATAAAGGGACTTGAGACCTTCCTGTTTTTCTGTTCTCTAGGAAAGTTTATATAAGATTGGTGTTCTTTTTTTCTTAAATGTTGGACTTAATTGTTAAAGCCACCTGGCCTGGGCTTTTTTTTTTTTTTTTAATTATGGATTCAATTTCTTTTTTTCTATCTCTTTAAAAATTTCATTTATCTTTTAAAGAATCTTTTAAAAAAATTTTTATTTATTTATTTAATTATTTATTTGAGAGAGAGAGCAAGGGTGAGAGAGCACAAGTAGGGAGAGTGGCAGAAGTAGGCTTCCTGCTGAGCAGGGAGCCAGACTGAGGGCTTGATCCCAGGCCCCTGGGATCATGACCTGAGCTGAAGGCAGACGCTTAACCGACTGAGCCACTCAGGTGCCCTTATTTATTTATTTTAAAAGTAAACTCTACCACCAAAGTGGGGCTCAAACTTACGACTCCGAGGTCAAGAGTTGCGTGCTCTATGGACTGAGCCAGCCAGACACCTCATGGATTCAATTTCATTAATAAAGTCTTACTCAGAATTTCTATTCTAGATCTTCTTATAGACATTTTGATAGGTTACATTTTTCTAAGAGTTTATTTGCTATCAGTTTTCAAAGTTATTGGCAAAAGTTTTTCTTAAAATCCTTTTGGGTATTTTTGAATCTGTGACTCATAATTCTTTTTTTTTTTTTTTAAGATTTTATTTATTTATTTGACAGAGATAGAGACAGCCAGCGAGAGAGGGAACATAAGCAGGGGGAGTGGGAGAGGAAGAAGCAGGCTCCCAGCAGAGGATCCTGATGTGGGGCTCGATCCCAAAACGCTGGGATCACGCCCTTGGCCAAAGGCAGATGCTTAACGACTGAGCCACCCAGGCACCCTATGATTCGTAATTCTGTACCACTTTTTATTCCTGATATTGATAATTTATGCTTTCTTTTTTCTACACCAGCGTTCATAAAACTTATTAGTCTTTTTTTATTAGTCTGTTCATAGCCGTGATCTTTGTTGTTATGTATTTATTTTTTCATTTATTCTTTTTTATTTCCTTCCTTCTACCTTTTTAGGTTTAATTATCTGTTCTTTATCTTCTTGAGATAAATGCTTAGAACATTGATTTTTTTTTTTTTAGCCTTTCTTCTTTTCTAATCTATCTGTTTAGACCTATGTACTTCTTTTCGTATGGCTTTAACTGTGTCCCACAAATTTTGGTATATAGCATTTTATTTTTAAAAATAATCTCTATACCAACATGGGGCTCAAGTGCACAACCCTGAGATAAGAGTCATTGCTCTACTGGCTGAGACAGCCACGTGCCCCGGTATATACTGTTTTAATTATCATTAGTCGTGCTGTTTTGTTTTCCATTGTGATTACATTTTGAGTCATTTGGAAGTAACTTATACAATTTTCAAACAAATGGTGATTTTCTAGTTATCTCCTAAATATTGATTTTTAGCTTAAGTTCACTGTGGTATGAGAACATACTATGTGTGATTTCCAGTTGTTGAAGCCTGGTTGAGGTGAGGAGAATATCCATGTAGAGGGGCAGTTTGATGCCAGGTGTTGAGGGTATCTGCATGGGCAGGTATCCATGTAGAGAGATGACCCAAATAGGATAAGGAGGACATCTGTATAGAAGGGAAGCCTGGCACGAGGGGGAAAGATACTTGTGTAAGATCATAGAAGCAGTAGCTCTGTTTCATTGGGGGGATATCAGAGCCCAAACGGGGAAGAAGGTGTCCACACAGGGGACATCTTGGCATAGGTTGTGAAACAGGGCATTCTGCCATTGATTGTCAGCTCCTGAGTAGGGTAAGGAGGATGTCCAATTATGGCAGTGGTCTGGTGGGAGGTATCAGAGCCTGAGTGTGATAAGGAGGGCATCTATGTGGGAAGGTGGTAGCATCGTCACATCATGGATGTTAGAGGCTAAACTAGAGTGAGGAGAGTATTTGCAGAGGGTAAAAGCTGCACTGGTCAAGTGAGGGGTATTGGAGTCTAAGCAGGGTGAGGAGAGCACTGGTGCAGAGTGGGGTGGGATGATGGTAATGGGGAATTCATTACATGTAGGAGGATTGCTCAAATAGGTAAATACTAGGGATAACAGGAGCCAAGTTTCTTAACTGTTGGAGTAAAAGATATGGAAAGGAAGAAACCTAGAATGGCTTTGTAGTCTTAAATTGGAATTAGAGATATTAATGTGAGCACATAGTTGTCTATATCTAAAGAGATAGATACAGAAATAGAGATGGAAATGTGCATGTATATATGTGTGTGTTTGTGTGCACACACACATATATAACATACATATACATATTTTCATACATGTATTCTTTAGCTCTGTCTACTGAGAAGGCCTGGGGGTAGTTCTGTCCAAAATCAATGAGCACAACTATTGCCAAAATACGAGTTTTTAAATACCATTATCCACTAAACAAAACCAGAGTTCTTTGGAAGTATTGCTGAGGCCAACCTGAGGTAAGGGTGTTGTACAAGATGATCCAGTAACATCTTGAGCCTAAAAGTAAGAAGGTGCTCAAAGAAAGAGGAAAGATGTGAAAAAGACAGAAATGGCTATTTTTTTTTAAAGATTTTATTTATTTATGTGACAGAGAGACAGCCAGCGAGAGAGGGAACACAGCAGGCGAGTGAGAGAGGAAGAAGCAGGCTCCCAGCAGAGGAGCCCGATGTGGGACTCGATCCCGGAACGCCGGGATCACGCCCTGAGCCGAAGGCAGACGCTTTAACAACTGCGCTACCCAGGCGCCCTGTGAAATGGCTATTTTGAAACAAGATCAGGCAGTATCTTGTAAAATTAATCATATATATAAACCTAATCAATATTCAGCTTTTATATCTTCAAATATTGCCTCTTCCTCAATGTTTCTTTTCTCCTTCTGGAAATCTGATTAAATGTTAGACCCGCTCTATCATCCATGTCTTTTAACTCTCTCAGATTTTTCATCACTTGCTTCTTTGTGTTGCATTATGGAGAATTTTTTTTTCCAGGTTTATATTCCAATTTACTAGTGTTCATTTCAACTGGATTTATTCTGCTCTTAGACTGATCCATTGAGTTTATGTTTTTGATTTCTAGAAGTTTGGTTTGATTCTTTTTTTTTTTTTTTTTTTAAAGATTTTATTTATTTATTCGACAGAGAGAGAGACAGCCAGCGAGAGAGGGAACACAAGCAGGGGGAGTGGCAGAGGAAGAAGCAGGCTCATAGCGGAAGAGCCTGACATGGGGCTCGATCCCAGAACTCCGGGATCACGCCCTGAGCCAAAGGCAGACGCTTAACCGCTGTGCCACCCAGGCGCCCCTGGTTTGATTCTTTTTTTGACAAGTTTGTTCTTAAATTTTTAGATCTTTGATTTTTTAAAAAAGATTTTATTTATTTATTTGCCAGAGAGAGAGAGAGCACAAGCAGGGGCAGTGGCAGGCAGAGGGAGAAGCAGGCTCCCTGCTGAGCGAGGAGCCCTCTGCAGGGCTGATCCCAGGACCCTGAGATCATGACCTGAGCCGAAGGCAGACGCTTAACCGACTGAGCCACTCAGGCGTCCCAGATCTTTCAATTTTTTAAAAAAGATTTATGAATTGGGCGCCTGGGTGGCTCAGTTGGTTGGGTGTCCAACTCTTGATTCCAGCTCAGGTCGTGATCTCATGGGTTGTGGGATCAAGACCTTTGTGGGGCTCTGCACTCGGTGGGGAGTCTGCTTAAGATTCTCTCCTTCTGCCTCTCCCCCTACTCATGCACATGCTCACTCTCTCTCTTTAATTTATGTATTTATTTTAGAGAGATTAAGAGTGTGCTGGGGCAGGGGGGAGGAGCAGAGGAAGAGGCAGAGAGAAACTTAAGTAGGCTCTGTGATGAGCAACAGAGCTGAATATGGGGATCGATCTCAGGCCTGAGCCTAACTGCACCACCCAGGCACCCTAGATCTTTAATTTTTAATTATTATATTTTTAACTTTCAATTCCAGTATAGTTAACATACAGTGGTATATTAGTTCCATGAGTACAATATTGTGATTCAATAATTCTATACTTTGCTCAGTGCTCATCATGGTAAGTGTACTTTTAATTCCCAGTCACCGATTTCACCCATCCCTCCACCCACCCACCTACCTTCTGACAACCATCAGTTTGTTCTCCCTAGTTAAGAGTCTGTTTTTTGGTTTGTCTCTTTTTTGTTGTTGTTCATTTGTTTTGTTAGGTCTTTTATTTTTTAAAACATAGTAAACATAACTCTTTTATAGCCTGAACCTAGTAATTCACATATCAGACTTTGTGGTCCTGCTCTCTTTTGTTTCTACCGATTGTCACTCCTGGTGAGTTTTTTCTTTGTGTGCTTTGTAATTTTGACTGTGAGCTGTAATTTTGCTTGAAACTTTATGTGTGAAAATTATTTGAGGCCTAGGATGAGAACTAGATTTATCCAGACAGGATTTTTAGTTTACTTCTGTTGGGTGCTCTAGTGATACTATCAGTCTAGGACAACTTTCAACATTAAATTCTAAATAAAGTGAAATAATTCAAGCAGAGAAAGACAATTATCATATGGTTTCACTCATATGTGGAAAATAAGGAATAGAGCAGAGGACCACAGGGGAAAGGGAGGGAAAACTGAATAGGGAAAAAAATCAGAGAGGGAGACAAACCATGAGAGACTCTGGACTCCAGGAAACAAACTGAGGGTTACAGAGGGGAGGGGGAGTGGAGATATGGGATAACTGGTTGATGGGTGTTAAGGAGGAGGGCATGTGTGGTGATGAGCACTGGGTGTTATACACAACTAATGAATTGTTGAACACTGCATCAAAAACTTATGATGTACTATATGCTAGCTAACTGAACATAAAATGCAAAAAATAAAAAAATAAATTCTTAGCATAAATTTTTTCAGACTTTACAGATGATGTGAATATGAGTTGTAACCCATTGTCTAAGCCACACTGAGATTATAAATCCACCAGGGGACTTTTTTTCAAAATTTAACATGACACATATTAGAAATATATTAGGGTGTGGGCACCTGGGCGGTTCAGTTGGTTGAGTGACCAACTCTTGATTTTTTCTCGGGTTGTGATCTCAGGGTCATGGGATTGAGCCCTGCATCAGGTTCCACACTCAGCGCAGAGTCTGCTTGGGATTCCCTCCCCCTCTCCCTCTGTTCCTCCCTCAAGGCACTCACTTGCTCTCTCTCTCAAATAAATAAATACATTAAAAAAGAAGAAGAAGAGGGGCGCCTGGGTGGCACAGCGGTTAAGCGTCTGCCTTCGGCTCAGGGTGTGATCCCGGCATTATGGGATCGAGCCCCACATCGGGCTCCTCTGCTGTGAGCCTGCTTCTTCCTCTCCCACTCCCCCTGCTTGTGTTCCCTCTCTCGCTGGCTGTCTCTGTCTCTGTCAATAAATAAATAAAATCTTAAAAAAAAAAAAAAGAAGAAGAAATATATTAGGGTGCATGTATCTTTTTCAATTTGCGTTTTTGTATCTGTTGGGTAAATACCCAGTAGTGGAATTACTGTATCATATGGTAATTCTATTTTTAATTTTTTTTTTAAATTCAAACCCTTGGGTTAAGGGCTGACTTTCAATAGATTGCAGCAAGGGATTTATTTTTAGTTTTTTGAGGAATCTTTATACTGTTTTCCACAGTGGCTGCACCAGTGTCTTCCTACCAACAGTGCCCAAAGTGTTCCTTTTTCTCCACATCCTCATCAGTACTTGTAGTTTCTTGTGTTTTTGATTTTAGCGATTCTGACAGATGTGAGGTGATATTTCATTGTGGTTTTGATTTGCATTTCCCTGATGATGAGTGATTTTGAGCATTTTTTCATGTGTCTGTTGGCCATCTGGATGTCTTTGGGAAAATGTGTGTTCATGTCTTCTGCCTATTTTTAATTGGATTATTTGGTTTTTTTGTGTGTTGAGTTGTGTAAGTTCTTTATATATTTTGGATACTAACCTCTTATTGGATATATCATTTGCAAATACCTTTTCCCACCCAATAGGTTGTCTTTCTGTTGATTGTTTCCTTTGCTGTGCAGAAGCTTTTAATTTTGATGTAGTCCCAGTAGTTTATTTTTGCTCTTGTAGCCTGCAGGGGACATATCTAGGAAAATGTTGCTATAGGAGATGTCAGAGAAATTACTTTCTGTGCTCTTTTAGGATTTTTTCAAATGCCCAATTTTAAATCATGTAATATTTTGCAAGTTACTTATACTTTCTGTGCTTTAGTTTCCTCAACTGTAGTCATATCTATCTCATAGAATTGTTTTGAAGATTATATGAGGGGCACCTGGGTGACTCAGTAGGTTAAGCATCTGGCTTCGGCTCAGGTCATGATCTCAGTGTCCTGAGATCAAGCTCCACATTGGGCTCCCTGCCCAATGGGGAGCCTGCTTCTCTCTCTCCCTCTGCCTGCTGCTCCTCCTGCTTGTGCGCACACTCACGCTCTCTCTCTGCTAAACAAATAAAATCTTAAAAAAAATAAAGATAATGTTTCTTTAAAAAAATCATATGAGTCATTACATGGGAAGCACTAAAAGTAGTGTCAGTTGTTAGCTGAACATTTAGTGGAACATTGTAAAAGTTTAATGAATGTTAGTTGGCTTCGCCCCCCCCCCCCCCAACTGGAGGGAAAGAGAAAGCTGAACTTAGAAACAAAGTAAAACATATTTTGAAGAGCTAAGAAGTATCACCTCTTAGAGGAAACTTTATTAGCTATCTTTGGTATTTCTATTGTATCCAGTGCGTGAGTCTAGTCTTACATTTTATCTGTTTAACTGGTGTATCCTTCCCAAAAGACTAATATTCTCAAGAGGAGAAACCCTATCCTATTCATTAACTCATTCATTCATTCAGCCAGTCAACAGATATTTCAGTACCATCTATATTTCAGTACCAGGCACTAGAAAGATAAAGTCCCTGCTTTCACTGAGCTTGCATTCCAAAGGAGGAAGCCAGACAATAAACCTAAACAAATACGGTGATTACATATTTTGATAAAAGCTATGCCAGAGTGGAGGTTAGGTTGCTGGGGTGGCAGAGCACAAAATAGGTCTTCAGTAACCTTTTTCTTTTCTTTTCTTTTCTTTTCTTTTCTTTTCTTTTCTTTTCTTTTCTTTTCTTTTCTTTTCTTTTCTCTTCTCTTCTCTTCTCTTCTTTTCTCTTCTCTTCTTTTCTCTTCTTTCTTTCTTTCTTTCTTTCTTTCTTTCTTTCTTTCTTTCTTTCTTTCTTTCAAGATTTTATTTATTTATTTGACAGAGATAGAGACAGCCAGTGAGAGAGGGAACACAAGCAGGGGGAGTGGGAGAGGAAGAAGCAGGCTCATAGCAGAGGAGCCTGATGTGGGTCTCGATCCCATAACGCCGGGATCACACCCTAAGCTGAAGGCAGACGCTTAACTGCTGTGCCACCCAGGTGCCCCTTCAGTAACTTTTCTTGAACTAATATATAAGTATAGAAGATAAGAAAGGACGAGTTAATAGTTACTATTTACTATAAGTATAGTACTAAATACTGTAGCTCTGCCCAGTAAGTACTATATATTAATTGTATCATTTAATTCTCACAGTAGCCCTGAAAGACCCATTTTACAGATGAATTAAAGGCTCAGGAGTTTAAATGACTTGTTCAGGGTCCCAGGTAGTAAGTATCAGAACACAGATTTTAATCCAGAATCAAAGCTAATGCTTTTATTTCTACCTTTTTTTAAATTGAAGTATAATTAACATTTATATTATATTATATTATATTATATTATATTATATTATATTATATTATATTATATTATATTATATTATTATAACATTGTATGGGGACACCTGGGTGGCTCAGTAGGTTAAGCCTCTGCCTTCAGCTCAGTCATGATCCCTGGGTCCTGGGATGGAGCCTTTCAATGGGCACCCTACTCAGAGGGGAATCTGCTTCTCCCTCTCCCTCTCCACCCACCCCCCAGCTCATGTACTTTATCTGCTCTCTCTCTCTCTCTCTCTCAAATAAATAAAGTATTTTAAAAATATATATTTGTATATATGTTAAATATGTTATATATATATAATATGCTTTTACCTTTTAATGGAAATATAATTAACATATATTATATATTTTGTTTTATATTTTATAGTTATATACTGTTATTACATGTTATATATTATATATGATATGTATTATGTTATATTAACATGTAATATATATTATATGTTAATTATACTTCAACATGTATATATACAACATATAGATATGTTATATATTGTTATATTATTATATATTGTTATCCATTGTTATTATATAATATATAATTATATGTTAATTATACTTCAAAAACAGTATAAATAAAAGTATATATAACGTGTGTGTGTGTACACACACACGTATATATTTTAAAGATTTTATTTATTTGAGAGAGAGAGCAGATAAAGTACATGAGCTGGAGGGTGGAGGGAGAGGGAGAGGGAGAAGCAGATTCCCCTCTGAGTAGGGAGCCCATCGAAAGGCTCCATCCCAGGACCCGGGGATCACAACTGAGCTGAAGGCAGAGGCTTAACCTACTGAGCCACCCAGGTGTCCCCATACAATGTTATATTAGTTTCAGGTGTTTAACATATTGACTCAACAGTTCTCTACATTACTCAGTACTCACCACACATAGTGTAGTCACCATCTGTCACCATACAGCATTATTATAATATTATTGACTATATTCCCTGTGCTGTACTTTTCATCTTTGTGACTTTTTTATAACTGGAAGCCAATGCTTTTAATTATGATTTAAGAGCTGGTAAATTCTTCTAGACAAGCAGCTGATTTGGGAGAAGGGTGGGGGTATGCCTAGGAGAAAACCTTTTGGATTTGGGGCAGAACTAAGTCTGTTGAAGATTAGGCCTATAAAGCAGATTCAAAGTGCAAAAATACCAGCCAGTAGGAAAAAAAATTACTGGCCTTGCTAGGAGTAATTTCTCCGTCCTCCTATCACCTATTGATTAGGACTCTAATGTTCTACCACTTGCTCTGTATAATTGGGCAAGATTCTTAATCTCTTTCAACTAAAATTTCTTATCTGGCAAATAGAGATGATAATACCTGCCAGACCTGATCAAGTAAAATACTGTAGACGACTTGTAAACAGGAATGATGTTTTAATTATTTAATGGACATACTGCAGGGTGGTCACTGGGTTGTATATTTTTCTGTGTTCCACAGTACAAAAAGGGATCATCCTATGGCATATTTTTGCAGGTCCTTAGTAAATATTGGTTGAATAAATGAATGACTTAATCAGGCTTTTTAGCTATTATGATAACCTGCAGCAAGAACATGTAAGCTGGCATAGCTTTTTTAGAAATTTCAGGTATCTTGATAGTTTTGAGTTCACCTGAGCTATACTGTATCTTGGATCTCAGTTGTATTAAAATAATTTTTTGCTTCTGAGAATCCATTTTATTTCATTTTTAGCAACCTTGCCTGGTGCTTAAACAGTTTGGTAAAGAGTGGGAATATGATATAGTGGAAGCATTTGGCTTGCTGAAGCAAGAATGCTTTGGGTTTGTGATGTTAGCTGTAGGTACAGATGAGATACCATGCCAGATGCTGTACAGTATTTGTTAGAATTTCTAGATTTTAATATGACTATCAGAATTAAAACTAGTTTTAGGCTTTGGTCTTCCAAGTTAAAATCTAAAATTAAAGAATATAATATGATTTGGCAGTATTATTTTTTGAATAACATATGCTACTAAATCTGAGAAATTAGTTTTAGAATAGAAACTTTCATATTTAAAAATATCACTATTTTAAAGTTGTTTATTTGAGAGTTTCATCTCCAGAATGTACATATTTTAAAAAGAAGCTTTACTCTCCTGCATTGGCCCTGATTATATTAAATACTTTTCTCTACATTTCTTCCTCCTATTTTCATTGAAACACAGGAATTAGGGGATAACATTTAACCACCTCCCTGTGTACTACAGAAT
Source organism: Ursus americanus (assembly GCF_024610735.1). Taxonomy (NCBI): domain Eukaryota; kingdom Metazoa; phylum Chordata; class Mammalia; order Carnivora; family Ursidae; genus Ursus; species Ursus americanus. The sequence goes on from NC_142149.1 coordinate 31,802,456, forward strand.
AGTGTAGGTCTTACTAAAGAATGGAGTGGGCCTTAGGACCAGATGAAATAAGCAATAATCCACACATGATTTCAAGGGGTTTGTTTGAAGGCTGTTCTGTTCTATTTTTATGTACTTCTACTAGTTAATAATGCTATCTAAAATTATAACACCAGAGGTTTATTCCTTTGGTTTAAGGTTTTATTCTTGTTAAGATGCAGACATCTGGGGCACCTGGGTGCCTCAGTCAGTTAAGTGGTTGCCTTCGGCTCAGGTCATGATCCTAGAGTCCCGGAATTGAGCCCTGCATCGGGCTCCCTGCTTAATGGGGAGTCTGCTTCTCTCTCTGTCCCTCCCCCCACTCTCTCTCTCTCTCTCTCTCAAATAAATAAATAAAAAATAAATAAATAAATAAATAAAGTCTTTTTTGAGAGAGAGAGAGAGAGAGAGAGGGAGAGCATGAGCAAGGGGAGGGGCAGAGGGAGAGGGAGAAGCAGCCTCCTCACTGAGTAGGGAGCCCAGCGTGGGGCTCTATCCTAGGACCCTGGGATCATGACCTGAGCCTAAGGCAGACACATAACTGACTGAGCCACCCAGGGGCCCTGAAGGATTTTAAAAATCTGTTTTTAATATGAAGTCATCCAGGGCAACCCTCTCGGGTCCCCTCCCTCTTCAGGAGCTTTATACTCTATTGCTCGATAAACTTTGCTTTGCTGCCCACCAAAAAAAAAAAAAAAAAAAAAGTCATCCATTCTAAGAAATACTTAACTGAGTGCCTACTGTATACCAGGTGCTGTTCTAGGTGCTGAAGATAAAGCAGTGAAAAAAATTGCGCCTCTGTGGAAGAGGAGGAGGAGATAACATAGTATATTCACAAATAAGTTATAAGAAATAGGATGAGCAGTTGTTTTTATGCAGAGTGGGTAAGAAAATACTCTTTAATAATGTTACATTTGACAGAGACTTGAAGATGAGCCATATGAATATCTGAACAAAGCGGCTGATGTAATGGCATGATTGGTGTGTTTGAGGACTTAACAAGGAGGCCAGTATGGCTGGAGTGGATTGAAGAAGAGTAGAATTGTAGGAGATGGTCAGTAAGGTAATGAACAGCCTTGAGGAGATTTTTAAAAAATAGATTTTTTTTGTTTCGAATAATTTTTGATACACAGGAAGCTGCTAAGATAGTATTCCCATCTACCTCTTTCCTAGTTTCACCTAACATTAATATCACCATGCAAACTAAGAAACCAGCATTGGTAAGGTACTATTAATTAAGCTCCAGACTTAATGTAGATTTCATAGTTTTTCCACTAATGACTTCTTCCTGTTGCAGGATCCAACCCAGGATGCCATATACATTTAATCATATGTCTCCTTAGTCTCTTTTGATCTGTGACAGTTGCTTACTCTTTCCTTGTTTCCTATGACCTCAACAGCCTCAAGGAGCTCTGGGCAGGTGTTTTATAGAATGTTCTTCAATTGGGTTTATCTGATAATGTTTTCCAAATGAGTAGACTGGGTTTTTAAGAATACCCAGAAGTTCAGTGCCCTTTTCCAGGAGGTGAAGCTAACTCCAACCTTGCCTTGAGGGCTGACTTACTTACAAATTAAAGAGTATAGAGAAACCTGGCAATGTTGTTTTAACCCAGTGATTAATATTACCAATGGTAAGCTATGTTGATATGATTTGATGAGTTGAACAGATTTTGATATAGAGATAACATGTGAGAAGATGTGATTTTTGTAAAAGCTTTGCCCACTATGATTTTCCACAGACTGTACTTCCTAAGAAGTATACATAATCTGTGGTAAAGTTAATTTAAATCTAGAGTTTTGACATTTTTCCTTATCTTCCACAGTTACTCACTAGCATCAAAGATTGCTATTTTGGGGGCGCCTGGGTAGCGCAGTCGTTAAGCGTCTGCCTTCGGCTCAGGGCGTGATCCCGGCGTTCGAGGATCGAGTCCCACATCGGGCTCCTCCGTTGGGAGCCTGCTTCTTCCTCTCCCACTCCCCTCACTGTGTTCCCTCTCTCACTGGCTGTCTCTCTGTCACATAAATAAAATCTTAAAAAAAAAAAAAGATTGTTATTTTGTGGTGTATATATGTGAAAGAGAGAGAAAGGAGAGGGTGGCAGGCTTTGTCTGCTTGTGCCTGTTTTGGTAGTAACCCACAAGCATGTCAGTAGTTGCAATGACTAAAGACTATGTAGAATCACATAGGTCAGTAGTTTGTTAATTTGTCAAAGTTCTGAATTTCACATCTTTTTAACTCTCATTCAACTCAGGGTTGGCTGTATTATATCCCAAATAGTTTTATTTTTGTTGCAAATTTAAGGGACTTTAAAAGTGTTTATTTCTATTAGAATGCATTGTAGCATACCTATTTTGCAGTGTGGGATGGAATTAATATTGGATGAGTAGACTGAAGGTGTGTATTCTTGGTCCTGTCACATTACTTTCCAAATATGACTAGTTCATTTAACTTATTTTTCACATTTATGAAATGAGAATAATCGTATCTTTAGCTCTGCCTTCTCCTTAACATAGACTATCAGAGGTGCTCCATGTAAATAAAATTTAAAGGCCATTACATAGTTTGGGGGGAAAATAGTTTTAAGTTAAATATTCCAATTAAGCAACTGGAGAAACTTAGTATAAGGTTGTTTTAAGGATTAAACGAGATCATGTACATAAAGACAGTACCTGGTACATAATAAATTCTCAATAAACAAAATATCTGGGGTGCCTGGGTAGCACAGTCATTAAGCGTCTGCCTTCGGTTCAGGGTGTGATCCTGGCGTTCCGGGATCGAGTCCCACATCGGGCTCCTCCGCTGGGAGCCTGCTTCTTCCTTTCCCACTCCCCTGCTGTGTTCCCTCTCTCGCTGGCTATCTCTCTGTCACATAAATAAAATCTTTAAAAAAATATATGATAGAGGTAGAATTTTCTATTGCTCCATTTTTCTGATTCTGTTTAAGAAAAATAGTTAAGTTTTGTTCATTCTTCATAAGCCTTTGATAATTTCCTGTTGCTAAAGAAATTATAACAGAAGCTAACTAATCAGATGTCAGGGATACTATAGAGAGAATCCCTACCTGCAAACTGATGATTGACTAGATGACTTCTATGGTTCCTTCCAATTCAATGATTTTTTTTTTTAAAGTAATTTCTACACCCAACGTGGGGCTCAAACTCATGACCCTGGAATCAAGAGTTGCATGCTCTACCAACTGAGAAAGCCAGGTGCCCCTATGATTTTATGTTTTAATATCTATTATACCTATCTCACAGGGTTTGATAAGGGTAACCAAAATAATATATGTGAAAACCCTTTGTAAACACAGAGTACCATACAAATATGTCACTAATTATATTTATATACCACTAATTAGCTGGTTAACAGAGATTCAATCAGTAACTGTAAAAACTGTCTGTATACACTGGAAATTAAAGGATACACCTGATGTGTTCAGATTTTTTTTTTTCTGGTGAAACCTAAAGTTTACTGTTATTATAATTGTTACTCTTGTTGTCTATTTGTTCATGTTTCTTTTCCTAGCTAGACAATTATAATACTTTTTAATATAGCATACGTTCTCCTATTTCTTCCAGTCCATTTACTCTTATGTCAGTTCTTCCTAAGGCGATGCCCAGAGATGTTGCTATGCGTAAGGTTATAATTCAGCATTTCCATTAAGGAGATGCCTTTCCAAAAACCATTTAAAAATAGACAGTAACCCTCTGCAATCAGATTCACTCAGCTTGATGCCACTACTCTTGGTCGAACTTCAGCAGCACAGAACCAATTTTATGGTGACTTCAAAGGAGAAGCTAGAACTGGAAAGTAAAATTATTTTGAAACCTGCTATAGTGTCTACTGCCAGTTATTTCTTCTCATTATGAAAATAATACATACTTTGTACTATTCTGCTGCAAAAAAATGTTTCACTACTCATCTTTTTTTTTTTTTTTTACATTTTCTTCAGTTTTCATTTACTGATCCTACCAGATCATTTCAAAGTCAAATTGTAATTTAATTTTCTGTTTCCCTAAGGGGTAGCATTTAAAGAAAATTGCAGCTAATTACTCTATCCTTAGTCTGAATTTTATTTTACCACTATGAACAAAGGCATTTTCCTAGATATTTTTCATATAATTCCTGAAAATAGTTTCGCAGATCTTTCTCAGTATCAAAAGCCAGGCTGAGATTCTTATTTTTGTCCCTGGTTGCTGTGTTTTGTTACTTAGCCTGACAAGCATTCCTATTTCTTTTCTTTTTTCTTTCTTTCTTTTTCTTTTTCTTTTTTTTTTTCTTCTTCCCTAGTTTATTTTCTGAATTTAACAGTGGGGAATCCATTTGACTGTGCTCACAGCAGGTAATAAGTACTGTGGTAGTCACCGGATTGGTTTCTTTGGATGGTTAAAAGAATGAAAGGGTAATGAAGCTTTTCTGGAGCTGCCAACTGTACTGGGGGTTTGGTGCATTTTTAAGGCTTATTTAAAAATAGTTTCTTCAGAAATTGAATTAATTAACTGGTAGAATTCCTGAGGGCATATTCCCTTATCTGGTAGAGATGACTTAGATGACTGAGATTTGTATCAAGTAGAAGAAAACCCTCTTTTATGTAAGGCTAGAATTAATGTTGTACTATCTCATTCTGAATTAAACATTAAATTTATGATTTTTAATGGAGTGCTTTTTTATCCATACTTTAAATAATACATACTTTAAAAAATGCAGGCTTCTAAAAAACTGAAGAAATGTTTATTCAGATACTTTTAAATATTCAGATTCAGCCATGATCTTTGCTTCTTGAACCCCAAATCTAAATCTAGATAAAATACAGAAAAGCCATTGTTTTTACGAGCTGTGGTTATGATGTCTAAAATTTTTTCTAAGGAAACTGGGATGTTGTTATCTCTAAGACCTAAGCCTTCTAATTGAACCATAAAGGAGAGAGAGCAGAACTATAACCACTTCTAGTCAGTCCTGGACAACCTAGTCAGAACAGTTAACTAAGAAAAGGAAGTAAAAGGTACCCAAGTTAGAATGAAGAAGTAAAATGATCTGTTTGCAGATGAAATGAGTTTATATTTAGAAAACCCTAAAGATCCCACAAAAAAACCTGTTAGAACTAATAAATGAATTCCAAAAAGTAGCAGGATACAAAGTGAACATACAAAAATCAGTTGCATTTCAATACATGAACAATGAACAATCTGAGAGGGAAATTATAAAAACTATTCTATTTAAAATAACATCAAAAAGAATAAAATAGGAATTAGTCAAGAGGCGAAAGACTTGTATAATGAACTACAAAACATTGCTGAAACAAATTAAAGAAGACATAAAATGGGAAGACATCCCATATTCATGGATTGGAATACATAATATTGTTAAGTTGTCAATACTACCTAAGGTGAAATACATATTCAGTGCAATCCCTATCAAAATCCCAATGATGTTTTTGCAGAAATAGAAAAATCTATCATAAAATCTATATGGAATTTCAGAGACCCCCAAATAGCCAAAACAATCTTGAAAAAGAAGAAAAAAATGAGAGGACTCACACTCCTGACTTAAAAGCGTATTATAATGCTACAGTACTCAAAATGGTATGTTACTAGCATAAAGACAGATATATAAACTAGGAGAATAGAATACAGAGCCCAGAAGTAAACCCTTGCATGTATGGTCAAATTATTTTTTACAAGGTTGCCAAGACCTTTCAATAGGTAGGGGACAGTCTTTTCAACAAATGGTGCTGGGAAAACTGGATATCCACATACAATAGAATGAAGTTGGACCCATACCTAACAGTGTATATAAAACTTTACTCAAAGTGGATCAAAGACCTAAACATAAGACCTACAACAGTAAAAGTCCTAAAAAACGTAGGCAAAAGCTTCATGACATTGGATTTTACAGTGATTTCTTAGGTATGACACCAACAGCATAGGCAACAAAAGAAAAGATAGACAAATTGGACTTCATGACAATGAAAAACTTTGTGCATGAAAATACTATTAACAGAGTAAAAAGGCAACCCACAGAACAGAAGAGAATATTTGTAAGTCCTATATCTGATAAGGGATTAATATCTAGAATATATCAAGAGCCCCTTAAACTCGACAAAAAACAAATCCAATTCAAAAATGGGCAAAGGGCGTGAATAAATGTTTCTTCAAAGAAGATATACAAATGGCCCATAAGCACATGAAAAGATGCTCACCATCATCAGGGAAATACAAATCAAAACCATAATAAGATACCACCTCACACTGTTCAGAATGACTAAAATTAACAACTCAGGAAACAACCAGATTTGGTGAGGATGTGGAGAAAGGGGAACCTCTTACACTGCTGGTGGGGATGTATACTGGAGCAGCCACTCTGGAAGACAGTATGGAGGTTCCTCAAAAAGTTAAAAATAGAACTACCCTTTGACCCAGCAGTTGCACTACTAGGTATTTATCCAAAGGATAAAAACATGGTGATTCAAAAGCGCACATGCAGGGGAGCCTGAGTGGCGCAGTCGTTAAGTGTCTGCCTTCGGCTCAGGGCGTGATCCCAGCGTACTGGGATCGAGCCCCATGTCAGGCTCCTCCACTGGGAGCCTGCTTCTTCCTCTCCCACTCCCCTTGCTTGTGTTCCCTCTCTTGGTGGCTGTCTCTCTCTCTGTCAAATAAATAAAATCTTAAAAAAAATTAAAAAATAAAAAAATTTAAATTTATTTTTATTTAAATTCAATTAGCCAACATATAGTACATCATTAGTTTTTGATGTAGTTTTCAACGATTCATTAGTTGCATATCATACCCAGTGCTCATCACATCATGTGCCCCCTTAATGCCCATCCCCCCGCTACTCCATCCCCCCACCCACCTCACTTTCTGCAGCCCTCAGTTTGTTTCCCAGAGTCAAAAGAGTCTCTCATGGCTATGAGAAACAAACTGAGGGCCTCAGAGGGGAGGGGGGTGGGGGAATGGGATAGACTGGTGGTGGGTAGTAAGGAGGGCACGTATTGCATGGTGCACTGGGTGTTATACGCAACTAATCATCGAACTTTACATTGGAAACCAGGGATGTACTGTATGGTGACTAATATAATAAAAAAAATTAAAATAAAAAAAAAGTCTCTCATGGTTTGTCTCCCTCTCTGATCTAGATTTGTCAGAATATATGGACTTGTAATAAATAGGTTTGCTTTCAAATATATTTATTTTTATACTATAGAGGTGTATTACTTACTTTTAAGCTAGCTATATAGTATTATCAGTCTTTTGGCCTCCTTCAGTTACCTTTACAAAAATAATGGAATTTTTGGTGAAGTGTTTGAATTGCAGTTTCTTCACTGTCCTTAGTTTCCCAAAATAGATACATCAGGTGCCTTTGTTACTATAACATTGTCACCTCAAGTAAATTGACTTTTTGGCTTAACATTGAGTAATACTTTTTTCTCTATTTTTTTTTCTCTATCTTTAGAAGGCTCTTGTGTATCTCATTTATCAAGATTATACTTTGAAGGATCATTTTATAGTTGGATGGTAAACAGCTAAGGTGTTAAAAGTATGGAACAGAGATATATAGATGCTAGAAAGGAATGGTAAGGGTACCATAATTCCACACTTCACTGGATGTATAAGTGAGGTACAGTATGACTAAAAGACCTGTTCTATTGCGTCACAGGTCAGTATTCTTTCTAATCTGAATAGTTCCTACTTTCATATTGCTTTCCTGCTAAGGCTGCTGTTAAAATTAGCAAAGGCCAGGATCTTAAAGAAATCAGTCTGGAACTAAAAAAAAAAGTTTGATAAATACTAGATTTTAATATGAAAGTATTTACACTTCATTTTCTCACAGTTCTGTAGGCTAGACGTCCAAGATCAAAGTGTCAGCAGAATTGGTTTCTATTGAGACCTTTCTCCTTGGCTTACATAGGTGGCTGTCATCTCCTTGTGTCTTCACATTGTGTTCCCTCTGTACCTGTGTCCAAATGTCCTTTTTCTTATAAGGACACAAGTCATATTGGATTAGTCCACTTTAATTAAGTTAAAATGAAGTCATTACCTCTTTAAAGACCCTATTGCCAAATATAGTCACATTATAAGCTACTGGTGGTTAGGATTTCAACATACAAATTTTGGGGCAACACAGTTCAGCCCATATACACTACTACTGATACTAATTCTTTAGCTAGGTAAAATTTGGAAGCCAACATTTTTCTTTGTTTTATTTTTAAGATATTATGTAGTGCTGCTGTGCTCAGGGAACTAAAAGTGAACATTTCAAAGGTATATTGGGGCCTCTTCCATTGATTTGCCATGAATACAACTTCATAGAAAATGTTTTAAAGAATAGCCTGTGTTTGTTAAAAAAAACAAAGGTTATCTTTTACTGGAAGGTGATGTAAAGTATGCTATCTTTGTAAGGATATAATGATGAAAATGATACATCTTTTTGGTGGAATCAGTTTTAGGTGTTCACACTTTTTAATTTCACTTACCTTCTGCAATTTTTCCTTTACTACATCCTTAGTCTGATAATAAATTTACTAACTCAATAGTTTATATAGGTTTGCAATTCCATAACATTTCTTGACACATACTGCTGTTGCTGAGTTCCATGATCAAACATTCTCCTTGTTTTATGTCATATTTTTCCCTCATATGACTACCTCAAGCATTTTGTTTTCATGAAATGATATCCTCTATTCTCTTTTCTTTTCTATCACTATTTGCTATCCTTAGCATCCATTCATGAGTTAAATGGAAGTTTCTGCTTTAAACCTAGGATTATTAGGGTATTGAGTATGAAGGTATTATCAGAGTTATCAGATATTAATTAATTAATGTATGACATTTCTCTTTCTGCTTATTTGGAAATATCAAATTTATATGACCATGCCCATTAATATAGGTGTAATAAAAGATTGTCCATTAACTATGTGTTTGATTTTTAAAGTAGAATTGCTTTGTTTGGCAAGAAAAAAAAAACAGAAACAAACAAGGAAGCCTACTAGTATGAAAAAATTTGTTATTCAGATTAGAAGCATTCTGATACTGTTATCAGGACTATTTGACATTTAAGAGAAATTATAATAATTATTATTATGTATTATTGTATTGTTTACTATATTAAGTCTTAAAAAAGGATTTGATTGCAAAGTAAAAATCTCAACAAGGTACCACTACATACACACTGGAATTACTAAAATTAAAAGAACTGACAACACCAAATGCTGATGAAGATGTGGAACAACCAGAATTCTATACATTGTCAGTGGGCATGTAAAAATGGTCCAGTCACTTTGGGAAAAGATCTATAGTTTCTTATAAAACTAAACATACACCTACCCTATGACCCAGCAGTTCCATTCTTCTTAGGTGTTTACCAAGAGAAATGAAAACATATGTCTACAGAATGACTCACACAAGAATGTTTATAGCAGTTTTATTCATCATAGCCCCAAACTGGATATAGCCCATATGTCCACCAACAGGAGACTAAATAAACTGTAGTATATTAACACAATGGAAAGCACTCAGTAATAAAAAAGGAATGGATTATTGATGTACAGGAATATGATTGAATTTCAAGAACATTTTGCTGAGTGAAAGAAGCCTTAAAAGAGCACATGCTCTATGAATCTGTTCATACGAAGTGCAAGAAGTATACCTAATCCAAGGTTGCAGAAGGGAAGCACAGCGGAAGGCTGGGAGTGGTGATTGACTAGAAAGGAGTGAAGGAAATTTCTTGAGAAATGATGATATCCTATATCTTGATAGGGACTTGTCAAAATTTGGTGAAAGTACATATAAGATTTGTGTATGTTATTACATGTGAATTTTACTATAACTTATAAATACTGCGTTCGAGTTAATTGTATACTGAAACGTTTAAACTTTTAAAAAAAGATTTTATTTATTTGAGAGAGAGTGTGAGCATGAGTGTGGGTGGGGAGGGGCAGAGGGAGAGGGAGAAGCAGACTCCCTGCTGAGCAGGGACCACCCCCCCCCCCCCGAAATGGGGCTCCATCCCAGGACCCTGAGATCATGACCTGAGCCGAAGGGCAGACACTTAACCGACTGAGCCACCCAGGTGCCCCTGCATATTGAAGTGTTTAAAGCGAAGTATACTAGGGACCCCTGGGTGGCTCAGTTGGTTAAGTGTCTGCCTTCAGCTCAGGTCATGATCCCACAGCCCTGGGATTGAGTCTCGTATGGGGCTCCCTGCTCAGCGTGGAGCCTGCTTCTACCTCTGCCTGCCTCACCCCCTGCTTGTGTTCTCTCTCTCTCTGACAAATAAATGAATAAAATCTTAAAAAAAGGAAGTATACTGATATCTGTATATTGCTTTAAAACAAAAAATAAGGTGGATTGATCAGTGAATAGGTGGGTAGCAAAACATTAATGGAAGAGTCTAAGTGATGGGTATAAGAATGTTCACTGTAAAATTCTTTTTAACTTCTCTGTATGTTTGAAAATTTTTATATTAGGATATTAAGGGAAAAAGATATTTGATACCCAAAAGCAGTCGCTTCCTTATTTACCTCACAGAGTAAAGCAAGCAAAAACCTCTATTATATTTCTGGCTGGATGTAAGTTTTCACAGAACTCATATGAAACACTGCTGGGGTGTGTGTGTGTGTGTGTGTGTTTCCAGAAGAAAATTTAATCTGATTTACATACTTCTAGGTACATCGATAACCAAAATGTGGCCACTGAGAAAAGTTAAAAGGTCAGTCAGCGTCCAGTCTTTAGCTGGCCCAGGAATGCAAAATAAAAAGGTCCACGTTCCTTAGTCTGTATGCAAAACATGTTTTTTAAAGTGAAAGATCTAGGGAGCTATAGATAGAACACTGCTGGATTTTTTTATTTTATCATGTTATTTTGTTTATATACACCACTGGGAAGTAACTTGTTTATCTAAACTCATCATTTCAAATTCCGGTAAGTTTGGGAGGTCTTAATAAAGGGATAAATTGTCATTATTTTCAGCATTAGACATTTTTCCTCCTACCTCTGTCCTGAGAACTTATTTGAGGTTTTATCACAATTTATGAAAAGCAAGTATCTGCCAGACCGTTTGTTGGAATTTCTGTGTAATCATGTGTGATTAAAACAAAGTAGGAATGGGGGGCCTGTCTGGCTCAGTCAGTGGAGCCCACGGCTCTTAATCTTAGGGTCATGAGTTCCAGCCCCATGTTGGATATAGAAATTACTTTAAAAATAATAATGAAATAAATAAGTAGGAAAATACATCACAGCTTTTCCTCCTCAGTGACTTTTTGGCGACTACAGTTGGTTTTAAACGTATGTTAGCTATGTAGACTAGAAAGGGCTCTACAACCTGCTGCAGATTTTGCCTGGCTTGAATTTTCCTTAGGCTTATTGGAATAATTTAGAGGGCAGGAAGGTGAAATATAAACAGTTCATAAATTTTCGGTTGATTTGATATTAACTCTCAAAATTCCCTAGTTGTTATAAATGTAAATTTAAATAGGGTTTCTAAATTCTGCCCAAAATACATGCTACGCACAAAGATTTTAAGTTTACAGAGAACAATCTGAGGGCAAAATGCCTAATACAAGGATGAATTAGGTAGCATAGAATCCAAGTTTAGAATGGATTTCTCACACATATGTTTTTCTTCTGGAATCACTTCTTTCCCTAATTTATTATGCTTCATAGTTGAATGTATTTGATTCAACTCATTGAATACGCACTCCTTTAAGAGAGTATCATTTTATCTTGTTTACTCCAGAATCAAGATAGAGTTAATGCATGTGTCTCTGTATTATGAGTGTAATTATTACTCTGTCTGAAAAGCAGTTCAATCCCTATTTAAAAAATAAGGGCTCACTGAAGGTTTTCGAATAGAATAATGACATTGTCTGCTTCTCTCAGAAATCACCAGGGTCGGGGCGGGGGGGGGGGGGGATGAAAAAGATAGAAAAATGCAGACTCCATCTTCAGTAAGAGTAGGAAATATCTCTAACACTAAATCACAAAATTGAGTAAGGACTGTCAAATGTAACAAAGGCCAAATGAGTTTGAGAAAACGATGAAATAGGTTGCCTATATTTGCAGATCTCCGTAAAAGCCAGTAGAATATATGTTCCAAAGAAGGTGGTGTGCCCTGAGGAGCAAAAATAAACAATTTTGGAAACATTCATAGGCTGCCAGCAGGAAGTTCCCAGTGTCTAGTTTGGTACCACAAAAGAGGAGAGGAGAAGCTCGGTGAGGAATTGGAAATATACTGTGGTGGGTTTTGTTTGTTTGTTTGTTTGTTTGTTTGTTTGTTTGTTTTTTAATGTTAAGAAAGCAATGTGAGGAAAGAGAACCTGTATATTAGCAACTTGTGGTTGCCAATCTGTTGGCTGGGAAGAAGTTAAGACTAAAATACAGGCATACCTTGGAGAAATCGTGGGTTTGGATCCAGACCACCACAATAAAGCAGGTATCACAATAATGTAAGTAAAAAATTTTGTTTCCCAGTGCATATAAAAGTTATGTTTACAATATACTGTAGTCTATTAAGCATGCAATAGCATTTGGTCTAAAAAAACACCTAGGTACATACCTTAATAAAAATACTTTATTGCTAAAAAATGCTAACCATCATCTGAACTTTCAGCAAGTTGTCATCTTTTTGTTGGTGGAAGGTCTTGCTTTGATGTTGATGGCTATTGACTGACTAGGGTGGTGGTTGCTGAGGGTCAGGGTGGCTGTGGCAATTTCTTAAAATAAGACACTAATGAAGTTGGCCATATTTGTTGACTCTTCCTTTCACAAATGATTTCTCTGTAGCATGTGAGGCTGTTTAATGGCATTTTACGCACAGTAGAGCATATTGGAAGCAGCAAAAAGGAGAATATGCACTTCTGAAAAACATAGTAAGATGCAATCTGGAATTGTGATGCCTCCAGCTTTGCTTTTCTTTTCAAGGTTGCTTTTGGCTATTCGGCATCTTTTGTGAGTCCACACAAATTTTAGGATTGTTTGTTATAGTTCTGTGAAAAATGCTGGTGGTATTTTGATAGGGATTGCACTGAATGTGTAGATTGCTTTGGGTAGTACAGACATTTTACCAGTATTTTTCTTCCAATCCATGAGGATGGAATGTTCTTCTGTTTCTTTGCGTCTTCAATTTCTTTTTTTTTAATAATTTTTATTTTGTTATATTAGTCACCATATAGTACATCCCCAGTTTTGGATGCAATTTCTTTCATAAGTGTTTCATAGTTTTCAGAGTACAGGTCTTCTACCTTGTTGATTAGGTTTATTCCTAAGTATCTTATAGGTTTTTGGTGCAATTGTAAATTGTATCAATTCCTTAATTTCTCTTTCTGTTGCTTCATTTTTGGTGTATAGAAATGTGACAGATTTCTGTACCTTGATTTTATATCCTGTGACTTTTCTGATTTCACGTATGAGTTCTAGCAATTTTGGGATGGAGTCTTTTGGGTTTTCTACAATAGAGTATCATTTCGTTTGTGAAGAGTTAAAGTGTGACTTCTTCCTTGCCAATTTGGATGCCTTTTATTTCTTTTTGTTGTCTGATTGCTGAGGCTAGGACTTCCAGTACCGTGTGAGAGTGGACATCCCTCTTGTGTTCCTGATCTTAGGGGAAAAGCTCTCAGTTTTTCCCCATGGAGGATGATATTAGCTGTGGGTCTTTTGTATATGGCCTTTATGATGTTGAGGTATGTTCCTTCTATCCCTCTTTTCTTGAGGTTTTTTTTTTTTAATCAGGAAAGGATGCTGTATTTTGTCAGATGCTTTTTCCGCACCTATTGAGAGGATCATATGGTTCTTATCCTTTCTTTTATTAATGTGGTGTATCACATTGATTGATTTGCAAATACTGAAACACCCCTGCAGCCCAGGAATACACCCCACTTGATCATGGTGAATAATCCTTTTAATGTACTCTTGGATCCTGTTGGCCTGTATCTTGAGAATTTTTGCATCGATGTTCACCAGGGATGTTGATCTATAATTCTTTTTAGTGGGATCTTTGCCTGGTTTTGGAATCAAGGTAATGCTGGCCTCATAGAATGAGTTTGGAAATTTTCCTTCCATTTTTTGGAACAATTTCAGAAGAATAGATATTAATTATTCCTTAAATGTTTGGTAGAATTCTCCTGGGAAGCCATCCAGCCCTGGACTCTTGTTTGTTGGGAGATTTCTGATTACTGATTCAATTTCTTTGCTGGTTATGTGTCTGTTCAAGTGTTCTATTTCTTCCTGTTTCAGTTTTGGTAATTTATATGTTTCTAGGAATTTATCCGTTTCTTCCAAATTGCCCAATTTTTTGTCATATAATTGCTCATAATATTCTCTTAGTCGTTTGTATATCTGCAGTGTTGGTTGTGACCTTTCCTCTTTAAATTCGTGATTTTATTTATTTGGGTCCTTTCTCTTTTGGGTAAGTCTCGCTAGGGGTTTATCAGTTTTTTAATTCTTTCAAAGAACCGGCTCCTAGTTTCGTTGATCTGTTCTGTTTTTTGATTTCTATATCATTTACTTCCACTCTAATCTTAATTATTTCCCTTCTCCTGCTGGTCTTAGGCTGTATTTGCTGTTCTTTTTCCAGCTCCTTTAGGTGTAAGATTAGGTTGTTTATTTGAGACTTTTCTTCTTGAGTTAGGCCTGTATTGCTATATACTTCCCTCTTAGGACTGCCTTTGCTGCATCCCAAAGGTTTTGAACTGTCATGTTTTCATTTTCATTTGCTCCCATGTATTTTTTAATTTCTTCTTCAATTTCCTGGTTAACCCAATCATTCTTTAGTGGGATGTTCTTTAACCTCCATGTATTTGTGGTCTCTCCAAATTTTTTCTTGTGGTTGACTTTAAGTTTCATAGTGTTGAGGTCTGAAAATATGCATAAAATATGATCTCAATCTTTTTGTGGTGGTTGAGGCCTGATTTGTGACACAGTATGTGATCTATTCTGGAGAATGTTCCATGTGCACTCAAAAAGAATGTGTATTCTGCTGCTTTAGGATGAAATACTCTGAATATATCTGTGAAATCCATATGGTCCAGTATGTCATTCAAAGCCATTGTTTCCTTGTTGATCTTCTGCTTAGATGATCTGTCCATTGCTGTGAGTGGGGTGTTAAAGTCCCCTACTATTATTGTATTATTATCAGTGAGTTTAAGTTTGTTATTAATTGATTTATATATTTGGCTGCTCCCAGGTTGGGGGCATAAATATTGATAACTGTTAGATCTTCTTGTTGGATAGACCCCTTTATTATGATATAGTGCCCTTCTTCATCTCTTATTATGGTCTTTGCTTTAAAATCTAGTTTGTCTGATATACGTATGGCTACTCCAGCTTTCTTTTGATGTTCACTAGCAAGACAGATGGTTCTCCACCCCCTCGCTTTTAATCTGGAGATATCTTTGGGTCTAAAATGAGTCTCTTGTAAGCAGCATATCAATGGGTCCTGTTTTTTTATCCATTCTGATACCCAGTGTCTTTTGATTGGAACATTTAGTCCATTTACATTCAGAGTAATTATTGATAGATATGAATTTAGTGCCATTGTATTACCTGTAAAGTTGCTGTCCCTGTAGATTCCTTTCTAGTCTTTGTTGCTTTTGGTCTCTCTTTCCCGCTCAAAGGGTCCCCTTTAATAATTCTTGTAGATGTGGTTTAGTGTTCATGAACTCTTTTAGTTTTTGCTTCTCTCGGAAAGTCTTTATCTCTTCTTCTATTCTGAATGACAGCCTTGCTGGATAGAGTATTCTTGGCTGCATATTTTCCCCATTCAACATGTTGAATATATCATGCCATTCTCTTCTGGCCTGCCAAATTTCTGTGGACAGGCCTGCTGCTAACCTTACGTGTCTGCCCTTGTAGGTTAAGGATCTTTTGTTCTTAGCTGCTTTGGGAATTCTCTCTTTATCTTTGTATTTTGCAAGTTTCACTATGATATGTCTTGGTGTTGACCTGTTTTTATGGATTTTGAGGGGAGTTCTCTGTGCCTCTTGGACTTGAATGCCTGTTTCCTTCCCCAGATTAGGGAAGTTCTCAGCCAGAATTTGTTCAAATAAGCCTTCTGCCCCTTTCTAGGGCTCCTATAAGGATTTTATTTTGCTCTGTGGAATTGCTGAGCTCCCTAAGTCTATATTTGTGAGCTAATAGTTTTCTTTCTGTCTTCTTTTCAGCTTTATTATTTTCCATAATTTTATCTTCTATATCACCTATTTGATCCTCTGCTTCTTCCATCCTCATTGTGATTACATCCAGCTGGTTTGCTTCTCAGTTATAGCATTTTTTATTTTGGCTTGACTAGTTTTTAGGTCTTTTATCTCTGCAGTCAGGGTTTCTCTAGTGTCTTCTTTGCTTCCTTCAAGCCCAGCTAGTATTCTTAACGACTGTTGTTCTAAATTCTTGTTCAGATATATTGCTTATATCTGTTTTGAGCAAATCCCTGGGTGTGATTTCTACTTGGTCTTTCTTTTGGGGAGAATTCCTCCATCTTGTCATTATGTCTAGGTTTCTATGTTTTGCTTTTATGAAAGCTTGTTATGTTTCCTGCTCCTGAGAGTAATACTATATTAAGAAGAGGTCATACACTGTCCAGGGCCTGGAGCTTCGGAAGGTGTTTCTGGTGTATGCTGTGTGCACTCTGCTATTGTGTTTTGGTTGCTCTTTCCTACAGGTCAGTCCTCTACAGAATTCCTCCTTGCTTGCAGTGGGGAGTGTTTGGACCTTTAACTAGATGTACTTTGTTTGTTAAGGGAAACCTGATTTTTGGAAGGAAAAAAAAGGCTGATCCAAGAAAAGAGAAAAGAAAAAGGAACAAAAGGCAAACAAAGAGACAAACAAAAAAATATAAGCCTGATTCCAAAGAGAAAGAAGGAAAAGGTGGGGGGGGGGGAGCCTGATCCAAAAACTGAGAAAAGGAAACCAACCAACCAACAAACAAAAAACTGTAACCCCAATTCCAAATTAAAAAGAAAGCCTGGTCCTATTTCCACCAGAACTGGAGCTGAGGCTTTGGAGCACTCTATGATCAGTAGACTTGGTACATGCGGGGGCCTGTGTTGGTCTTCTGAGGGAGAGGCCCACTGCGCTGGCTCACAGACCTGCCTTAGTAAAGATGCCCCTACCAGGCACAGGGGGTGGGGTGTGGTGTAAGTGATTCCAGCCTCCACTGGAGATGCTGTGTTTCTTTCTGATCCCTGATCCATGCTGGATGGGGGGTGGTGGTGAGGGGGGTGGAAGATGGCGTTACCCCGCCCTCTTGTCCTAGACAGGGGAACTTGGGGCCACTGCTATTCAGGAGGCCATCACAGAAAAGCAAACAATCTCTCCTGTGTTCCAGGCTTCTGCCAGATCCCTGCCCTCCACCTGTCTGTGCCTGGCCATGGGCATGCCCAGCACCACAGTTCTCCTGTGTTTTTTCTCTGGCCATGGACTGGGATTCAAATCTCCAGATTTTAAAGGATCCGGCAAGGTGTGGACCTTCTCCCTTCCCCCAAGGAGAGCCCTGCAGTGCTGCACCTGGCACTGTCCTGTCCCAGAAAAGCAGTCACATGGCGCATACATGGTGGCTGGAATCTATGATGAAGCAGAGCGAAAAGCTGTGACCAGGTTATCTGCCCTCTGCTCGCCTCCGTCCCCTGCTGTTGGAACAGCACTCGATGCCCAGTGGGCCTTTTATCCTTGGAGAGGCAAAATACCCTCTTCCAAATGTACTCCAAGAAGGGGAGCATTCTCTCCCAGTGCGACCTAGGGGATCCTCACACCACAGTGTCATCTGGAACCCTATGCGCTGCTCTCTTTCCTGGTCTCCCTCTCTCCCTGACTTCTTTCTGGGAAAAGGGCTCCCTCCCCTCTGCGGCACCCTGGCTTTTCTCTCCCCCAGTTCACATCTCTGAACCTCTCATCTGCCACGTTCTCTCCCTCCAAATGTGCAGGTTGTTTTCTTAATCCTCGGATTGATTTCTTAGTTGTTCAAAATGATTCGATGTTGGGGCGCCTGGGTGGCACAGCGGTTAAGCGTCTGCCTTCGGCTCAGGGCGTGATCCCGGCGTTATGGGATCGAGCCCCACATCAGACTCCTCTGCTATGAGCCTGCTTCTTCCTCTCCCACTCCCCTTGCTTGTGTTCCCTCTCTCGCTGGCTGTCTCTATCTCTGTCAAATAAATGAATAAAATCTTAAAAAAAAAATGATTCGATGTTGATCTAGCTGTGTTCGAAGGATGAGGCAAGCCCAGGGTCCCCCTACTACTCTCTGCTTGCTTAAGACTGGCCAATTGTTTCAAGATATTGAAGTAGAATTCCTATTAAAAAGTCATACATTTGAAATTTAAATACATTATCTCTTATAAGAGGGACTACAGTCTACAGCACAAACCATTTGAGTTGACAACAAAAGTATAAATACGACCATAATTCCTTTTGGCCAGTGGTTATCACCTGTTTACTGATACTAGCCTGTTTCATAGCCTACGTGTAAGACCTCAACATTGTTATGTGGAATACTCTTTCATAAATGTATTGACTTTCTACTCTTAAGGAACATTCATTCTAAGGAGTTAGGGAATGGCTTAAACATGTATAAATCAGAAAAACAGAAGTTTATTCATTCAGCAAATATTGATCACCATGTGCCAGGCACTCATCTGGGCATTAGACATCAATCAGTGAAAACAGATAAAAACATCTGCAGTCAGGGGGGGAAAGAATGGAGACATAAACAATAAACCTAATAAGAAATGCATGTAGTATACTAGAAAAGTATAAAGGCTATGCAAAAAGGAAAAGATTTACAATAATGAGAGGAATTACAAGTGCAGGGAGGAGAGGAAGAACCGTCAAAGGAGATTTGAGAAGACAGAATCCTAAGAGTTACGTAAGAGTGTGATGATCTATAGAAGCCTAGAGAAGAAAGTGTATCAAAGTGGAGGGCGTGATGAACAGATAGCAGCCCATCACTTAACAACTCCTAGATGAGTCAGATGGGAGAAGAGACTTTAGGTTTTAGCAACAGGAAGGTCACATTGGTGATATTGACAAGTTTCAGTAAATTTGTGCTGTTTAATTCCTTTTGGTCATGGAGGAAGGATGACAAGAAAGACAGTTACTGCTAAAACTCTCTTCTTTTTGTGGCTTTGTGGCCCTAGTGGTATTTTGACCTTGGGTAAGTAAGTGTGTAGCATCTAGATTATTATTTACAGAAAACTTAGGATACTGTTGGTTTTGCTTGAATGTCATCCTGGTCAGTGTGAACAAATGATTGTTAAGATTACACTGATAGCAGCAATAGGGACTGAGATTTCTGTTGTGAGAACCCCAAACTCAGAGCTGCAGGAACTAGTCATTTGGTAGGTAACATCATTTAGATTCAGAAGCGCAAACTAAGAGAATCTGTGATGTGTGGGCATTACAATCCGTTGACTCCAGGTGGCATTCCTCGAGGTTGCAATAGAAGGAAAGAAAATAGCTCAAAGAGGAAAAAATTCAGCCCTGATTTTAACTCTGTTTAGTCCACTAAGAAAAAGAATATCAAGTCAGGTGGAGACATTGCCTTTTTAATTTTAGTTTAATGAGTTATTCTAGATTTAAAATTCATATGATTAACTTGTTGGTGGGGGGGGGTGCTGGTAATCAGAAATTCAACATTTAAGTGACTGTCACCCTAGCAGGGGTGTACTGAGTAGACAGAATCAACATAACATGAGGGCTGACATGAGGCTGCTCTAGACGAGTCTCTCAAAGTTAATTGATGGAAACTTCCCACCTTCAAGAATTTTTATTACCTTAGCAGTGCTTTGCCAAGACTGCTGAAACACAGCTGTGGGTGCTGTGCCAACGCCCACATTGCCAGTGTCAGGAAGGATGTACTTTTAAACCTCTAATTTATCTAATAATGTCTTTAGTGATTTGTGTAGGTTTGGCATTGTGATGAAAATGCTTCCTAGCCTGGTTTATAATGAGAATTCAGTTTGCAGCCTTAAAATGTATATTGTTTTGATATGCATGTGGAAGATACTAACAAGTCAACTTAGAAAAAGATCTGACTAAAATACTATCCTGTCCATCTAACAGGACTTATTTATGCATGATATTTGAAAATGAATGCAAAGTAAATGTTTTTATGCCAAAATAATTTGTGGTGTCTGCTCTGTACCAAGATGGCGATATGCAGTGCTAGAAGAAAGCTACTTTCAGATTCAATTCCGATCTGACTCATTTTCTTTTTTCTATTGGAAAATGTAGATTGGGCTCTTATCAGCCTATAGAATGGAAGTAGAATAATAAGTTCTTGTAAATAAATATTTTTAAAGAGGTAAGAAATAGTATTCTCTTGTTTGAAATATAAAGCTTCATAACCAGTTGGTGACAATATTGTTATGGTATAAGTATGGCTCTTTAAGAAAACAAGCAATACAAAATCTGAAGGATTCTTTCCTAACTAGTAGATTCACTGCAAGGATTGATTACAGAGTTCAGTTTATGAAGCTTGATCAGAGTCTGGATTTCTGCTTTACAATATATAACATTGAGAAAGTATACACGGTTCAAATATGCGTCTTTAACATAAATAGCTTTAATGAAGTAGCATGATTTATTTATATGACTAAACCTGGAATTGAAGCTAAATGGACCCCTAATTAATGGTATTTCAACATTGTTCAAGGGCTATGCATATAGTTTATGTATGGCTTAGATATAAACTAGACAAGGATTTATTTTTATCTATGAATATATAAAGTCTGTACTTTGATGCCTAAACAAACAAGAAAGTAATAAATTCGTATGCATGAAAACACATTTCCTTTTGTTCTCAGGATGTGAATTGCTTGAAGATAGGAATAGTAAGCACTTCAGAAGTATCTGTTAATATATATAAATAGCAAAGGATCTTTCTTGGGCTATATTTGAGGGCCCTAACATGATTAATTTGACTCTAAAAGAGCCAGTCTCTCAAAATGACACACACTGCAAAAGTCAAAAAATTTTGAATCCTACTCGACTTCAGCAATGTTCTCAAGGTAATAACATTTGTAACCTCAATTCTCCAAACTGCCAAGACTTCTGGCCATTCTGATACTTGCTCTGCGTATTTGCCAAACTTTGAGACCTTTGTGTATCAATATTTTAAATGCTTCTGTCCAGGGCTGTATGAGAAATGATAAAGCAGTTTGCTATGTTATTATCACGTTAGTCACTCCTGGTAATTCTCTTAAAAATGACAAGCTCTAATGATAAGCTTTTATTTGACCTGTATCAAATATTCTGATGTGACTGTGTTTTAAAATATATTTGCAATTCTGATTTTTCAGAAATAATCACTTTCATTTCAGAGTCAAAATCGTAAGAACTTATTCATGCTACGTGTTCTAGCTTTCTGACAGGTAGAGATAGCTGGTGTGGGGGAAGTGTCTAGCTTGATGTTTTATATCTAGTTATTAGTCAGCTACTCCTCCTCCCTACTTCACTGAAAATATTTTCATTCTGTCTGACAAAAAGTAAAAAATTACATTAACTGTGACTAAAAATGTATTGCAGATGACACATTAATGAGACTAATGGTTCTTGCCTTATTCTCTAAAGTTTTCATATTATTACCTTTGGTGAGCCTAGATCCTAGATATTTTAATAATTACACTAAAGATATCTTTTTCTTTTTTGGTAGGGGAAGGAATTCTAGAGAATAAGATTACAATAAAGGTTTTTAGGTAATTATAATATGAATTTTGAAACAAAAGGACCAAGTAAATCTGTAAGTATATACTAAAAGTCCACTTATGCAAAATATTTAGATGTGTCTAGTTAGTCAAAGTAAAGCATGATAGAAAGGTAAAAACAAGCAGTGCTGACAAAGAGTTTATTTAGGTTTATGAGGAAAAATTTTGACTTATCAAGAAAAACTCCGTTAACTTAGCATGAAAGGAGAAATGGAAATATGGCTTATAAAGCATTTGGATTTCAAGGGATGTCATCAATTTATTTCATAATTGCTAAAGGGCAGTGGCTTTCAAAAAAATTTTTTATTATAATCAAGATTCAGTATATACTTATGTACGTATACAGAATACTTAGCCTTACCTCATGTACCCTATTTCCTTCTTAAAAAAATGCTGGTCAGGGACACCTGGGTGGCTCAGTTGGTTAAGCGTCTGCCTTTGGCTCAGGTCATGGTCCCAGGGTCTTGGAGGTCTTGGGATGGAGCCCCACTTTAGGCTTCCTGCTCAGTGGGGAGACTGCTTCTCCCTCTCCCTCTGCCCATCCCCCTCCCCCGACTTGTGCTCTCTCTCTCAGTAAGTAAAATTAAAAAAAAAAAATTGCTGGTCACAATTCATAAATTCATTAACCACTAATGGATTGTAGCCTACAATTTGAAAAATACTGATGAATGATGATAATTTTCTAAATTTTTTTTACCCTTGAGGACTTCAAATGTAAACATTGCCATTTTATCTGTTTCTAAACCACTCAGCTACTCACTTTCTTGGTCTGACCTAAACCTTGTTATCACAAATATTGTACTGGCTCCAAAATCCTTTACACAAGCATCCTGTTCTCAGACTACATACTTTATCCTTCTAGGTTAGGTGCCCAAGTACTCCACTACAGTTGTTTACTTACATTTAGACCATACTGATTTACCATTCATGTCTGTTCTTTCTTAGCCAATTTAAAGTTCATGGTCTAACACTGTAATCACATGCTTAAAAAGATACTAAATTTCAATGTCTCTTCTTCACTTGTTAATACTCACCTTGCAAAAATCCCAAATCTTGATGAACTAGACCATTCTTTTTACCAACACATACCCCAGCACATGGACCATAGATGGAGAAAAATCGTACAACCAGAAAGACTGGTTTTATTTAAAAATTGTCTTAAACAATCTCTAGCACTGACAGCCCTACTCTCTGATATGACTGTTTCATACCTACTTTCTCTTAATCCCTCCTGCCCCATATACTTTCTACCCTCACCACCCAGTTAATAACCTAACCCAATGGTTCTCAAAGTGTGGTCCCTACACCATCAGCATGAACCTCATCTGGGAACTTGTTAGAAATGAAAATTCTGAAGTCATACTTAAGACCTACCAAGTCAGAAACTCTGGAAATGTGATTTCACAAGCCTTGCAAAGTGATTCTGATGCCTGCAAAAGTTTGAGAACTACTGATCTAACCCCATACTTCATTGAGAAGCCATTCTCTAGAATGTGAGCTCCAGAAATGGGTTATTTTTGTTTGTTTGTTTGTTTGTTTTTTAAAGTATAGTTGACATACAGTGTTAGTTTCAGGTAAACCACACAGTGAGTCAACAATTGTACATTATGAAAAGCTCGCCACATGTAGTAACCATCTGTCACCATACAAATTTAGTACAATATTATTGACTATATTCCCAATGCCGTACTTTTCATCCCCATGACTTACTTATAACTGGGACTTTGTACCTTTTAATTCCCTTCACCTGTTTTCCCCACCTCCCTCTCCACTGGCAACCACTTGTTTATTCTTTGTATTTATGAGTCTGTTTCTGTTTTTTGTTTGTTCATTTGTTTTCTGGATCCCACACAAAAGTGAAATCATACAGTCCTTTTTCTGACTTATTTCACTTAGGTCCTTCCCTGTTTTCGTGAATGGCAAGATTTCATTCTTTTTTATAGCTAATATTCCATTATATATATATACACCACATCATCTTTATCTGTTCATCTGTGGATGGACATGCAGGTTGTCTCCTTATCTTGGCTATTGTAAATAATGCTGCAACAAACATAAGGGTGCATACATCTTTTTGAATTAGTGCTTTGGTTTTCTTTGGGTAAATACCCAGAAGTGGAATTACTAGGTTGTATGGTAGCTCTATTTTAATTTTTTGAGGCAGCTCCATGCTATGTTCTATAGTGGCTGCACCAATTCATATTCTCACCAGCAGTGTATGAGGGCTCCAAAGGCAGGAGTTTTTGTGTTTTTTGATCATTTATATCCTGAGCGCCAGAACAGTGCCTGGAACACTGTAAGCCTCAGTAAGTTATTGTTGACTCAAACCTTTAGATGGGAACTCTCTTATTTTCCTACGAAGAAATCTAGAAACCTACCTGCATCTGTACCCATTTTCTTCATTTCTTTTCCAACTGGTGAAAATGCTATCAAAGGTCAGCAATTTCCAGATATGTTTTGGATCTCATCTCTTCTTGCCTTCTCAGGAACTTCACTCCTTTGGCCATCCCCTGTCTCCTGCATTATCTATCAACCTTTCTCTACTAGATTATTTCATCTAGTATAGTCAGATTCTACACCATTCTAAAATAAGAACAAACTGTCCCTGTCCTCAAATGCCCTTTCAGTTACTGCCACACCTCCTTGCCTCCCACTTACCCATTCTAATCTTATTTTCACCTCCACTTTTCCATGGTTCTTAACAAAGTCAATGATTTTTTAAACATCTTTATTGAGATATAATTCACATAGCATAAAAGTTACCCATTTAAAGTATACAATTCAGTGGTTTTAGTACATTCATAATTGTTTAACCATCACTACAATCCAAGATTTAGAACGTTTTTTTTTTTTTTTTTTTAAGATTTTATTTATTTGTTTGACAGAGAGACAGCCAGCGAGAGAGGGAACACAAGCAGGGGGAGTGGGAGAGGAAGAAGCAGGCTCATAGCGGAGGAGCCCGATGTGGGGCTCGATCCCAGAATGCTGGGATCACGCCCTGAGCCGAAGGCAGAGGCTTAATGACTGCGCTACCCAGGCGCCCCAAGATTTAGAACATTTTCAGACTCCGAAAAGAAACCTCGTACCCATCAGCAGTTACTTCCTATTCCCCTCACCCTCTGCCCTAGGCTACTGCTACTGTACTCTTTTTCTGTAGATTTGCCTATTCTGGACTTTTTATATACATGGAATCAGAGTATGTGGTCTTTTGTTACTGGCTTCTATGACCACGATATTTCCAAGGCTTATCCACATTGTAACATGTATCAATACTTTATTCCTTTTATGGCTGAATAATATTCCGTTGTATGAATATACTGCCTTTTATTTATCCATAATCAGTTGATAGATAGTTGGTTGTTTCTACTCTTCGGCTATTAGGAATAATGCTGCTATGAACATCCATTTACATGTTTTTGTGTTGATGTATGTTTTTACTTCTCTTGGATCTATACCTATGAGGGGAATTGCTGGGCTATATAATAACTTCAACATTTTAAGGAACTGCCAAAGCAGCTGTACCAGCTACCAGAAATATTGTTGTGGCCTGTTTTAGAAAAACAATCTGCCATGTCTGTTCTTTTTTTAATTTTAATTTTATTTTCTAAAAGATTTTATTTATTTGAGAGGGAGACAGAGAGAACAAGTGAAAGCACAAGGGCAGGAGGAGGGAGAAGCAGGCTCCCCGCTGAGCAGGGAGCCAGATGCTGGGGGCTCAATCCCAGGATGCTGGGATCATGACCCCACTCAAAGGCAGAAGCTTAACCGTCTGAGCCACACAGGCGCCCCTGCCATGTCTGTTCTGGCCACACAATTCACATCCTTCACACATACAAAATACACTCCCCTCCACCCCCCACCCCCAATAAAGTCTCCCAGAGTTCCATCCCTTAACGGTATCAGGCTCAGGCTAGAGGTTTAGGAACTCAGATCAGGTGCAGGTGAGATTCCTTGGGTACAATTTCTTGACGAAAACTTTTTCAATATAATTCCACTTGATGTGAAAACGTGGTGACTGAAGAAGCAAACTATCTACAACTTTCCCATAACTCCCCAGCATACAATGGTGAGGCGTGAGATAACTTTCCTATTCTAAAAGCGTTTGGAAAACAAGAGGCAATTCTTTTTTTATAATTTCTCCCTATGTAATATACTCTATTTCAATAGTTTTAAATACCATCCATACATTTGTGACTTCCAAATTTCCTAACATCTCTGAGCTCCACACTAGAATATCTAATAATTTTCACTTCATTTGATATCTTCATTAGGATATCTCCCAGATATTTCCAACTTAACATGCTAAAATTCTTGTTTTCTTCTTTACCCTTTGCCTCCACAAATCTGTTCTTTTCCCGGTTTCTCTGTCTGGGTGAATGATGCCACCATTCACCTAGTTGCTCAGACCAAAACCCAGGACTCAGCCTTAATTCTTTTATCTCTGTATTCCAGTAATCACCAAGTTCTGTATTTTCTTTCTTTAGAATATACTCACTTTTTTTCAGTCTCACCTGGATTACAACAATCTCCTTATTGGCCACCTCCTTCATTCTTGCTCCTTTCTGATTCCCTTTGGCACAGCAAAGTCGTAATTTAGTTCGTATGTCTGGTTACGGTGTGCTCTTGCTCACAGCCTTCAGTGATTTCCCACTCCATTTTGAGTGAGATCCAGATTCCTTCCCGTGATCTAAAAGGTTCATATAACTGGCTGTTGCCTGTCCCTCTGACCTTATTCCCTGCCATCTTTCCTCTTTATCCACCATACTTCATCTTCTCCGGGCTTTTTTCAGTTCCTCACACATATCAAGCTCTCAGAAAGGATCTGTACACATGCTGTTTTCTCTGCCTGGAATATTCTCTCCCAACTTCCCACCCCCACAGAACCGACTCTTTCTTATCCAAGACATGGATTCTTGACCATTCTAATTTATTCTCTATTATTCTCTATCACTGTATCCTGTTTTTCTTTTATAAAACTTATCCCAATTTTAAGTTGTATGCTGTTTGTTTACTTATTTATCATCTGTCTCCCTTGATTTCAAGCCCTACTGGGTCAGAGGGCATGTCTGTGTATACCCAGTGCCCAGGCAGCATGTGCCGCACATAATGTGCCCTCGATAAATATGTTGAGTGGTGTTTCAAGACATAATTTTGTTTTGAGACAGATATGTTAATAATTAATTAGTAATGTTAAATGTATTATTTCCTAATTCTTACTGAAATAGCCCTTTTTTCTTTCAGTAATTGCCCTTCCTTTTTGGCTGCTGCTTTAGCCAGAGCCACATCAGATGAAGTCCTCCAGAGTGATCTTTCTGCACATTACATCCCAAAGGAAACAGACTGCACAGAAGGGACTGTGGGTGAGTACCTTTTCTACATTATTTGAAATCTGATTATGTTTACCCACTTGTTGATTATATAGCAGTAGCAAGAGAAAAAAATGCAAATATATATTTCAAACTAGTCAATAAAAGGAGGGAAAAAATACAGGTATATTTTGAAAATGTGATGATAATTAGAGCAAGGGATTAATGTAACAATATTATCAGAATATTAACAGAATAATGCCTAGATAAGTGGAAAGAGTAAAGTGAGAAGTGTGAAGACACAACAGAAAAGATGAGAGAGTGAGGGGAGAGAGTTTGAGCAAGACCTATTTAAAATATTTAGCTTGCCTTTAAGAACCAAGTAAAAAAATCACATAAAAATTCAAGAAATCAGTCGTGATAAAACTTCTCATTAATTATATTAAATTTTATTTCTACCAATAAAGAGTTCTACATGACAACTATGTAACATGTGATTTAATTGCACGGATCACTGTACATCTTTTTTCCAGGCAAATTAAGAGGCTTTATTTATTTATTTATTTATTTATAAAGATTTAATTTATTTATTTGAGAGAGAGCACAAGCAGGGGGAGCAGCAGGCAGAGGGAGAGGGAGAAGCAGGCTCCCCGAGGAGCAGGGAGCCCGATGCAGGGCTCGATCCCAGGACCACAGGATCGCGACCTGAGCCCAAGACAGACACTTAACCAACTGAGCCACCCAGACGCCCCTAAGAGGCTTTATTTATTAATGAAGGCATATTTATTAACATGTTAGCCTTATACATATTTGACAGGGTTTAAAGAAATAGCAATGTTTGTAAAAATTAGGAATTAGTACTCAAAATTGTTAAGGAATCTTAATATTTCACTTTATTTGTTCTATTTTAAGCATTTGCCTGTAAACATGGTGCATAAGGAACAAAGCATATATTAATGAATCAGAATAGCTAGATCCCAGAGAACTTGAGGCAGATCTGTTCTTCCTTTATCTTTCTAGATTATTTTTGACAGAAAATTGGCAAGAAAGGAATTCCTCCTCTTGTTTTTACTGTGAGTAATTGATTCACTTGGAACCAAATTGTTCCAGAGTCAACTTGGATGGAATTCCTGCTGCAAAGCATTGGTCTTTCCTCTGGTACTGATGCATGAAGTGAAAGCCCTGTAATGAAAAGATGAGGGAGATGCGATTCTGCTTCGCTGCAGCCTGGGCGGTGGCTGACTCAGCTCCAGCTCGGTACAGTGACATTAACGACTAATGAGTAATTTACAGCTGCGAGGGGGCGGGTTGCTACTTGGGACAATTTTCTCTTTTTCACACCCTTTTTTATTTTATTTTTCCATTTCAAGCAGCAATTATTTATATACTGATGTTCTGCACTCCCTGCAGAAGGAGAATACTTAACGTAGCAAGACTGAAGTGTAGCCCTGCATGCCCGCTTTGGAATTGAACCCCCGTAAGATAGCAAAGTGGAATGAAGTTTTTTTTGTTTTTTTTTTTCTTTTGGTGGTATCATTGGTCATTCTGATTTTGTTTTTTCAAGAGATTACGCAGTAGTGTCTCCATGCCATGGCTGTGATTCAGAATGATCTATTTTAATTCTAACTATTTGCAAGTCCTTAATCCCTTGAACCCAAATCAGTGTGAACTGCACTGAGGAGAGTCTCTACAGGGCATACTGTGCTTATCCATACATCAGAGTGGGAAATGAGCATACTGAGTAAGGCCTGCTCTCAGTGGCTTAAAGGCACTCAAGTCCCCACTGAAATGCCTTTGTTTCTCAGTTGTTTCCAAAAACAGACTTAAAAAAAAAAAATCCTTAACCTAAAGTTCTTTTCATGTTTACGTCATCCCTACCAGAGTGTTTGCTAAACAGCCTTGTGTATCTCTTGGTACAACTTTAGTTTGGCGGATATAACTCCTGTTCAGACAACCTAAAATCAATTTGAAATACCCCAATGTAAAAATTAAAAAGAAGAAGGGGAAAATTATCACTAACACAGAGGAAATTAAAAGAATTATGAAAACTTTGTGTAAATAAATCTGAAAACCTGGGTATTTTCTAGAAAAATACAAATTAACATACTTTACCTAAGAAGAAAGAGATTAAGAAGATTGTCAAGGAGCTATCTTCTAAAAAGGACAAAGAATAGGTGATTCTCCAGGTGAACATTTTCAAATGAGCAAAGAGACAATTTCAATGCTTTTTAAAATGAATTATCCAATTGCATAAGGAAGAAAAATTTGCAGTGAATAACACTGATGTGAAAACTTGCCTGAAATAAAACTAAAAAGGGAAATGAGAGATCAGTCTTAGTAATCAATGTAAAAAATCTTAAAATATTTGTATATTGAGGACAACAATTCATTCATTCATTCATTCATTGAAGTCCTACCATAAGCTTAGCACTGTGCTGAGACCATAAACAAAACAAAAGTAATATGAGTCTGTTAGCATAATTTATATATTAATAGGTCAAAGAAAAATACCAGAATAATCCCAAAAGATGCCCAAAGAAGCATTTGATAAAATTCAATTATCCATTGCTAATTTTAAAAATATACTTAGTAAAGTAGAGCTAGATGAGTACATCTTGGACTTTGTAAGACAAAATTTGGCTCAGACCAAAATCTAGCATTTATGCATAATGTATACTTAAGAATTTTTTGGTTTCAGGTGACCAGTAACACAACTCAGACTGGCTTTAGCAAAAAAGTATTGGCTACCCTTCAACATATGGGCTACACAGCTAGATTCAGAGCCTCACGTGATTCATCCCAACCTGGCATTTCTCCAAATCTCAGCCATTTTCTTTCTTTGCTTTCTTCCTTTCTTTCTTTGTAAGCAGGCTCCACATCCAACATGGGGCTCAAACCCACGACCCTGAGATCTAGAGTCACGTGCTGTACCGACTGAGCCAGCCAGGTGCCCCTCTTTAATTTTGATTTTATTTTCAGGCTCCATGTGGTGGCAAGATGACTGCTAGAAGCGCCAGGTCTTCATCTGTCCAGGCTCAAATCAAGCAGGAAAGTAAGAGTAACTTCACTCAGTTGCTCTTCCATAAATCACAGGATTCATTCTAACCAGCCCAGCTTGGATTATTTCCAATTCCTGAACCAATCAGTATAGCCAGAGGAATGTGATTGTCTAATTAGGTAGACTTGAGCCGCGTGTTTTACCCCTAGATGCACATGGACTGAGAGTAGAGAAGGAAATGTCTCTGGTAGAAAGAGGAAGGTTTGCTAGGCGTCAGGTAACACATTAAAGCAAAGTTCTGACTCAAAATAGGAAATAAATAAAATAACTAGGAATAAATTCATTAAGAAATATGAAGATCTTGGGGCACCTGGCTGGCTCAGTTGTAAGAGCATGTGACTCTGTCTCCGGGTTGTGAGTTTGAGCCCCACATTGGGAATAGAGATTACTTAAAAAAAAAAAAAAAAAAAAAAAAAAGATCCTAGATCTCATGTTAAAACCCTACTGAGCAACAGAAAAAGGATTTAAATTAATGAAACAATATAACTTGTTCCTGGATAAGACTCAATATGAAAAAGACATCAATTCTTTTTGCAAATTACTTTACAATTTCAAGGTGATCCCAAACACAATGGCAACAGATTTCCCTCCTCAAACTTGGCAAAATAATTAGAAAACTCCTCTGGAAGAATAAACATGTCAAACTACCACGTGACATCTTTTAAAATTAATATTAGATAGGAAAACTAATCTTCCTGATATGAAAACATGTTATAAAGTTATAGTAACTATAAAATAATGGCACCACTGTAGAAATAGAGTGATCAGTGAAGTACAATAGATGATAAAAAAGCATACATTTTTAGTAGTTAATTTATGTAAGTTTGCATATTCATTTATTCAATAAACAACTAATGAGCCCCTGCTATCTGCTAGGTACCGTACTATGACTAATCAAGACCAATTAAGGCACAATCTGTATCTACAGTCTAATTTGGGAAACGTAGAGCATGGGCGTCAGAGTCAGATAGACCTGTGATTGAAAATGGTTTTACCTGTTTGTGAAGCGTTCCTGAGACAGAGGATGTAACACTTGCTAAATGTTATCTATTGTTACAAAATGTGGCAAGAGCTATAGTAGATGGTGTAATGGGAACATAAGGGAAGAAGCAACTAGGAGGGGATAGGAACAGATCTACTGGTTTACTAAATATTAGAGGAAGCTGTCATTGCCTCCCCTAACCAATTTAATCTGTCTAACCAGCGCTGCCCAGTAGACAGCACAATGATGGAAATGTTCTCTACCTGCATTGCCCAGTGTGGTAGCCGCTGGCCATATGTAGTTACTGAACATTTGAAATACAACCAATGTGACCCAAAAACTGAATTTTAGATTTTACTTAATTTTAATTAATTTAAAGTTAAATGGCCACATGTAGCTAGTAAGAAACATGACAGTGCAGGTCTATATAGTAAGAGTAATATACAAGCCAAAGAATGATATAATGTTTCTATTATTTGGGAATCTGGGAACTATCCTGATAGTTAATATCAGTTATTTGTTTCGCCCCCACTCCATTCTCCCTCAGTGTTTCCAAATTTACTTACTGTTTTGCAGTCCTCTGTTGTGATTGAGTCAAACTCACACCTATGCTGCTGCAAAGACCAGGTGGGGTGGAGTGATACAAACAGGTAATCAGGGGTTGAAAGAGAGATTCTCTGGCAACTGACGCTTTAAAAAAATAAAGACTGGAGTGTGTCGAAACAATAAAAATACTGGCTTGTATTTTTTCCCTCTTATACACACCTCCTCAGGTTGTATTTGCTCTCTGAACTTCCTTTCTCTTTCAAATATACCCTTGATTTTCAGTTATACAAAAAACGTCAAGGGGGAGAGCCAAAAAACATGGTGTACCACCTTGTACTATGTTAATGAGGAAAAAAGGCAATGAAAACCTTGAGATAAGCTTTCTGAATACAGTCATTGTTGGAAGAATTTTGAATAAGAAAACAGGTAAATGTAGTTGCAGATTAAAGCAACAGCAGGGAAAGGAATAGAAAAGTTCCTAGGCCATTCTAGAACACAAAGTCTCTTTCCTTTGGGATTTACATTCTAGATCAGAGGAGTCACGTGCAGCCATTGCCCATCTGGTACACGTTTTCTCAGGCTGTCAAGCTATATCCAATTTAGTAAAACAAAAAAAAATTTTTTTTGAAGAATTCTAAATTTTTTACCTGAGACGTAGGAAATCTAAAATACTGGCTTAAGAAAACTTAATCTCCCATTAGTTATTTAACAGCTGCAACTTGAGTAGAGGACAGCTGGAGCAGGGGTGATGTGAGATACAATCTCTTGAACTCTAGTCACTGTTGCCTAAGAGGTTTACACATCTGTCCATCCATCGAGGGATGTAAGTCAGCCTCGGAAGTCAGCTCATCTACTCCACTTGATGGGTCAAGTAGTAGACTTAACAGTCTAGGGTGAAGAATCCTCTAGTTGCCATCTCCTGTGTTCTTTCCAGGGTAACACCCATAGAGTTTAAGTACTTTCTTCCTTAGAGATTTTTAAAAACTTTTTAAAAACTTACCTCATTTTTTAACCTTTTAGCTAAACTATTTAAACTATTGCCAAAAAACTTTAATTAAAAAATTCATCAAATAAGAAAAATGTATAATTTAGTTCCAAATTCTGATCAGTTACAGGAGAGAAAAGTTAGGGAAATGGAGGGAGGTAAAGGAAGAGGTCAGGAAAAAAAAAAAAGACAAAGACAAATGGTATTCAAAATAAACTCTCATTCCCATAGTTGGTAAATAAATGATGTTTTCATAGGCCTTTCATATTCCAGTTGGCTGGATAACTACTGTTAATATTTCAGTCATTTTTTTTTTAAGATTTTATTTATTTGACAGAGAGCACAAGCAGGGGGAGCAGCAGGCAGAGGGAGAAGCAGACTCCCCGCTGAGCAGGAAGCCCGATGTGGGACTCGATCCCGGGACCCTGGGATCATGACTTGAGCCGAAAGCAGACGCTTAACTGACTGAGCCACCCAGGCCCCCTTTAGTCATTCTTCTAAGCAGGGGGAGCTTGGCTCTCCAGATGATAACCATGGCAGCCAACCAAAAGGGAACCAGTGTTCTGAACTAGACAGCAGTGGTCGGAGAACTTTGAGGGTTGGAAGAAATGCAGTCTAGGAGTAGATCCAATCCTGGCCAGAGAGGTTTTCTCCTCATGGCATAAGAATATCATAGTGGCGGCTTCTGGCTGATTTTCTACTAGATTGGTTGTCATTTTCTCTCTTCAGAAGCAACATTTCATTTCTCTTCAGGAGGAACCTGATGAAGGTGACCTACTTCTGTCTTTACCAAGCAGGCAAGTGAAAAACAGCTTGACAAGGCTCTTCACTGGGGGTGTCTGTGTTTCTTTCACAGAAATTGAAACAATGAAATTGGCCCGTTCTGTCTTCAGCAAACTACACGAGATTTGCTGCAGCTGGGTGAAAGACTTCCCTCTCCGCAGGAGACCGCAGCTGTATTATGAGACATCAATCCATGCCATCAAAAACATGCGCAGGAAGATGGAAGACAAACATGTCTGCATTCCTGACTTTAACATGCTCTTCAATCTAGAGGTAAAGGGCCTTTCTCAAGAGTCGATGAGATTAAAAAAACAAAACGAACACCTTCAAGGTCTTATTTTTCTTAAAGAGAACTTCTAATATACCTCTAATAGTATGTCTGGTGGTCTGGAATAGGACTGAAGGCAGAGTGGCATGAATTTGCTGGCACTACACAGCAGAAAAGAAACTATTTTATGTTATTTTGGTTTGTTTATTTACTTTTAAGTAAGCTCTATGCCCAGCATGGGGCTTGAACTCACACCCCAAGATCAGGAGTCACATGTTCTACCGACTGAGCCAGCCAGGCGCCCCGATTTGAGCAGGTAATGCATTCAGATGGTTCAGATGGAAAACAAAAATATCTCTCTTATCCTTTGTCTCAGACGCTCAGTTCCCTTCCATGAAGGCAAGGGAAGTTACCAATTTTTTGCATAAACTTCCAAAGCTATTCAATCAACATAAAAGCATAAAAGAAAACTGCCATATCTCAATAAAGCTGTTTTTTTTTAAAAGGAAACTACAGTACAGTCAGATGGTGTTTATTAAGTTCCCACATTACTATGTTGTTGAAGCAACATAAAACACAAACATAAAAGGATGAATTTCAGACTGAGACAGTTTTCTGATTTCCTGTGATTCTCTTTTTTAAATCTTGGTTTCTGAGATAGGAAAGTAGATGGAATTACATTTCATGAATCTCTGTGACTGACAAATTGGATCATATGAGCCTTGTCAGCTTAATAACCGTTTCGTTATCTTCCTCTTCTTTTTCTATTAACTGTACTCTGTTAGTGCCAGCAGAGGTAGGTTTGTTTCCTCCACCTGTCACTTGCCGCTTTTCTTCACTAAAGTCCATAACTTAAAAATTACAATGTAGTAATTTATACAAAGCACAATATTTCCTTTATTTAGCAACTAAATTTAAATTTTAGCTAACTGTCAAGGTCTGATAAGCAGTGATGGTAGGTTGGTAATTGGTGCTTATGTTACAAAGATAGATCAGCTTTGTTTCCAAATATCTTTAGAATATGTGAATATCCTTGTTTCCAAATGTTACCAGGCCCGTGCAAATGTAACCTTAAATGTTAACCTTAATGTGATAAACAATCCTTCTATCACTACACCCACCTGAAGATTATTGAGGTGGGGTCTGAGGGCATTGTTGCTGTTTGTTGACCTGGTTGGTTTTCATTTTTCTTCAAAATCAGCCCAACGGCCTAACTCAGAAAGGAACACCTTGTTTTAGAGAAACGGTTTTGAAGGCAATTTGGCAACACATACTTAGAGCCTTGTATATTTTCACCACCTTTGAGCTGGTAGTTTCACTTTTAATTTTATATTATAAGGACACAAATGCTGGAAATTCTTACATGTATGTTTTGACATAAATGTCTTACATAACATTTTCAATAATAAACTAGAAATGCTCAAAGTCATATATAGGGAGTAACTATAATATGCTCATAATATGTATAGTACATATACATTTCAAATGTCTAAGTAATACTTAATGACATGGGGAAATGCTAATGATATGATAAATGACAAAAAGCAGGATATAAAATTTTATGTATAGTATAATCCTAATTTTGTTTTATCTAAAAATATATATATATACATAGAAAAAAAGACTCGTATCTGTGAATGGTGGGATAATACAGATTTCTTTCTTTATTAGTTCAAATAAACAATACATCATCTTTGTAACAGGGAAAACTATTTTTTTTTTTTATTTAAAAAGGTATACTAATTTTTTTAAAAGCTCCACTTGGCTGACTTCTGTGTCTTTGGATGCTATATTGTTTAAGAATCTCCCCACTAATCTCACATTGTTTAAAGTTATACTCTCATGGCCTCAAAAAGGTATTATTGTCCCCTCCTTCTTTGTGATGATCCCACATCAGCTCACTCATCATTTAAAAACTGCTTGGATATGCTATTTTTCAATTTTACCCTTATCCTGCCAACTGAATTGTTTAAAAATGAGTACTGCTTTAGTATAGGTAGAAATTCTACATATCAGGACTTTTTTTCAAGATAGTTCTGTTTAATCAGTTAATTTTCAGTGGCATTATAGATGGTATTAATTATTAACTAGTTGTAATGTCTGTATTAGATGTTGATTTCATAATATTTGGGTGTTTTTACTCTATGGACATTTATATTTGGTACTTTTGTAAATATAGTATATATATCCTTTTTAAAAAAATTTTTTTAAGGATTTTATTTATTTATCAGGGAGAGAGAGAGAGTGTGCGTGTGCACAAGCAGAGGGAGAAGCAGGCCCCCTACTGAGCAAGGAGACCAATGTAGGACTTGATCCCAGGATCCTGGGATCATGACCTGAGCCAAAGGCAGATGCTTAATCATCTGAGCCACCCAGACATTCCTGTAGTATACCCTTTAAAAAGAATTTTTTCTGGAATGCCTGGGTGGCTCAGTTGGTTGGGCATCTACCTTCAGCTCAGGTCATGATCCCAGGGGCCTGGGATTGAGTCCCACATCAGGCTCCCTGCTTGGCTGGGAGCCTGCTTCTCACTCTGCCTGCCACTCCCTCTGCTTGTGCTCTCTCTCTTTCCGGAAAATGAATACGTAAAATTAAAAAAAAAAAAATTCTTTTGAGAGAGAGAGAGGAGCAAAGGGAGAGGGACAAGCAGATACCGTGCTGAGCGCAGAGCCCGACACAGGGCTTGATCCCACGACCCTGAGGTCATGACCTGAGCCAAATCAAGAGTCAGACATTTAATCAACTGAGCCACCCAGGCGTGCCTAAAAAGAATTTTTTCAAAACACAGATAGATATACATGTTGTTTTAGTAGTTCTTCCAAATCCCTACCTAACAGATGAGGAAAAAAAAGCACAAGAAAATTATATGATTTACTTTGTATATTTGATTTCTTTTGAATGACAGGGCCTAGACTCATCTGAGTTCCTAGAGCCCAAGGATCAAGTCAAAGCTTGCCCATGAAAATGATTACATACCTTTGTCTAAAGGGAGTCCAGGACTCAGGTGAGAGTTCAGTGAGCTACAGATCTCCTAAGTAAGCTAGATCTGAGATGTACACCTGGAGTTGAAGATAAAGAAGCAAACTACTTAATGGCTTAAATATAATATTGTGATTAGGCTTCCTTTGTCAAGACCGCATTGGTTTAGGAGAGCCTCCTGTGGCAGTTGCCTTAGTGTTTCAACAGTGGGTGGGCCAGGACGTGTGACGCTAAATCTTGGTTTGGGGACGAGGCAAAATGGTTACAGGGCATTTGGACATCTCTGATGCGCTTTAAGTTTGGCTAACTGGTTTAGAGACTCTGTTATTTATGGTGAGTATTCAATGCGACTATGATTTATGAAGAAGATATTACAGTTTAGAAGTATGTGTATGCTTCCATTATCTCTGTATTTTAAACAACCTAACATAATTGGTCTTGTGCTGAAGGCCAATTATTTCCCATTGTTCTCAGTTTCTAATTTTATTAGAATACTTTCATTTTGAAAAAACTACTCAATCCAGAACAGCTTTTGCTCAATTCCTCCTCATACTTTTCTTTCCTCCCCCTTCCCACAACTTGTAACAGCAGTTTTGAAGCAACTGCACGTGGGTGGTTTCCATGGTACAAGACAACTCTCGCTGAGCTAATTGGCCATGGTGTGTTCCAGTGTTGTGTGTGTAGACACAGATGCCCCAGGACTGCAGGTGTTTCAGCAGTCCGTCAGGCGTGTTGAAAAAGAGAAACATTTAGTGTCACTGTCCAGGTGACAAGTGCAGCAGAGGAGGAGAATGGGCATCGGTACGCTGGATTGGTTCATTCCAGTCATGCTGTACCTCATTCCTTAACGTTTGTTTCTCTATTGACAGGACCAGGAAGAACAAGCCTACTTTGCAGTGTTTGATGGCCATGGGGGAGTGGATGCTGCCATCTATGCCTCCATCCACCTGCACGTTAATTTAGTACGCCAGGAGATGTTCCCCCATGATCCTGCTGAGGCCCTGTGCCGGGCCTTCCGGGTCACTGACGAGCGGTTTGTGCAGAAAGCAGCCAGGGAGGTGAGCCATTTTCTCATAAACTCCATCCACGGATGCTCTAGCTAGCTCAACTTGGTCCGTGATCCAGGGGCTATTTTGGGTTTTCTCTTTTGGGGCAGGCATTATTTAAAGTTCTTTCAAGCTGTATTCTTGACCCACAAATATTGGATTCTGTTGTAGTTCTCGTTCCCTCTTCCGGGTTTTAGTGGGATGATATGATGTGCTGTAGAGAAACTCCTAAGTTATAATTTTCTAGAAAGCCCATCCGTTGCTGGATTTGGCAGGTGAGTTTTCGCTTTCTCATTTAC
The DNA here is from genome assembly GCF_024610735.1 of Ursus americanus. NCBI lineage: Eukaryota > Metazoa > Chordata > Mammalia > Carnivora > Ursidae > Ursus > Ursus americanus. The sequence continues at coordinate 31,840,414 of NC_142149.1, forward strand.
CAGCGCCTGTCAGCTTCACACCAGGACCATCTCTCTAGCAGACTTTTGCTGACAAAATCTGGATACGGTGATTAAAACAATGGACTAAAAAGGAAACAGAAGCTGGATGACTCCCATACGCTTGGTTCTAAACGGGCTGGCAGCATTTTACTGTGTATCTCTTCAGGGAAAATTTGCTTGGAGAGCGCGAATCCTTAGATGATTCTTGAACTGATTTTTTCTTAACAGGAAGAAAAGTCAGAGCTCATGTCCTCATTTCTTAAGGTTAATCAGACCTAAGATTTTTACTCTGAATGAATGACAGGGGCTCTATATTAAGATCTGAAAGTAAAAATTTTAATTTAATTATCATTCTGGGCATTGGTAAATGATTAACTACAGTAAGTACTCTATATTCATTTCTAACTGGGGGCCAATACAAGATAATCATTTTAATTTTTCAAAGTAATTACAGAATTATACATATAAAAAATAAGACTCCTGCCCTGTGGATTAAACATTAACTGTTTAATGGACTTGGAAGGAGCAGGGTCATCATTTAATCCATTTCTTTGATTTCATTATTATGCTACATAGCAGTAGTGGTGCTTGGAATCAATGAAACAATAACGGAACTATTTGGTATTAAGGAAACTGTTCTGTATTTCCCGACCCGTACTCCATGTTTACATTAATATGCAAATCCAACAACAGTGACCACTAGGGTCTACATATAGAGGTGGGGCTAGAAAACAACAGTTGTTGACCTCAGACCCTCCCAGAGTCTTGAGGGCTGGCACTGCTCTGCTCTGCCTACCTTGGAGCTACTGGCTGTTGTCATTTGACTGAGGACAAGACCTGGCCCCTGAGAGGTGATCTGTAACCACCAACTTGAAGCTAAGACAATCACTTTGTCTTCCTCTTCTGTTCTATCCTTTTTCCCTCTGTGTCCTCAATATTATGGCTTTTTTTCCTCTGACCACGTTCACCTCGTTTGCTTTGCCAATGATCCTAGTGTCTCAGTCTTGCCAATAGTTCTTTTGAATAATTTAGGTTTGTCTCAGCAGTTACTTTTCTCCTTCTTGTGCTCCCATGTGCTGCTAACTGCTGGGAAGAAAGTAGCTATTCCTGTTGCGAAGCAGCCCTGCCTCCTGTTCTCTCCAGGGCATATGCACTCAAGTGTCTTTATCATGTGTTCCAGGGGGCTGAGTTTTTCAACATTCTGTGTGGGAAGACATTTTATTGGTGGGTGAGGATTTATAACAAACTTTCCCTATATAGGGAAAATGAGAAGTTGTTTTTCTCATTGGCTACAAGGGGCCTTTTACCATCCTTGACGCATTGGTTCTAATTTAGGCCAAGTCCTTGGTAACAGAAAGTCATGCTTATTTGGTGGTGACTCATGTCAAATGGAGATGTCATTTTAGTGTAGTAGTATTGGGGCATTAAGTACACTGCTAACTGAGCTATTGCAGTGCAGTGCCAGGCTGTTCTCTATGGAGTTCCAAAAGCAGAGGCCCCTAAAATTATTGTGTTTCTGGTTTTTTTTAAGTATAAGCAACTTAGCATGCCAGGAAATATATATTATCTCTTGGCTCCTACCTTAATATTCAGAGTATGGGAGCATTTGCTGTGTACCAATCAGAATCTTTGTAAAGCTAGGACCCTCCCCCTGTACAGAGTGTAGGTCAGTAACAAAACAGAGACCAGAACATGGAAATCTTTAAGGGTTGCTGTAGTGGATTGAGCACTGGACTGGGAGGAAAAAGAACTTCAGTTGTTTTGTGTGCTAATGAGTTACCTGCCCTTGGAAAGGTCACAGAACCTGCCATAGTTTTTTTTACAGTACATAAAATGAAATGACTCCTCATCCCTGCCTTGCATACCGTAGATGACATGGGTCTGTGTGGGCACCCGCGCATACATACGTACACATAAAAATGTAGAGAAATAGGAATTGCTGTTTGTTGTGAAATCAAGTTATTAAGAGTCTAGCCCCCAACTAAAATTTTGTGTTAACTATAAATTGCTTTTCGGGGCGCCTGGGTGGCTCAGTTGTTAAGCGTCTGCCTTCGGCTCAGGGCGTGATCCCAGCATTCTGGGATCGAGCCCCACATTGGGCTCCTCTGCTGGGAGCCTGCTTCTTCCTCTCCCACTCCCCCTGCTTGTGCTCCCTCTCTTGCTGGCTGTCTGTCAAATAAATAAATAAAATCTTAAAAAAACAAAACTATGAATTGCTTTTCAATGAGAATTTGAAGTCTCTTTATTTTTACTGACTCTAGTTTTATGTAATTACTTTCAGAGTTTGAGATGTGGGACCACAGGTGTGGTGACTTTCATCAGAGGGAACATGCTCCATGTGGCCTGGGTGGGGGACTCCCAGGTCATGCTTGTGAGAAAAGGCCAAGCTGTTGAGCTAATGAAGCCACACAAACCGGACAGGGAGGTAAGTGTGCTCTGTTCTGGGAGGGCACATGCCACAGCAGCAGGTTTCTAGCTGCTTATTGCAATTACCACCAGTATCTGAACAACCATGCCCACCTTACAGAGGAGTAATAAAGAGACACTTTCCTGGAAGCTGATGAGTTTTGTATCTGTTGTTTACTGTTAAGGTAGATAAGTAAATCCTGAATCCAATTATTTGCTTCTTTCTATTGCATTGCTGTTTAGGATGAAAAGCAGCGAATTGAGGCTCTTGGAGGTTGTGTGGTCTGGTTTGGTGCCTGGAGGGTGAATGGAAGTCTGTCGGTCTCCAGAGCTATTGGTAGGACAAACCAATTCCTTTTTGTTTCTCCAAACTGTCCTTTTCTAGATCATTGTCTCATATTAATTCTGCTACAATAAGGGAAACTGAGATGGTAATTTATATTATCAGAGTGCTTCTTATTGTTTAAAGTAACAATTAGATAATGCCTCTTTTATTTAATTAACCTATTCATTCATATACTTATATTCCATTATTGAAAGGAACTATATCAAGAAATGCAGAACTTATTAGTTCTTTTTTTTTTTTTTTTTTTTAATGGAAGTCTTTACTCTTTGGGACACAAATCTGCTTAAAACTACAGTGATCCTCATTTCATTCCATTTTGGATCACATTTAGCTGAACTCAGTATTTTCAAGAGAATGGAAGGCTCTTCTCCCTATGTTTTTCCTTGCTTATATCTTTGTTTTCATTTAATTATAAAATGACATAAACATTGTACTTTTTAGATGAAACAATTTCTTTAATGTGGAATATAGTGATTTGCCAGATAACGCTAGGGTTTCAAAGAACCTGTCTCCCTGGGAAGGGAGAAGGGGAAGTCAATGAAACCATCTAAAACTTAGAGAGTAAACAGCTGAGCTTAATGGACGAAATGCAAGGGTGTAAGTTCAAAGATAGTCCTGTTTCTATTTTTGTTTCACTTTGGCGCCTGGGTTTATTATATTTTAGGCTTTGTGGCTTAGCTTCATTTTCTGTTTTTTTAAAAAGAATAAATCAGTGTGTGTGCGCCTTTATGGGTGATATGCACGCATACTACAGTTCTTCATTCCCGCCTCCTAAAGAAATTAAATGAAGTAGTCTGACATAGGGATAATATAGATAAATGGAATTCACATGTAATCCCCCCCAATTTTGCTTATCGTTACCAAAATATTCCAGAACATTAACAAAATCTCGAAGGATTGATTCAGTTTCACCAGTGATAGGCGTTCCTCCCACTCTCTGGGAAGGTGCTGGCAAGCTGTGAAGTGGCCCAAATGTGAGCAGCAGAAGGCTGCGAGAGAAAGCGAATGCTGAAAGATCCTGCAAGTGCTTCTGAAAAAATGAGGGTTAGTTTTTATCTCAGACTGAGAGAGTTATTAGGAACTCTGGAATAAGACCCCAGAGGGGAAATTTCTCATTTCTGAAACACACCCCCATGTAGAATTATTTCTGAAAATTCCTTTTGATCTTAGGGTCTTTGTCAGAGTGTCGAAGGTAGCTTTAATGCTTGTCATAGAACCAACTTTACTAGAGAATACTTGCCTTTTCTTGCTTCTAAAAATATAACACAAGGGGAAACTAAAAGCAAGGGGAGAATGTCATTGAATAAGAGACGGTCTCAGAGAGAAGGCGGCAGACTCGATAGAGAAAGTGACTTTTAGGCTGGATGTGGAGGAGAGTGTGTAGGGGAGGAAATTCCAGGGGGAGGGGAGTCCAAGTACAGGGGCATCTGAAAGGGTATGCCATGTTTTAGGAACAGCAGAATGTACAAGAGGCTAGGAGTGATGCAGAGTAAGTGCTGGCGCCAGAACGTGAAGGGGCTCATATGCCAGGCTAAGTAGTCTAGACTCTACCAGGCAAATAAGCAGAGAGGCCACATGATTAGACTAATAAGGTATTTGTGATGACCATACGGAAGACAGAGTAGAAAGCCTAGATGAAATCATTCAGGGGCTATTGATACAGCTTGTTAGAGAGATGAGGGCAGCTCAAAAGGGATACAGAGGACGTATAAGTTGATCAAACAGAAGTGACAGTTTGTGGGGGCAGAGAAAGTTGATTTCCAGGTTTTTGACTTGTGTGACCGAGAAGATGATAAAGCATTTGTAAAAAAGTAGCAGCAGTCTGTGGGGTGAGGAGGAGGGCAGATAATGAGTTCATTTTGGCCATATTTTATATTTTAGATACCTGTGTGATATTTTAAGAGAGAATTCATATGCACTGGAAATACAGATCTGGAGCTGAGCAGAATTCTGAGTTGCAGATAAGAGATGTGGGAACTCATCCCATTTTGGCAATAATATAGCAGTCTATGAAGTGATATTATATATGTTAGTTGAAATTATAGGCTTGGACGGCATTGCCTAGGAAGAATATGTAGTGTGATGAGAGACCAAGGATGAGACTTATTACTTCAGGTAGAAATACACAATGAAGTCATGCTCTCCAGGTTTGTATCTTGGCTGTCACTTTACAAGCTGTGGGCCTTGGGAAATTAATTTCTTTGTGTCTCTCTGTTCCTTGGTAATGTAGGAATAGTAACATTAAATGGCTCGTGGAGTTTTTGTATTCAATGGTATAATACATGCACCATACTTAGAGCCCTGCCTGGCAGTTTTAGCACAAAATGATTAGTGCTATTATTACGTGAAGGAGCCAGTGAAGAAAATCAAGAAGGGATCAGAGATATACAAGTGGGCTATCACAGATACTAGGAGAGGGTTTCTAGGAGTGAGTGGTCACAGGGTCAAGTGCTGTAGAGGTCAAGTGAGACATAGGTTAAAAAAAAAAGACACAGAATTTTGAAAAATAGGAACTAATTGGTAATATACGAGAGAAATGTTTTGGATTAGTAGGTGGAAAAAACCTAGAAAATCAGGTGACAGAAAATGAGCAACAACACAAAAGAACTTGTATAGGTTTAGTTTCTTGGGCAATTTAGTGGTAAAGGAAATAGTGTGGTGGCCTGAGGGAAAAGCTGATTTGGGAAAGGGTCACGTTTATTATTTTTGTTTTTAGGATAAGGAGTTTAGATCAGAGTATGTTTGTAGGATAAAAGATGAGAGCAAGTTGAAGAGAAATTGAAGATGAGAGCAACAGAAGCCAGAGTCCTAGAGAGTCAGGTCCCAGAGCACAGGTCAGCTTTGAGAAGGAAGTGGAGACCTCTTCTTTTGACACAACGGTAGCTGATGTGGTGAATCTGTCTCGATTAAAACAAAAGGGTGGGGGGTAGGAATTGAGGGAATTCAGGCCTGATAAACTTAATTTTCTTTGAAGTGGGAAATTATGCCATCTACCAAAATCCAGTAGCTTAATTGAAAGAGGTGAAGAATGTGAGAATAAAATCGGGGACTAAACAGGGACAAGAAAAAGGACTCCTGAGCAGAGTTCAACTCTACTTAGAAAATAAGCGACACTTAAAGCTTTCAAAACGGAGAGCTTTTCAACTGTTTCTCCTCATGAGCCCTTCAGATTTATGATCCAAGGTTGACAGAGAGGCATGATACGTTTCCTAGCATATGGAGAGAGGAGGCTGAAGATGAAAGGATGTTGCCATTTCTACCATGAAATGGATAATCATGCCCTCCGACCAAATTTGGGGGCGAGATGTCATGAGTCTGACATCCAACGGTAGAGCAGGTGAAGAGCCAGCACTCTGGCAGCACTTTCCCTGTGCAAGTATTTGTATGTTCTGTTCCAAACTAACAGTTGCAGCAGCCTTGTAATTGAAGCACTAAAACAAGATTTTTGGGAACAGTATGACTCAGATCACATTTATTTTTAGAGCTGGAATTCAGAAACTAATAATGATGATAATAATAGTCAGGTGGAGTAGGGGATGGGGAAATTTAGTAAAGTGGATTGATTGGTGGAGAACCCTGAATCTCATGATTGGAAGTTTTGATTAGCTCTCACAGGCTACCAGGAGGCATCAAAGTATGAAACTGATGGAATCAAAGCCATGTTTGAGGGAAGATGGTTCTGGCAACTGTATGAAAAAGACTAGTTTCTTACCTACTGTCTGTTGTTCAGGGTGTCCCATCATGAAACCTGCTGGATAGGGCACGTGGCCCACACTGGTTCTAGCACTTATCTCTAGGGTGCCTATTGAGTTTTCTGGGCCTATCTGAAGATTAAACAGGGATGGGAAATGTTGGAGAGAATCTTATTTGGGTAGGAGAGAACCTAGAACAGATACCAGAAACAGTGATGACAGAACCAGATAACTTATAATTATCTTCATTTTATCATCCCCTAGTCAAAAGCTGTTTTAGTACTGTAGAGAGGACGGTAACTGATGAGGGTGTGGAAGTAACAAATCTAGGATTTAGTTCCAAGCAGTCTGACTCCAGGGCTGGCATCCTTAACCACTAAGCTATATGCCATTACTTTAGAAGTGATAAAACATTTTATAAATTTTAACTACTGTTTCCCAATTATGGTACCCTAATCTAGGAATTACTGCTGAATACTGTTTTCTATGTAAAGAAGTAGTAAACAAGTATCCCTTGTACTAATAAGCTACATGGTTACTTAATAGGCTAGGGACCCTTTGGTTAGATTCTCTCCAAGTACCCAGAGGAAAACAACGAATGTAGAGTTAATGGTTCTAGAAGTACTCCAGATCTGAAAGATCCAGAATGCATTGCAGATGATTAATTTTCTCCATAGTCTGGTGATAGACTGGAGACCTCGGGCCCACACTAGGCTAGGTTTCTGTCTCCACTCCAAGCACCCCATATATAGCTACACGTCACTCCTTAACAGTTGCCTCTGTGTCTTTGCTTATGCTATTCCTTCAACCGAAGGCCCATCTCTGCCTGGTGATAACTAACTTATCCTTCAAGGCCCAGCTCAAATGTCATTCTATAAGTGGATGAACTAAACAAAGGAGAAATAATGACCCAGCAGGGCCTTGGGGGTTCTCACAGTAAGTGGAGAATGAACAACAGCAATAAAGACGGTGGGGGGTGGGGGGGTTCTGATCAGAGACAAATGAAGACAGCAAGAATATGGTAGTCCCCGAAGAGGAGAGAAATGTGGTCATACATTTTCCAGTTGTTCTCTAGAAATTACAAGTAAAGCAGCATTAAAAAGGAGAAAGCAAACTGGACTGGGAACCAAGAGACTTACATTCTAGTTCTCTTGTCTGAATCCTGGGATGTCTTTTCCTGGCTTGAGGGGAGTTGGACTTGATTTTTTTAAAATCCCTGGTAACTCAAACCTTTCTCTGTGCTAGCAGCAGAAAGCTATTAATTTGAAAACAAGGACAGAAAATTAAGTATTTAATGAAGAGAATGACCACAACTTTGGTTTGTTTTTCAATGCGGACTTGTTCTCAAATCTCAAGTAAATCAAACTGAACTACTAGTGAAAAAAAAAAGATCTGTTAACCAACAAAATTTTCCTATGTAACACTGAATTTTTCTAATGCAGCAGCAAACTTAGACTGGACATTTGTTGCCATGCTCGGCTAAGCCTCAGTCATAGCTAGAAGCACAAGATTCAGAGCGTAAGCTAGTGAGAAATCAAGCCCAGTGAATGGCAAGTGTTTAACAGAGAGTAAGGCCTGAGCAGCATCTGATTAACAAAGAACTCAGTAACTAGTTTATAAATTCTTTCCAGTAAATTCAGATCACAATCCAGTAAATTGGCCATAAACATTCTTACATGCAAGGTAGACCCAAATCTGACCTGCTTTCTAACTCCCACAGGAGATGCTGAACATAAGCCATATATCTGTGGGGACGCAGATTCTGCCTCTACTGTTTTGGATGGAACCGAAGACTACCTCATTCTGGCCTGCGATGGCTTCTATGACACCGTGAACCCTGACGAGGCAGTGAAAGTTGTGTCTGACCACCTGAAGGAGAATAATGGAGACAGTAGCATGGTTGCCCACAAATTAGTTGCATCAGCTCGTGATGCTGGGTCAAGTGATAACATCACTGTTATTGTGGTATTCCTGAGGGACATGAACAAAGCTGTAAATGTTAGTGAGGAATCAGATTGGACAGAGAACTCTTTTCAAGGAGGGCAAGAAGATGGTGGGGATGATAAGGAGAATCATGGAGAGTGCAAACGCCCTTGGCCTCAGCACCAGTGCTCAGCACCAGCCGATCTAGGCTATGATGGGCGCGTGGATTCATTCACTGATAGAACTAGCCTGAGCCCAGGGTCCCAAATCAACGTGCTGGAAGACCCAGGCTACCTAGATCTCACACAAATAGAAGCAAGCAAACCTCACAGTGCCCAGTTTTTGCCACCAATTGAGATGTTTGGTCCTGGTGCACCAAAGAAAGCAAATCCCATTAATGAGCTAATAATGGAGAGAAAATCAGTTCACTCATCATTGCCTGAACAGAGTGGTGCTGGAGAGTTTCCCTCTTTTAATTTGGGTTCAACAGGGCAGCAGATAGACAGAATGGAGAGCTTGTCTCCTGTCTGTCCTAGGTTGGAAGATGAACAGTTCAAATTCCTGGGAAAGAGAGTTTCCAGATTGTCTCATTTACGCTATCGTTATTCAAAGAGACGGCACGGATTCAGGTTTAATCCAAAGTTGTCTTCATTTATGTCTGCTCAAGAGCCTTCCTACAAAATAGGCACTAGTCTGTCCTCCCTTATTCGAAGTGGGAAGAGAACTAGGGTGTTCAGAAGTTTTCTGCCGTGGAGGCAAAATATTTGGAAAGGATATAGTGCAAACATGATGAGGAAGCTCAGGAAGAGTGATGATATTCCAGACCCAGGTCTTCCCTGGAGCTATAAAATATAATACTTCCTCCTTAAAGTAGGCTAGCTGGCTCTCCCCCAATAAAAACACCACTGTCAGAGTAGAACCAAGATAGACATTTCTGAAATATATGTGCTTCATTATGAAACCATGGATGGCTCAATTCTTAAATGTAAATAGATCTCTAGGAAACTCAAAGTAGTGTTTTCAATCAATCTAAAAAAGTATTGGCGGTTTCACTAGCAAAATTATATACAACTGGTCCCTGTGATGTGTCTCCACACCTACATACGACCCCCACTTTACTACCCCTTCACATCACTAGTGGAAGCTTGTGAGTTAGTTATTTTAGTCGGGATATCTAGTGTTGAAATCTCAATGCAGGTGAAATCTGGTTTGATGTGCCTAATATATCTATGGAAAACTTAATGCAGAATCAGATTTAGTTGGGGGATGTTCCTCAAAAGACTGGGGACTATGAGGAGAAACCCTCCCCTCTTTTTTCGGTTGGTAAAAGACTAAAAGCCATATGGGTTTTAATTGGTTTCAATGAAAGTAGAAAACTAGTATAAAAGTGTCATATTTTCTGACTTGTGAGGTGGTATATAATCAAAAAGATTTACTGATTTTTTTTCCTGTAACATAAAAGATGATAAAAATTTTCTGAATTAAAAAGTACTTCCTAGGGCTGTGTAGCTATTTGGGAGTTTCATAACCTGTTATGGTGCTTTTGGTGGGATTTTTATTATTTGTCATTTTAGAAGACCACTGTCAACTGGTTTTAACCTATGATGCTATGATGTTTCTCACTGTACCTTCATCTCAGGAATAAAACTGGTTTAATGGAGATGATGTTAGGTACAAATATACTAGAATCAAGTTGCCATTTAAAAAAGAAAAATCAAATAGTATTTGTTTTTTTCTCCCTTAAGTTCACAGACAGCAAAGGCATATACTACTACAAAATAAAAAGTGGCTTCGGAGAATGAAAAATACTGGTTTTAACTTCTCTAAAATTGTTTCCCCCAAGGGAATGAAATAACTGGTGTGAAAGAGGTTGAAAGTACTGCCTAAAGTGAGCCCAGAGGCCAAGTGCAAAGGAGAAGGCAGGTAAACGGAGACTGAGGTCAAGTCAGTTATAAAAGGAGAAAGTGCCACAGTCCTGCCATGTGCCACTGCAGACTGCAGAGAGGACGTCTTTCTCATTTCAGTAGTTACTTCTGTCTGATAACTTGAAGTTGTCTGCTTTTTGCCATTTCTGTAGTTTCAAGCTAGAAGTGTATCTTCAACCAGAGACAGCAAATAAACTACTAATCAGATTCATTCAGTGAAGCAGCCTCTGATTCTCTTGAGAATCATGAATATCACCACATGACCGGATCTTTCCTGCCCTAGTCAGCTATGGACCAGCCGGCTACGGACCAGCCATGCCAATAGATAGGAGTGGCGCCCTCACTTACACCACTGGGGGGCACCAAATGCTCTTGCCAAGAAATGTCCACTGCTTCTGTTTTTACAAAATAATACAATTGTTAATGTGTTAATTTATTATTATTAATGTTAATGTTCCCCAGACCCATAATGGAAACTCAAATTCCTAGACTTTAAAAACAAAAGACCGTAGCATATTCTGGGTGCCAGTATCACTATATAGCAAATAGATAAAAACTTCACTGGCAATGATCAGATTGTTAATCTGTAGATTTTATTTTTAAGAATTTGGATATAAGTAGAGATTTTCGGTATTTCTCTTGATTTTGAAGTCATTTATTCTTTTTCTCAATTCTTGTGATATATGGCTGAGAAGGAGGGAGTAAACATGGCTCCAATTATAGTACCAGAATCTTTTCACCAACCTGATGTTTGACCCCCATACACGGATCTCACTCATATCTGTCATTTTCTGAAGCCTAGATCTTGTTAACAACCCATCAGGTGCAGTGTCAGTTTCAAATCAAATTATCTAAGGAAACAAGAAAACAGGCAGCAGAATATTGGTACACATTATAGTCCAAAGCACTTATCTAAATTAAAATAATTTTTAAAGATTTTCTGTAGTTGTCCATTGCTACTATTTTTGATCAGAATAAAGAAGGTGAAAGATACAAATGATAGGTTTTTTCAGTGGGGAAAAATGGTTGGATGAAACTCAGATGAACACAGACCACATCTTTAAGGGTCTGAATTTTGTAGATCTGACTATATAAGCAGTGTTAATTCCATTTTTCACACCAATAGCCCTCTAGAAAATAAAGCAAAGTAGTTCTAGTGTGGTCAACTTATAAACCAATATTGTGAAAAATAGCAACTATTCATTTGTTCACAACATGCATATTTATAGAGTAGTTTAGGTACCATTTGTAAGGTAAGTCCTTTAAAATTCTAGAATATCAAAGTAGTGGTTATTGGTATGATATATGCTGCTCTTGGTTCTATAAACTAGGTAAAAAGCAGTGCTTTGTGAAATGCAGTGTTATATCTTAATGCCACTGGTGATAGAAAGTAGTTCCCTTCAGTTCAAATCCTGTGCCCTTATTTGCTGCTTGCTAATGTAAGCAATAAGTACCCTTCTAACCAATGGTATCTACACATTCTGTAACTTGTATTTAATGATGGTGTATCTGGTGATTGTAAAAATATTAGACAGTATAAAAGTACATATACTATATATTAACTGTTAATGCTGAGGTAATAGTCTGTGAATTACGTGTTTTGTACTTTAATTGTGTAATTTAGTGGTGGTGGAAATCCTACACTCAATCCTTAAGAGTGATGGTATCCCTTTTTCAATTTAACATGATCTGCATCAATTTGTTTGCCTGCTAAAAAGTGTTGTTAGAATAGGAAATAGTAAAACAAATATAAACAAGAAAGTGTAGTACTCGTTAGGGAAACAGACTTCAAGTTACCAAATGAAGTCATTACAAACTCCTTGTACATTCACTGTGAGTTTCAAAGGGAATCAGTCCCTAACTTAAAGGTTTCCTTTGTTCACTTTCTAGATGTGTACTTTTGAGGGATCTGAGATTTAGCAACATTACAGCACCAAACACCGGGGCAATTAATCCCACTTACATCTGTGCTAAAGAGGATGGTGGAAACACATATGTATATACCTTTTCTTTACCTAGAAGTGCCATCCACTGTCCTTGAATTAGTAAGATTAAAGTTTCTGTTGCATTTAAGTTAACTAGGAGGATCCTTGAAAGTAACACCTTTTCCAAGGACAATGTCAACAATGTCAATGTCAACACTGAGTCTGATTCTGACCACATTTATAGTGGTATAATGTCAACGTGGTGGTATAGTGTCACTCCGCATCTTCACGACAACCATACTCCATTGTTGGAACACTGTGCCAGTAAGAAGTGCAACATCTGACGGGCAGATGAAAATGATGCATAAAGAAGTTCAGTGTTTGTTTACAGATAAAACTGCTGTGGTTCAAGTACTTCCTTCCCCATCAATGGCTTGCCAAGGCTTTGTGAGAAAGTGATTTATAAGTTATTATTTTAGTGTTTAAATATAATTTATTCATTCAATGACCATTCTCGCCTACGCAAGGCCATAAAAGGGGGATACTATAGCTTTGGTCACATCATTATTTTGGACAGTTTTTCTTTGAGTCATAAATTAGCAAAAGAACATACTTTTTTCACCTTTTACCCACTCTTCTGTGAATAGCTTAAAAAATTTTTTTTCGAAATAAGATACCACCAGTATTATTACAAATGACTATTTTCCAGACAAATGGTACTGTGTTGAAAAATAATTGTTACTTCATCTAGCAGCATTTTATCTTCTATTTTGAAGACTATTTATTGTACTAATTAGAAAAAAGGAAATAAGACCGGGAACTCCAGACTGACATAGCAGTTGTTCTGGAAAAGGAACTACTCTAATAAACTCTGATGTATTAGATCATCCACAGATACATCATTGTTAACTCTTATTCTAGGTGCTCTTCGGTGAGAGACAGGCTTTGTTCCCTTGTTCATGACATTTCTCTGCAAAGAATTCTCTATGGAGTGAAGCGAATGAAGTGAATCATTTCTTACCAAGTAAATTTACCAATTTACAAACCTGCTCTACAGCTCACTTTTGAGTTCAGTTGTAATCATGAGTGATCCTTCATATTTTATTAAAACTGTTCATTCAGGTAAGATGTATGTTGAAATTTTGCCAATACCTTAATAAAACCCAGCAATTTAAAACCACGAGTCATTTGTCTTTTCATTTCAAGGGAAGATAATTTACTTAGTGCTAAGGTTACTTATAGCAACGATGACCCTCAAACCAAGCACAACTCCTAATCTAGATTAATTCAGACTCTGCAATGGAAGTCTAAGCAGGAGGAAAGGCCTGCCCATTTGCAGGTGTAAAAACAATTCACCAATCTACCACCCTACACAAGATGTGTCACTTCAACAAAATATATAGAGCCATATGAAAACAAAAAAAATGTGTTCTGAAGACTGAGGAAATCATCAGAACCAGACTCCAACACTTAATGGCCAAAGCAATCTTGAGAGACAACAAAGCTGGAAATATCACAGTCCCAGATTTCAAGATATACTCTAAAGCTGTAGTAATCGAAACAGTACGGTACTGGCACGAAAACAGACCTAGTGATCAGTGGAACAGAAAGAGTTCAAAAACCCACAAGGTTAATCTATGACAAAGGGCAAAAATACACAAGAAGGAAAAGTCAGTCTCTCCAACAAATGGTGGTAGGAAAACTGGACCACACTCTTTACATGATACACAAAAATAAACTCAAAATGGATGAAATACCTAAATGTGAAACCTGAAACCAAAAATAATTTATATGTGGAATCTAAAAAACAAAAAGTAGAAACAGACCCATAAATACAGAACTGATGGTTGCCCGAGGGGAGGGGAGTGGGAGATACAGGCTTTCAATTATGGAATGATTAAGTCACAGGGATAAAAGCTGCAGCATAAGGAATACCATCAGTGGTACTGTAATAGTGTGTGTGGTTTTTTTTTAAAGATTTTATTTATTTATTCGACAGAGATAGAGACAGCCAGCGAGAGAGGGAGCACAAGCAGGGGGAGTGGGAGAGGAAGAAGCAGGCTCATAGCGGAAGAGCCCGATGTGGGGCTCGATCCCAGAACGCCGGGATCACGCCCTGAGCCGAAGGCAGACGCTTAACCGCTGTGCCACCCAGGCGCTCCTATAATAGTGTTCTATGGGGACAAATGGTAGCTGTCACTTGGGAGCATAGCATAATGTATATAGATGTTGAATCACTATGTTGTGTATCAACTATAAGTCAAAGAAAAAATATACAACTCTGGAAAAAAACAAAAACTACAAAAAAGAACCAGACTCTGTTATGACAAAAATATGGGGACAGAGAATTTAAAATAACTATGGTTAATATGTTATGGAAATGGTGGACAATGTATGCAAGATCTTATGGGTGATTTCAGCAAAGAGAAACTATAAGTAGAAATGCTAGAAATGAAAAATAACAGATGATGAATGCTTTGGACTGGCTCATCAGTGGATTGTACTTTGCCAAGGAGAGAATCGGTAAACGAAGATAAATCAACATAAATTACCCTAATTGGAAAAGGCATGTGCATGCACACGTGCGCGTGCAGACACACACAGTGAAGGGAAAACAAAGACAAAACTCAACAGAACATATAAGAGCTGTGGGACAATATCAGTCTAACATATGCGTAACTGGAATCCTTGGAGGGGAAGAGAAAGAATAAGGCAGAAGAAATACGTGAATGATGGCTGAGAACTTCTGAAAATTTAATGACACGCCTCGAACCGTAGATCCAAGAACCTGAGAATACAGAGCAGGATCAACACCAAAAACACACACCTAGGAAAAAGAAATCTCTTCCAGATGGTTTCACTGGTAAATGCTACCAAATATTTAAAGAATAAATAACACCAATTCTATACATTCTCTTCAGAAAGAAAAGATTCGTAAAGGTCAGCATTACTCTGATACCAAATCAGATGAAGACAGAAAAACTAAACTACAGACCAATATCCCTCATGAATATAGATGCCCAAATCCTCAGCAAAATATCAGCGAACCAGTATCACTTATTAGAATGGCTAAAATAAAAAAATGCTGACGCAAGTGTTTCTAGGATGCAACTAGAATCCCTCTATGTTGCTGTTGATAATGTAAAATGGCAGTGCCACTTCTCGAAAAGTTCAGCAGTTTCTTATAAAGTGAAGCAGTACTTACCATGTAACTCACTGAGATGAGTTCTGACATCAGCTACCCGGAGTTAGGCCAAACTTCACAGTTTAAGGGCTAAGTCCTCTCACTTCAAACACCAGCTGCCAAGTTTGGGGCTCCCCAAGTCACCCTCATTTCTGACGAATTGACTACAAAATTGGGGGTTCCCACCAACCTCCCTCAGCTTTGAAAATTTGCTAGAATGACTCACAGAGCTCAGGGAAATACTCTACTTACAATTACAGTTTTATTATACGAAAGGATACACACCAAAACCAGGCAAAAGAAAGGACACAAAAAGTGAGGTCTAGGAGAGTACCCATGTGAAGGTTCCTTGTGATCAGGGCACTTTTTTCCTCCCGAAACAACGGAGGACAATACAGAATACTGCCTACCAGGGACGCTCATCTGAGCTTCAGTATCCCCAGGTTTTACTGGGGTTTCATAAGGTAAGTGTGACTGACTCACTGGCAATGAGGCTGAACTATTCAGGCTGATATGAAGTGACTACAGCCCCAATCCTCTAATCCCATGATTCGTCTATCTAGTGTGCCAGCGCCCGTCCAGAGTTATCTCATTAGCATAAACTGTCAGGACCCACCATAAACAACAAAGACACTCCTATCATTCCGGAAATTCCAAGGACTAAGAGGCTATACCCCAGGAACCAGAGACAAAGGCCAGCCAGGTTCTTTATTACACACCCAGCAATCCCATTCCAAGGCATATATTCCTCTAGAGAATGAAAACTCATGTTCACACAAAAATCTATACACAAATGTTCATAAGATTCATAATCATCCTGAACTGGAAATAACCCAAATGTCCATCAAAGGGTAAACTGTGGTACACCCGCACAGTCAACTACTGCTCAGTAATAAAGGAATGAAGTACACAAGATGGGTGAAACAACAGCATTTTAAGTGAAAGGCTAGCTCTGAATTCTACTTACATGACTTTCTGGAAAAGGGAAAACTAAAAGGACAGAGAACAGATCATGGTTGCCAGCAGTTGTGGGGGGTGGCGGGGAGGATTTGCCTAGCATGCGGGAATTTGGAGGGTGACTGAACTGTTCTGTGTAGTATTATGGTGGCAGATACACATGACTCTGTTATTTGGCAAAGCCCACACACACTGCATTAAACCTCAAAGACTGAATTTTAATGTCTGTAAATTTAAAGGTCAACCAGGATATGTGGGGAGGACAAAATGCAGACTAGAACAGATGAATCTTACTTTATTACAAATGAATCATATAATCACACTGAAGAGGATGGTGCGGAAAGGAACCGAAGTAACTCTGAATCTTAGGACCTAAACAACTTCTGGGAAGCATGTGACATGATACTGAAGGCTAAAAACAAAAACCTGTATGCCAACCTTCTACTGTAGTTGGTAAATCTGTTCCTCACAAGGGTCATAGGTTAACAGTTCTGAAACTGCTTGGTTTGCATATTACAGTTGAACAAGTAAATATACTGTAGCTAATGAGAGCCAGGCTGTTACAGAAAGATATAATAAATAAAAGGAAGGCTAAAATGAGCGCTGTGGAGTTGGGACTGGTATTGTACTTATCAATACAGACTCAGGGTTTGTCTTCTTAAAACATATTTACATATACGTACATACAAAGATCTATAGAGCTGTGTTTGCATAAGTATATAGGTGGTTTCTATTCTACCCACCGAGAAGGACTAGACACAGTGACACGCTAGTCACAGTAAGCACACCTTAACATCCCAATCTTACTTTCTAAATACCACTGTCCAAAAAAAAAAAGAGAGAGAAAAGACATGGTAAGCCTGGAGCACCTGGTGGGGGGAGAGGAGGGAAAGGAGGGGAACTCACCAAAAGGATACAAAAGCTAACCTGAATTTTCAATAGCCAAAACTGGAACAAACTGAACTGTAAAATAATAACATTGGACCATAAAGAATAAAATGAATATCTACAAGTCCAAACTGATAAATAAGTGGTTGAATAAAAAAACTAAATGGGGAAGAAGGGACAACTTTTCCCTACAGAATCTAATAATAAATGTATAAGAAATCAGGGAAAGAGAAAACCATTAGAACACTGCCGTAGTAACTGTTGTAGGCAAGATCCACTGGCGGGCACTAAAATTATTAAGAGATAGGGGCGCCTGGGTGGCACAGCGGCTAAGCGTCGGCCTTCGGCTCAGGGCATGGTCCCGGGGTTCTGGGATCGAGCCCCACATCAGGCTCTTCCGCTATGAGCCTGCTTCTTCCTCTCCCACTCCCCCTGCTTGTGCTCCCTCTCTCGCTGGCTGTCTCTATCTCTGTCGAATAAATAAATAAAATCTTTAAGAGATAAAGCAGAAACAGAATATTTGCATAGTCTCAAAGTATTTGCCCCAAATATTTAGTAATTACAAAGAGAAAAACGATAAATAGTGGGAATCCTGGCAGACATCACCTTGACCAAGTAATTAACATCATCAAAAATAATTATCTGCATTATATAGCCCCTGAGACAATGCACTAAGAAGGGCACATCACCTCTGTGGCAGCTTTTCCAATAATGCTTCATCTCAGTTAAATATGAGAAAATACCAAACAAACCCATAGAGGGGAACAGTCTATAAAATAACTGGTCTCTTTAAAAATGTCAAGGTCATGAAAGACAAGGAAAGACTTAAGGAACTGTCATTGACCGGAGGACCCGAGGGAAACATGACCACTAAATGCACTGTGGGATGCTGGACTGGATCCTGGAACAGAAAAAGGACATTAGTGAAATAACTGGTGAAATCTGAACAAATTCTGTAGTCAACAGTATGGTAAACAAGACTAATTTTCTAGTTTTCATTACTGCTCTACAGTTATAGAAGACGTTAACAAAAGCAGAAGCTGAGTAAGCTGGGTAACGGGCAATGGGAACCCTCTCAAGAGTTCTGTATCTCTTTTGTAATTCTAAAATTATCTCAAAATAAAAAGTTAAAAAATAGGACAGTCTTTAGCTTTTTAATTATTAGGTATAAAAATGCTGGGTTTGGTTCAAGTGTGATGAATTAAAAAATGTACTAGGACCAGCAATTCAATCCACCCTTGCCAGTGGTGTTGAACCTTGAATCACCCACCCTCCCTGAACTGCACGTTTCTCTGTCAAATGGGTATGACACTCAAATCATCTACCTCAAAGGTGACTTAAGGATTCAATGACACAGTTGGTCAAAGCTGTCCAGAAACAGTATGTGCACAATGCAAGCATTAACTACTATATCCTTAGGTCTAAGAGAACACATTTATTAAGAAGGAATTTTCCAGGAACAAATAGGAGATAAAAATACCAAATACTAGGGGCTCCTGGCCGGCTCAGTCAGTAGGGCATGTGATGCCTGACCTCAGGGGCATGAGTTCAAACCCATGTTGGCAGTAGAGTTTACTTAAAAAATAAAAACAAAACTAAATACTGAAATAAGGTAATGGTGGAAGGAAAGACTAAGAGCTACTATGCTCTTCAGCTAAAAGGGGAAAAGTATAAAAAAAATAAGAAAGAAAGAAAAAAAGAAAAGATGGGGACTGTTAGGATATACAAAGTGCCAGAAAGTAGCAGCAGAGTCGAGGAACTCATGAAGCACAGGCCGCAGGAGATGCCAGCTACAAGCAGGGGGGGGGGGGGGTCTCTTTTGAGCCAAATCTCTTGCAGACCGGATCACGAACAACCAATGGGGAGAGGGAATAGGAACTGGTATGTTCTGCTGTGCCTTCTCTCAGTCCCGGCTACCTACCATCTAGCACAGCCAAAGCAGGCGGACCACACCAAGAAGAGGGGAATCACAAGGCTTCCTGGCACCACTGAGGACTCTGGTGCAGACTTAATATATAACATGGCTAGAAACTGGGAAAGGAATTCTATTTTTCAAAGATCCCACTACTAAAAGCTAATAGGTCCTTCATCTTTGAAGAAATCTTTTGGTAGTTCAGGCTTCTTATGATTCTGTAATGGGATAGTAGCTGCCCGTCACCTCATGCCGCAGAACGAAGCACAAAAGAGCTAATCAAATGTTTCATCTTTTTGACTTAAAAATCACGCTTTTTTAAGCCTAAACCTTCTATACTAAGAACACATTAAGTTCCCATTAATATCAACAGAGCAGAGGCCAGCAAATTTTATCTGTAAAGGGTGTGAGGGTAAATATTTCAGGCTCTGGGCCCCATAGGCTTCCTTAGGGGCTACTCTACTCGTAGAGCACAAGCAGCTACTGATAATCCATACATGAATGGACGTTTACTGTGTTTCAGTACCACTTTGTTTACAAAAACAAAGAGCAGTAGGGATTTGGCTCAAGGACAGTAGTTTGTCTACCTAGAGAGAATGCCAGATACTTGTTAACTGAATCCCAAAGCTTCTTCAATGGACTGTGAGAATTTATATATGCTGCATATTTCTTACTATTTTAAAATTCTCAAACAACATGACTTGAAGTGAGCTGGAGCCCAACAAAATAGACACAATTTTCTTCACCACAGAACTGCTTGTGAGTACTCAGAATATTCTCTCCTTTAGCTACTTACCAGTTTGTTTTTGATTTTTGGTAAAACCTGTTGTCAACTTTAATTACAAAATAGAGGATTTTATACCAGGAAGGCAGGTTGAATATCATTTCTTTAGAATCTTGCATTTTTTGCTTTTCAAGAGAAAGATTTTATTCTTAAATATGGAATCAGAATATGGTACAAATAGGTTCCTAAAATACATGAGAATATATCAATTAAGCTCAAAGTATTGTCCCTCCGAAGTTTTTGTGCAACTAAATACTTCAATTTTTCCTTCAGCTGTAACAACCAAAAATAGTGTTGCTGACACAGTGAATTCAAATTCTACCAAATTAAAAGGGTCTCAACCAGCTCTCCATTCATCTAAAATAAGGGCAGCACTCCTGACTGTTTTTATACGTAACTTGAAAGCATAAGAAAAGCCAGAGAAATACTCAAGATCCAAATACACCATGATGCAAACATTATGATCCCAATCTAGGGAATCCAGACTAAAAAAACCCCTCAAGGTCATGCAAATTAAGAGCAAAGGTTAAGAACATTTGTGATTTAAAAACATGTTCCTCCTCCCAATAAAGGCCAGAGGGATGCCTCAAGATGCTACTACGTAGACTAATGACCCAAGAGAATCTTCTAATTAAACCACCCGTGCTAAAAGCATTTACAAGTAAATTACCCCAAATGAATAGTCTTTTCTCAGGCTTTTCTTAGCTCTTAACCGCATGCAGTTTTCCATATTTTGAAAACAAATAGAATTATAAAGATAAATGGGAAAGCACTGAGTTCTATATCAAATACAAGTTAAAGAAAGAGCTGGCAATAGCAAGATATTCAGAGTAGTCAATCGTATCTGTGTTTGTAGATTTCAACTGATGAGTCTCATTAAAAAAAAAAAATCTGATCAATCCTTAAAATGGTTTGCCCTCAACACCAGAGGTGCAAAATTCTTACATTATATCTTCATCCATTACAATGGAATATAGAGCTAAGAGAAAGCTGGATTAAAAAAATGATTTCAACAGAATGCAATGAACAGAAATACATTTCTATCGAACAGACAAGAAAACGTGGTAAAGCATGTATCAGTAATGCCGTAGAGTCCTGCATGGTCAGCCACCTAGTAACTACACAACAGCAGGCCAACACTACGCACATTAGTAAGCGAATGCTAAATTTTCACTTCTGATATGATTATAGAACTTAAGTATTTCCAACTAACTTTTAAGGAGAAAAAGTACCCATATATATTACCAAGAGTCTAAGTAAGTCTCTTAATTTCCCCATGCATTTACTAACAGTCTTATACAGCTTAACAGCCTCTATCATACACAGGCAATGTGAATAAAAAAAAAACCCCAGGGACTTCCTGTCCCACTTTTAATAAATTGCAGAGGCATGATATTTTCTCAAGTTCATTTTATTAACAAAAAGTGTGAACCGTTTTGAACAAAAGCAAACCATGAATCACAGCATCTGGCAAGACATCAGACACGGGAAGTAAGTAAAACAGATGTAGATGAGGCGCCTCTCACGTGTGTATTATATTCATGCTTCCTCAACAGTCTTATCAACTCTCAGTGTAACTTTCACAAACAGTATAGCAGCTCAAACGCAAATGCAGGAGCCCAGTGGAAAGTCTGGCAATTATTTTAGGCTAACGGGGTATGAAAGTAAACATTATACCACAGTTTCATGTAAACCACTGCGCAATCTGTATGAATCTTTAAACGTATTGACACTGAAACCAATGTCCAACTAATGAAAATAAAAAAGGAAAAAAAAAAATCTTAAACGATCTTCCATGTGTTTGTATGACTGGGAAACATAACCAATTCACATGAACTTCACTCATTTAAAATTATATTTGTAAAAGTCATACAACAGAAAGATTGTGCCAATAATCAGTGTGCCTGCACCTGAGCAAACCAGGTAAATAAATTAACTTCAGTCAGCCAACGTACTCCAAAAACGAGACTCGGTCTAGTTTTGCTTTAGTTATTCACATAAAGTATCTACAGGGCAGAATCTACACATAAGTAATTTTTCTGTTTCCTAATTTACAGGCATTAATGAAGCTATAAACTATGATTAAAACCCAGAACATAAACGTGGTCATTTAAACACAACCGAGCATCTAGCCACGGACAGAAGAGCGCCGAGTTAGCGCGCACTGTCTCTACACACGGTGTGGCAGCTGTCGCCGTTCTATTACAGGAAACGAACTGCCTTTGATGGATATACTAATTTACTAAATTAACTGAGGACTACACTGTTAATTCACTGCATCACACAGAATCTTCTTGAAGACACGCTGTTAATTTTTTCCTGCGTACTAATGGCATATACTACAATTATGCTACTTTCTAAAGTTTCGGAATTACTATTTCAGGTAGAGATGATGAAAAAAATAAGACCAAATCTGATTATCTGACAGATGACAAATCTGAGCACCGACTACAGCAAATCTCAGGGTCAGGGTAGCTTGCAAGTCAGTTCTCTTGATTTGAAAATTACCTTCCGCTGTTTCCGTCAGTATTAAAGCTGAGGTCTTCAGGGCCTATTTGCTCACCATCAGGAAAACTGGAATGCGTATCTAAGAAAAAATTTAAAAGCAGATAACAGTTTTTAAAGACCAGTATTTTCCACGTCTTTAAATGATCTTACCAAGCTTATTATTTAAGCGATAAAGATGCACTGGGCTGTAGACAAACCTCTGTCTTCAAGTAATTTGTGATCTGAGTCAAGTTAAGCAAGCACAAGGGGAAAATAAGCGAGAAAAAGTAAAATGTGTAACACCCACAATTAGAAGAGGAAAGGCGCTGCCTAACTTTGTCCTCCTAGGGACACTGTGGGAGCAGCTGAGGAAGGGAAGAGGGAATGAGGAGGAGGTACGTACACTTAAGACTCACTCCGTAAACATAACATGTATTTTAAAGCAAATTAAACTGCACATGCAAATAGCACTACAGACCCATCAGCACTCAAAATAACTTGCCCAAAATTTGGCTGCTTCTTTCAGAAACAGAGAAAATTACTAAAAGTGTCGTAATACTTAAAAATCATCCAATCCTCGGCTCTGTTTTGAAAGATACCAGAACATGAGGGAAATCTGTAAAGTTATAAAGGTAACAACTAGCATGAGCCTGACAGTGTTGTCGTTCCAGGGAGTCCTGCGGAGGAACACTCAGACTGATCATTAAGGTCTCTGGATAAATACTGACAATGGGTGACAGATGATATCTAAACTGTTCATCATTTCACATTGTATGCATCGTATCAAATCATTAGGTTGTACTCCTAAAAAACTGCAAAAATACTAACAATGACTTTCTCTCAGTGAGTTTTATTCCTAAAACTATTTTGGGAGAAGAGGAAATTTAAAAAATGATGCTTCCATTAATGAAATGCATTTCTAAGAAATCAGGAAAAATCTTTTAAAAAGTTACCTAATAGCTAGCTAGTATCTCGTAATATCTGAACCCTCCCCAGGGGTTGACAAACATTTTCTATCCAAGGGCACATAGTAAATATTTAGGCACTGCAGGCCACAAACTGCCTCTGTTGAAAAGTCTTCTCGGTTTTGTTTTTGTTGCAAACAACTCTGTACAACCTAAGAGCCATGCTCGGTCCGGGCTGTACTAAAGCAGGCTGCTGACCCTGCCCCCCAGGCAGCTGCCGGCAGGCATCCCACCAGCCAGAGAACCTAGCACATGTTTTCAGTATTCACCATATAGTTTACCCCATAGAATGTTGTCTCACAAGTGACAATAATTAAAAAAGAAAAAGAAGCAGAAACAAGAGAGAAGCAGCAGCAGCGACGTTTTCCTGATCGCTGTGAAAGGACACCAGGTGCTGCACCTTCATCTGGGGGCTGCGCCATGAAAGAGTCGTCGAATCCCCCCATGCTGGCGTGCTCTTCCTGCTCCTCGTTCTCAGTGTCACATTCAATGTCGCTGTCGCTACTCATTCCTGGCAGGAGAGAAGGGCAGAGCATGTTTCTGACGAGAAACCACCGCAAGTGAAAGGAAAAGGAGGTCTCCTCATCTCCTAAACTGAGATTCCAAGTGAATTTTACACTGGATGCCAAGACCACGTAAGACACCAAACAAACAACAAATAAAGAAGTAACCACGTAAACCTCAGTTCTCTTCAGTTACTTAGAACAGTGGTTTTATTTTTGTTCTCAAAGATTAAAATTGCCCTTTCTACAGTATCTGCAAGTAGTAATTTGAGACCAGTATTAATTTCATTATACTGAGAACTTTTTTTCCAAAGCAAATAGTTTTTTCTAGAGACTTTTAATCCTTATTCAATATAAATGTAACCGCTTCCAACCTAAAACATATATAGACACATTTATACTTACATGTATGTGTGTGTATAAAAAATTCCAATAATTCTAGCAATAAATGAGGTACTATCCCATTTGGGCCTCTAATTTTGTTTTTATGTATATCAGTTGATTTTTAAAAGAAAAAATCTGCAGAAAGTACTTTTGTTTCAACAAGACAGTGATCAAGAAAATCTGAAAATCTTTCTGCTATAAACCCTTATAAATGCTAGAGAAAATATGAACTTAAAATATTAATTTAATAAACAGCCACATTTAAAGGAAAGAAGGGAAGTACACAGGTGCCCAAACAAATAAAGATAAGGAAAACTAATGGGTCAGATGCTACCATCTGATGTGAACATCTTTAACATTCCCTTGGACCCACCATAGAAAGGGAGTGACTGAAACTTCACTCCCTGCATAAAGCTAACATTTTTGTTGAAAAAAACAGACTAGAAAAAGTCTGCCTACTGAATACAGTTTCTTGTCTGTTTCTGCTGGGCTCAGCTCATCTCAGAGCTCAAACTAAGCCCTGTGTGACTAATTTAGGTTTGGGATTTAAAGTTGAGGTTCAAATCTCAGGAAATTAACATAAAAATTGGTCAGGAGCTAGTGTTATTTAAATAAAGTAAATGTAAACTCTCTGGAGGGCAGGTTCTAGGTTAAGATGGAATAAGCACATTCCATCCCATCTTTCCCACTGAACAAAGCTATAAAACCTTGATAGAATGCATGAAGCAGCTATTTTTTTAAATGTCTTTTTAAAAGATTTATTTGTGAGCGAGAGAAAAAGAGCCCCTGCGTGCACAGGCACGCCGAAGTGGGGGGGGGGGCAGAGGGAGAGAATCCTCAAGCAGGCTCCACGCCTAGCACAGAGCCCCGCGCTCATGACCCGAAGATCATGACCTGAGCGAAAATGAAGAGTCGACACTCAACCAACTGAGCCACGCAGGCGCCCTATGAAGCAGTTATTTTAGGACTTTGAAAAGTAAACAGGAACAGGCACACTGATGTAGACCAGAACTTGAAGTACCACCAAACTGGCAGATTTAAATAAAACCCAGAGTCTCATAATATCATATTAAAAATATTCAGGATATAATCTCGAATTACTTTAGCACAAGAAGACCCAAGAAAAGACAATCAACAAACATTAATCAGTGATGGGGCGCCTGGGTGGCTCAGTCGTTAAGCGTCTGCCTTCGACTCAGGGCGTGATCCCAGAGTCCTGGGATTGAGCCCCACATCAGTATTCTCCGCTGGGAGCCTGCTTCCTCCTCTCCCACTCCCCCTGTGTTCCCTCTCTCTCTGGCTGTCTCTCTCTCCGTCAAATAAATAAATAAAATCTTAAAGAAAAAAACAAAAAAACATTAATCAGTGAACACTCTTGAAGCATTAAAAACAAAACAAAACAAAAAACACACACACGAAATACACCTCTCTGGAGGGAAGATTCCACAATCCTTATGGTAACTCATAAGAATTGTCATGGGGGGGAAAAAAGAAAAGATTTTTTTAGGAGTGGGGTAGTTGGGGCAGAAAAATAATCTCAGAAAGGTATGTTCCAATCAAAATTTACAAAACCAATAAGGTAGATAATCCACCTGAAATAAGAGTCAAACAGACACACAAACAGAAGGATAATACCACAAATTTTTCATAAATTGAAATAACGACCTGTTTAACATGAAAAAGGATAAATTTTTAAAAATCACTAGACAAAAAAATAAAAAATAAAAATTACTACAGACTTTCTAGAAACGAAAGATACAGTCATTAAAATTTAAATGTTAAATGTTAATAGATGGATTTAAGCAAGGTTGAAAAAGCGGTCAGCAAATTTAAAGACAGAACCGAGGAAATTAAACAGAATATTAAAGAAATAGGAGATGAAAATTATAAAAGTGACTAAAATATAAGGGAATAAATGGTAATAGCTCCAATCGTGTCAAATAGACTGCCACAGAGACAGCAAAAAATCAGAGAGACACAATACATTAAGAGAAAATGGCTGAGAATTTTCCAGAATTAATGAAACACATATGAACTGAATGAAAATAAAAATACAACATATCAAAATTTGGAGGATATGGCTATAGCAGTGCTTTTAAAAGGAAACAGTGCTTAAAAGGAAATTTATTAAATGCTTACATTAGAAAAGTAAAAGGTCTCAATGATCTAAACATCTACATTAAGAAACTAGAAAAAAAGAGCATATAAACTCAAACCAAATAAAAGAAAGTAAATAAAGAACAAATAAAGTTAACAGGAAAACAACACGAAAAGAAATCAGTGACACAAGAAGGCAGTTCTTTAAAATCTACAAAATTGAAAAGCTTCTAGGCAGACTAAAGAAAAAGGGAACAAAATTACTAATATCAGGAATGAAAGAGGTGACATCACAACAGATTCTACAGACATTAAAATGATGATAAGGGAACAGTATAAACACCTTGATGCTCATGAAATCAAGAACACAGATGAGATGAACAAATCCTTCGATAGATACAAACTACCAAAGGTCACTCAGGTAAAAACAGACAATGTGAATAGGTATTTTAACTACTAACGAAATAGAACTTGTAGTTAAAAGAACTTCTAACAAAGAAAACGGTAGCCACAGATGGCTTTACCAAGAAGAGTTTGTGTAGTACTACTTCTCCCTTAAATATTGAGAAGACATAGGCTGTCTGTATGGACATTTCTGAAATCTCCTTGTTCAGCAAACAAAAACAAAAACAAAAACTTTCCTGCTGTAAAAAGCCAAATGTGATTCTTATAGTTTAGAGACAAAACAAGCTACTTCCATGAAGCACCACCTCCACCTTGTGGCCCTTCATGAAACTGTTGCTGAAAATCCTAAAACCCGGAACTGAAATTTCTAGGTACAGGCACCAGTGTTTCTGAATTCCTGACAGATTCACAAAGAAATGGAATTCTATGGATTCTCAGAAATTCCCAAAAATCTTATTCTTTAAATTCATTTTCAAACTCTTTACTCATTACAGATCTTTAAAACATTAATTTATAATATTTAAAAGAACTCTAGCCTACAGTGAATATTTAAATACTAGAAAATGCTGTGAACATTATTGAGTAGTATTCAAATTATGTAACATTTAGAACTCTTAGCAAGGTTTAGAGCACTATATACAATCACATGTTGAAAATGCCAATTTAGGAATTATTTTGCTTTCCAAACTTCCTGTTTCTTGGAATGCCGCTCATAGGACTCCTATGAAATGTAGTATAAACTTATTTATACAGTAGCAGTCAGGGCCACGAACACATACTTAGGGAGGTTCCCTAGCTTTGTGAATGTAATGAGAAAGAAAAATTGGTCCCCTCACATCTAGGTTAGTAGTTGGCCTACTACTGAGTCAACAGGTCCTGCACAACCCACTACCTTCAGTAACTGACAGGGAGTAAATACACTTAAGGTCAAATACCTGAAATCAAACTAGCTGATGTCAATCAACAGACCATAAGCTATTTGCTGTGCCTTGCCCCATATATTGCAATGTCTCCCCACTAATACCTAAAGCAAACTAGTGATACTTTACCAACTCTAAGAAGTCTGAATATTAGACCTTTCTTAATCTCACCAGGTGTCAATAGGTTTTCATACAACCGGGTGCCACTGATAGTAATTAAAGATACCATTAAATGTAAGATGCCACAGAGATGTTAACATGGAAAACAAAATCTGCATCTTACAGTTAAAAGTTAGAGTATTTCTGTATCAATTTATGCTAGGGCTCTTTATACCGTACTTACTTCGAACTCCCTTATTCACAGGTGCTCAGATTTCAGATGCTGGGGAAAGACATGAACCACCTGCTGCGGCAGACACTACTGCTCCACCTGCCCCGCTCCTGTCTAAAATGGAACCTTGCTACTGTTCAACCATCTCCCCTCTTCCATGTGGCCATGTGGAATGGGTCAAGGAGGGGAACCAAATGTTTAGACTTTGCCAAGTTTCCTTTTTTTGGCAGTGATTAATGAGATAAAAGAGGACGTTAGGAAGTTGCTAAGGTGCTCTGACAAAGGTTTTCCTTGTTGATAGAGATATACAGAATGAAATAACCCTCCTGTATTCCCAGAATTTTATTCTGACTCTATATGAAGTTTGAAATTGCAGCAGCAATCTTGCCATCCTGAGGGGGCTAAGCCAATTCACTGAGAATGGCAGTGTGAAAGACGGGGGGAAAATGAGTTCTTGAGGACATTAAACAGCTGTTTTCCAACCCTGAAACTGCCCTACCACAGTTAGGGGAGACTTCATGTTAATACAAGAGAGTAAAATCTTTTTTGTTTAAGCCAGCTGATTTGAGTTCTTGTAACTTAGATTAAAATCTCTCTTTTGGGGGAGGGGGCGGAGGGAGAAAGAGAATCTTAAGCAGGCTCCACACCCAGCATGGACTCTGATGCAGGGCTCGATCTCATACCCTGAAATCATAACCCGTGCCAAAACCAAGAGTCAGATGCATAACCAACTGCACCACCCAGGTGCCCCAGGTGCCCCTTCTATTAAAATCTCTCTTTTTTTTTAAAGATTTTATTTATTTAGTTGACAGAGATAGAGACAGCCAGCGAGAGAGGGAACACAGCAGGGGGAGTGGGAGAGGAAGAAGCAGGCTCATAGCAGAGGAGCCTGATGTGGGGCTCGATCCCATAACGCCGGGATCACGCCCTGAGCCGAAGGCAGACGCTTAACGACTATGCCACCCAGGTGCCCCTCTATTAAAATCTCTTAACCTGTATCCCAAAAGGGATCAGTTATGGCATAACATCAGACTTTGCATTCCTCTTTTAGTTTAAACAGCTTGCCATTAAGATTTGTAACAGGCATACCACGGCTTTTCCCTGGGATGGGTGGATGGATATTCTTGACTTAATTGAAAGGAGATCTGTGCTACTTCAATAGGACTCAATCAGGGCATACGCTCCAGTTTTAGCCTGAACAAGGAAGACACTGATCTACTTCAGGAGTCCTGCAGGGAGGGTATCAACTGGCAGCAGCAGCAGGGGTGGGGGCGGTGTCAAGGTTTTTAGTATCAGGCCATTAAACACAAGATTAATGCAAGGTTGTCCTATATGGTCCCACTTAGAAAGAAAAAGGCCTGCTGCTGATGCGTGACATGTCTAAGAAGTCATATTTCATCGATGCACAAAAACATTTAAGAGACCACCTTAGTAGGGGCGCCTGAGTGGCACAGCGGTTAAGCGTCTGCCTTCGGCTCAGGGCATGATCCCGGCGTTCTGGGATCGAGCCCCACATCAGGCTCCTCCGCTATGAGCCTGCTTCTTCCTCTCCCACTCCCCCTGCTTGTGCTCCCTCTCTTGCTGGCTGTCTCTATCTCTGTCGAATAAATAAATAAAAATCTTTAAATAAATAAAAAAAGAAGAGACCACCTTAGTAGTCCCAAATTCCCTGCGAGTAACACAAACAATGCCTTATTTTAAAGTTTCTTCAGACAGATGTGACAGAGACAGACAGACTTACCTATAGTCACCTGACACAGAAAATTGTCTCTTAGGAATTCTGCTCAAATAAAGAGCCTTGTGTTTCCTAACCATGGATACAAGACAAACTCACTCAACTTTCTACCAAGGCGTATTGGTGTGAAAAATAAAGGTCTCTTGAGAATTGCTTCCTGCTGATAGAATAATACCGCATCTGTGAGTAAGGCCCCATTCTTCTCTCACAAAGTAGATTCGGAAAGGCTCAGAGCTCTTACTGTCCACTACGCTCCCTTCCTCCAGCCTTATCAGTTAGTCTCCTTCTCACCGTCTAGCCTGGGACGCTAATGGTAAACAAACTGTTTAGATGCCAACCAACCACAAGGGTGTACGTCTGTGCACTGCTGACCTGCATGTTCACACAGCGAGTTTTCTTACTCAGTTCTAGGTTCTTTATATCATATCGCTCCTTATAGAAAAGAAAATGTCTTACTGGGTCACAGTGACCAATTCACTCTAAATCTCAGAGTTTCAAGGATTTGAAAGTACATGGCAGATCCCAAATGTTGCCAAGCAAATGCCTTTCTCTAGTTTCTGATAAGCTGTCAATGATTAGCTCTAAATAAGAAACCGATGTCAAAAACTTTCAGGGTTAGGACTGCTAAGATAATGTGCATTTATGAGCTGAAGGCTGACATTAAGTTCAAGTCATCTTCTCACCACAGTGATTTAACATGCTTCCTGCCAGTTTTCCTGCTCCTAGAGTTCCACGTCCCCTCTCCCGCCTCCAAATCCATTCTCCACAACACAGCTAGAACAGGAATTTAAA
This sequence comes from Ursus americanus, assembly GCF_024610735.1. Taxonomy (NCBI): domain Eukaryota; kingdom Metazoa; phylum Chordata; class Mammalia; order Carnivora; family Ursidae; genus Ursus; species Ursus americanus. The sequence continues at coordinate 31,870,975 of NC_142149.1, forward strand.
AACATAATTTAATTATCTCACTTTTTGCTTAGATCCCATTCATAGGACAAAGTGCAAATTTTAGCCAGGACATACAGTGTAACTCTTCATGATGTGTCCTCTGTTTCCACTCTGGCCTCATCTTTCACTAGTTTTCACCTGGCTAATTTGTCCTCATTCCTTAGGATGATCTTTCTAAGGGTGAACCAGGTTAGTTAAGATGACAGTTAAGAGCACTGGCTCTGGGTTCAAATTCCAGCCCTTTCATTTACTAACTCTGTGATTTTGGGTTAAGATAAGTTACAACTCTAGGCTCCAGCCTATTCACCTTATAGGTGAGATAATCAAGATAATAAAGTAACTACCATGTAGAGCTATACTGAGAAAACAAGATAAATCTGGAAAAGTCTTTAGCAGTCTCTAATATATAATGAAGACTTAGTAAATATTATCTATTATTTTTATTACTCCATACCTGGTCTTTGAGCTCCGTATACACCCTATCACAGCACCCATCATTCTCTATTGGCTATTAAATGGTCTGACACCTGGCTGATGGTTTTCAATTGCTCTCCCTGCACCCCTCCCACCACCACCAACACATATCCACCAACATACCTGAAAACTACACCTTGTACCCATTTGTAACTGTGATCTACTCCGGCATGTGCTTCTTAGAGAATGGTCATCCCTGGTTGAGACACTGAACTCAACCAGCGGTTCTCAACTGGGGATGATTTTGCCTCCCAGGGAACATTTTTGGTTATTGTAACTCAGAGGAGGTACTGCTGGCACCTAGTAGTTAAAAGCCAGGGATGCCGCAAAACGTCCTACAACGCACAGGGCAGCCTCTACAACAAAGAATCATCTGGCCCAAAATGTCATGGTGCCAAGTTAAAGAAATCCTGAACTAAACGCAAGCTCAGGAATTACTTTTTCACCAGCATCAAATGCAATGACAGGCAAATTAGAAGCATTTCATAAATGCTGCATGAATAAAAGGGGGCTGTAATTCCAGCACATGCTATAAAAATTTAAGCCACTATAACTTATAATCAATATATATAAGTACATCGAAACTAGCTAATCCCTACAGGTCCTTTCTTTAAAGACTTTTAATCAAAATATTTACATCTTAAGGTTTTAACCATCAACACTTCACTTTAAAAATCCTTTTCATTTAATCTCTTCTACTGAAGTAATGCCGGCTGCCACAGGAGCATCAGCTTAGAAGGGAGTGTTTAGTATTCTTTAACTGAAAAACCTAAAAATGCCACCACACACACACCCTCTCACAGGGCGGCCAGAGGTAAATGGTGGCACCGGCATATACACTTTGTGCTACAATTCATCGATCATTAAAATTCAAATGAGTGCAGAGATGGAAGGTTGCAGAATTTCAGAAAAATGGGGAAAACATTTCAATGCCAAATGTCATTAATAAAGTTGACATCCTTTTCTGCTAATATATAAAAGACAACAATGGCAAAACACACAGCCTTATTTCAAAACACCTTCTGGGGCAGTCAGTTAAGCATTGACTCTTGATTTTGGCTCAGGTCATGATCTCAGGGTCCTGATATCAAGCCCTGTGTCAGGCTCTGCACTCAGCACGGAGTCTGCTTGTCCCTCTTCCTCTGCTCCTTCCCCACCTTCCCCCACTCATGCATGCTCTCTCTCAAATAAATAAATAAATAAATAAATAATAAACTCTTAAAAAAAAAAAACCTCTGCTACTCAAAATTACAGAATGTCTCCTATGCTTTTAGATAAAGAATGATGAACCTGGAAGAACACAAAGAAGAATACTGAAAATCTAATTGAGAATGAACTGCCAGAGTTGAAGTCAGTTACCAAAAAGGATTTTTTTAAATGGTTAAAGTTTGGAATAGTTTTAGAGAGCAAAGCAATTTACAAATATTAATCAAGATTGACTTTAGGGTGCCTGGGTGGCTCAGTCTAACTTCAGCTCAGGTCATGATCTCCAGCTCCTGGGATTGCATCCTGCATTGGGCTCCTGGCTCAATGGGGAGTCTGCTTGTCCCTCTCCCTCTCCCTCCACCCCTGCTTGTGCGCTCTCTCTCAGAAATAAAATCTTAAAAAAAAAAAAAAAAAAAAGCGACCTTAAAAGCAAAGTCCTTAACACTTAATATTATAATTAGTTGTTTTTATGCATGCCTTCCCCCTAAGCCTGTGAACATATCTAATCTCACCTTTGCATATCTAGCAAATTTAAGGCCTGTCATGTAGGTGACTTAACACATTTATTGAATGAGCGGATGAACTATTTGTAGATTCTACCCACTCCCCCCCATAAACCTCCCTTCTAAGTAAGACATGTCCTTTTATGTAGTTAATTATCCACTTTGTCTTCCTCTGTGCTCAGCGTCCTAGTAAATCAAATTCAGTGGCACAATAAATGCTATATTCAGATCAAGCATATTGGATGGTAAAGTCTCAATAACTTATTTAACTACTCCCCAACACCAACACAAAAAAAGATTTTTCCCACCTCCCACCAAATTATGACTTCATCATTCCATACCTTCCTCAGGGGCAGCTGAAGCTCCTTCAGGTAGTATAGGTTGTAATTCCCCAGTTTCAGAATTATTTTCCAAATCAGTCATTTGCATTCCTTCCAGACGACCTCCTTTAGCATTAGCCCTCAAAGGAGAAAACAACCTGATATTTTTGTATAACTAGTCAGTGATAGAATATATATTTTCTTCTTGTCCTGAAACTGAGCATGAAACCAAGTAGGGTATATGGTACTGGTGCTTAATACTAAATTTCAAGTATTGTTTTTTTAAAAATTCACTTTAAGACCTACAATAAAAGGTTAGAAAATGATTGACTGCATCAATGTCAATATCCTAGTTGTGATACTGTATCAGTTTTGCAAAATGTCATCATTAGGGGAAACTGGGTAAGGCCCATAGGATCTCTTTGTATTATTTCTTAGAACTGCATGTGAACATATAATTATCTCAATAAAAATTCTGATTAAAAGACAAAAATAGAAGTCCTAAATAATATGTTCTCATTGATATGGAAAAATGTCAGATACATTACTGAGAAAACAGGGTGTACATTTTGTATGAAAAAAGCTATGTAGTGGAAGTCCAAGATGGCAGAGGAGTAGGAGGCCTATCAAACCATTCTGAACACCTGCGAACTCAACTGGAGTTCAAAGAAAATGGCAGCAACTCTATGAACAGGAAAGCGACCACTTTCTGCAAGGTAGAAGGTGCGGAGAACTGAATCCAAGGCAATATATGGGAAGATAGACTTAGGTAGGAGCGAGCCTCCGTCAGCTGGCTACTGGCAAGTCATAGAGCAGCAGAGCACAAAATAGGAACTTTTAGACGTCGCTCTGATGGCTAAGCAGGGGGTGGAACCCTTGCTGGGACAGTGTGGTTTCAGGACCCTCGGGAAGACTGGAGGTGCCTAAATGCTGCAGAGCTCTCAGGTATCGTAGTGGAGAAGCCGGCTGCAAAGAGTGAGCCGAGCAGTGGGCTCTCAGCTTGGGGTGGCCATAAACCGTGATTCCTGGCACAGTCAGGCCCCTACTCAGGGGCCCAACAAGGGCAGATCTGGGGGAGACTCCCCTTCCTCCCCCGGGGAGGAGCAGCACAGGAGCGCACAGCAGCAATCTGCTGGGTCTGGAGACTCCAAACAGGTCGTGTGCCACAAATAGAAATGCTCGGTCACAGGCCGGGTGAGGACAGAGTGCGGATAGAGACCAGGGAGACAGGAGTGACTGACTGCTTTTCTCTGAGAGCGCACTGAGGAGTGGGCCCTGAGCTGCTGGCTCTTCCCAGGCCAAAGACTGGGAGGCTGCCATGTTCATTCTCATCCTCTAAAGCTGTGCGGAAAGGCTTCAGGGAACAAAAGCCACAGGGACCAAACCAGGGCAGACTACTTAGCCAGGCCACTGGCAAGGGCGGTGCAAGAACATCCAGCCAAGACCAAGTTTATTGGTCAATGAGAACTGCAAAACTCCAACACTAGGGGAATACAGCACATAGAATTCATGGCTTTTTCCCCCATGATTCTTTAGTCTTTCAACTTTAATTTTTTTTAATTTTCTTTTTTTTTAATTATTCTTATTTCCTTTTTCAACCAACTTCTTAATTCCTTTTTTAAAATCTTTTTTAATTTTCATTTTTATAGTCATATTCTATCCCTTCATTGTATTTAACCTTATTTTTTGTATATTTATATAAGTTTTTCTTTCTTTAAAATTTTGGGATGCAGTTTCTTCTAACAGACCAAAATACACCCAAAATCTAGTGTATGGCTCTATTCTAGTCACCAGCCTGATCATATTCTTTTTTTTTTTTTTTCTTTCCCCCCTGGTTTTGGGTCTCTTCTGATTTGTTTGCTGTATATTTCTCTGGGGTCTTTGTTACCCTTTTAGCATTTTGTTCTCTCGTTCATCTATTCTTCTCTCAACAAAAGGATAAAACGGAAAAACTCACATGAAAAAATAGAACAAGAGGCAGTACCAACTGCAAGGGACCTAATCAATATGGACATCAGTAAGATGGTGGAAATAGAGTTCAGAATAATGATTATAAAGATACTAGCTGGGCTTGAAAAAAGCATAGAAGACACTAGAGAATCCCTTTATGGAGAAATAAAATCTAACCAAGTTGAAATAAAAAAGGCTATTAATGAGGTGCAATCAAAAATGGAGGCTCCAACTGCAAGGAGGCAGAAGAGAGGATTAGTGACATAGAAGACCAAATGATGGAGAATAAAGAAGCTAAGAAAAAGAGAGATAAACAACTACTGGATCATGAGGGAAGAACTTGAGAGATAAGTGACAATATAGGGTTAAACAATATTAGAATAATTGGGATCCCAGAAGAAGAAAGAAGGGGGAGCAGAAGGTATACTGGAAGAAATTATAGCAGAGAACTTCCCTAATTTGGGGAAAGAAACAGGCATCAAAATCCAAAATAAAAATAAAAATAGGTCAACACCCCAACATCTAATAGTAAAACTTACAAATCCCAGAGACAAAGAGAAAATCCTGAAAACAGCTCGGGACAAGAGGTCTGTAACCTACAACGGCAGAAACATTAGATTGGCCGCAGACCTATCCACAGAGACTTGGCAGGCCAGAAAGGACTGGCATGATATATTCAGGGCACTAAACGAGAAAAACATATACCTAAGAATACTTTATCCGGTGAGGCTATCATTGAAAATAGAAGGAGAGATAAAATGCTTCCAGGACAAACAGAAACTAAAAGAATTTGTGATCACCAAATCAGCTCTACAAAAAATATTGAATGGAGTCCTCTAAGCAAAGAGACAGCCCAACAGTAACATAGACCAGAAAGGAACAGAGACAATATACAGTAACAGTCACCTTACAGATAATACAATGGCCCTAAATTCATATCTTTCCATAGTTACCCTGAATGTAAATGGGCTAAATGCCCCAATCAAAAGACACAGGGTATCAGATTGGATAAAAAAGCAAGACCCATCCATATGCTGTCTGCAAGAGACTCATTTTAGACCCAAGACACCTCCAGTTTTAAAGTGAGGGGGTAGAAACAATTTAGCATGCTAATGGACATCAAAAGAAAGCTGGGGTTGCAATCCTTTTATCAGACAAACTAGATTTTAAACCAAAGATTGTAATAAGAGATAAGGAAGGACACTATATCATACTTAAAGGGTCTATTCAACAAGAAGATCTAACAATTGTAAATATTTATGGCCCTAACATGGGAGCAGCCAATTATGTTAGCCAATTAATAACAAAATCAAAGAAACACACGACAATGATACAATAATAGTAGGGGACTTTAACACCCCCCCTCACAGCAATGGACAGATCATCTAAGCAGAAGATCGACAAGGAAATAAGGACACACTGGACCAGATGGACTTCACAGGTATATTCAGAACGTTCCATCCCAAAGCTACAGAATACACATTCTTCTTGAGTGCACATGGAACATTCTCCAGAAGAGATCACATCCTGGGTCACAAATCAGGTCTCAACCGGTACCAAAAGACTGGGATCATTCCCTGCATATTTTTGGGCCACAAGGCTTTGAAACTGGAACTCAATCACAAGAGGAAAGTTGGAAAGAACTCAAATACATGGAGGCTAAAGAGCATCCTACTAAAGAATGAATGGGTCAACCAGGAAATTAAAGAAGAAATTTAAAAAATTCATGGAAACAAATGAAAACAAAAACACAACTGTTCAAAATCTTTGGGATGCAGCAAAGGCAGTCCTAAGAGGGAAGTATACAGCACTACAAGCCTTTCTCAAGAAACAAGAAACATCTCCAATATACAATCTAACCCTACACCGAAAGGAGCTGGAGAAAGAACAGCAAATAAAGCCTAAACCCAGCAGGAGAAGAGCAATAATAAAGATCAGAGCAGAAATCAATGAAATAGAAACCAAAAGAACAGCAGAACAGATTGATGAAACTAGGAGCTTGTTCTTTGAAAGAATTAATAAAACTGATAAACCCCTGGCCAGACTTATCAAAAAGAAAAGAGAAAGGATTCAAATAAATAAAATCATGAATGAAACAGAAGAGATCACAACCAACACCGAAGAGATACAATTATAAGAACATATTATGAGCAACTACATGCCAACAAATTAGACAATCTGGAAGAAAGAGATGCATTCCTAGAGACTGAACCAGGAAGAAACACAAAACCTGAACAGACCCATAACCAGCAAGTTAATTGAAGCAGTAATCAAAAATCTCCCAACAAACAATAGCTCAGGGTCAGATGGCTTCCTAGGGGAATTCTACCAAACACTTAAAGAATTAATATCTATTCTTCTGAAGCTGTTTCAAAAAACTGAAATGGGAGGAAAACTTCCAAACTCTTTTCATGAGGCCAGCATTACCTTGATCCCAAAACCAGACAAAAACCCCATCAAAAAGGAGAATTACAGACCAATATCCCTGATGAACATGGATGCAAAGATTCTCACCAAAATATTAGCCAATAGGATCCAACAGTACACTAAAAGGATTATTCACCACGACCAAGTGAGATTTATTCCTGGGCTGCAAGGCTGGTTCAACATCAGCAAATCGATCGATGTGATACACTACATTAATAAAAGAAAGGACAAGAACCATATGATCCTCTCGGTAGATGCAAAAATGCACTTGACAAAGTGCAACAGCCTTTCTTAAAACTCTTCACAGTGTAGGGATAGAGGGTATATACCTCAATATCATCAAAGCCATCTATGAAAAACCCACAGTGAATATCGTTCTCAATGGGGAAAAACTGAGAGCTTTTCCCCTAAGGTCAGGAACATGGCAGGGATGGCCACTATCACCACTGCCGTTCAACGTAGTACTAGACATCCTAGTCTTAGCAATCAGACAACAAAAAGAAATAAAAGGCATCAGAATCGGCAAAGAAGAAGTCAAACTCTCACTCTCTGCAGACTCTTTTCATGTGGAAAACCCAAAAGACTCCACCCTAAAACTGCTAGAACTCATACAGGAATTCAGTAAAGTAGCAGGATATAAAATCAATGCACAGAAATCAGTTGCATTTCTATACACCAACAAAGAGACAGAAGAAAAAGAAATTAAGGAGTCGATCCCATCTACGATTGCATCAAAAACCGTAAGATACCTAGGAATAAATCTAACCAAAGAGGCAAAGGATCTGTACTCAGAAAACTATAGAATACTCATGAAAGAAACTGAGGAAGACACAAAGAAATGGAAAAACGTTCCATGTTCATGGATTGGAAAAACAAATATTGTGAAAATGTCTATGCCACCTAGAGCAATCTACACATCCGATGCAGTCCCTATCAAAATACCATCGACTTTTTTCACAGAAATGGAACAAATAATCCTAAAATTTGTATAGAACTAGAAAAGACCCTGAATAGCTGGAAGAATGTTGAAAAAGAAAACCAAAGCTGGTGACATCACAATTCCGGACTTCAAGCTCTATTACAAAGCTGTAATCATCAAGACAGTATGGTACTGGCACAAAAATAGACACATAGATCAATGGAACAGAACAGAGAACCCAGAAATGGGACTCTCAACTCTATGGTCAACTTATCTTCAACAAAGCAGGAAAGACTAACCAATGGAAAAAAGACAGTCTCTTCAACAAATGGTGTTGGGAAAATTGGACAGCCACGTGCAGAAGAATGACACTGGACCACTTCCTTATACCATACACAAAAATAGACTCAAAATGGATGAAAGACCTAAACGTGAGACAGGAATCCATCAAAATCCTAGAGGAGAACACAGGCAGCAACCTCTTCGATCTCAGCCGCAGCAACTTCTTGCTAGACACATCTCAAAAGGCAAGGGAAACAAAGGCAAAAATGAACTATTGGGACTTCATCAAGATACAAAGCTTTTGCACAGCAAAGGAAACAGTCAACAAAACCAAAAGACAACCGGTTGACGGAATGGGAGAAGATTTTTGCAAATGACATATCAGATAAAGGGCTCGTATCCAAAATCTATAAAGAACGTATCAACCTCAACACCCAAGGAACAAATAATCCAACCAAGAAATGGGCAGAAGACATGAACAGACATTTCTGCAAAGAAGACATCCAAATGACCAACAGACATGAAAAAGTGCTCAACATCACTCGGCATCAGGGAAATACAAATCAAAACCACAATGAGACACCACCTCACATCAGTCAGAATGGCTAAAATTAACAAGTCACGAAACGGACAGATTTTGGTGAGGATGTAGAGAAAGGGGAACCCCCTACACTGTTGGTGAGAATGCAAGCTGGCGCAGCCACTCTGGAAAACAGTATGGAGGGTCCTCAAAAAGTTGAAAATAGAGCTACCCTAACGACCCAGCAATTGCACTACTGCGCATCTACCCCAAGGATACAAATGTAGTGATCTGAAGGGGCACCTGCACCTCAATGTTTATAGCAGCAATGGCCACAACAGCCCAACTATAGAAAGAGCCCAGATATCCATCAACAGATGAATGGATAAAGAAGATGTGGTATATATACTAAATGGAATAGTATGCAACCATCAAAAAAATGAAATCTTACCATTTGCACCTACATGGATGAAACTAGAAGGTATTATGCTAAGTGAAATAAGTCAATCAGAGAAAGACAATTATCATATGATGTCACTGATATGTGGAATTTGAGAAACAAGGCAGAGGAGTATAGGGGAAGAGAGGAAAAAAACGAAACAAGAAGAAACCAGCAAGGGAGACAAACCATAAGAGACTTTTTCCCCCCCATAAGAAACTCTTAATCTTAGGAAACAAACTGAGGGTTGTTAGAGTGTAGGGGGGTAGGAGGGATGGAGTGGTTGGGTGATGGATACTGGGGAGGGTATGTATTGTGGTGAGCGCTGTGAATTGTGTAAGACTGATGAATCAGACCTATAACTCCTGAAATAATAAATTATATGTTAATAATAATAAAAAAAGAAATTATTTTTAACCAAATAAAAACAATATAGCAGTATAACTTTAAAAATGGCATCATCAGAAAATTATTCTTGGTAAATATTTATGTGCTTTAATCAGTTTCAAAATACTCTAATATTATGCCATTGATATTTTTCTGATGAATATATTTTGTTCAATATGGTCTTGTAAGTAAAATTTTTACATATAATTACAATCATCTTAAAGATGCCATTTTAAAGATGATAAATTTTAGAATTGTTTAAAAAAAGCTATATAGTCACAGCTGCTTAAATATGCATAAAAACTGAGAAGACACAGCATATATAAAAAATTAAAAACAGCAGTAATGTGTGTAGGCAGGAAGTTGGAAAACTAAGCAGATGGGAGACAAAGATGGGGAAATTTTCACTTAATATTCTTTTCTTACTTCCAATTTGAACCACTTATTATCAGTATGTAAAATTTTTGCTTACAAACTACTTTAAATCAGGCAAGGAAAAAAAGACACAAGTTAGAAAACACCACATAAGCCAGGCTAGCAATACAATTAACTGTAAAATGAGTGTTATACCTAAGAGCAGCAGATATTTACAGAGGATTTTACAGTCTAGAAAAAAAGTCTCTGGTCATATACATTTAATTGTTATGACTAAAGACAGATATAAATATCTCTACGACAAAATATAAAAGCTAGTTGTAGCTTCAACCTGAAAGGAGTACGTATAAAATCAGGATAGGTAATGGGAAGGAGAAGACAATCCTAATGATTATAACACCTTTCCACTGCTTAAACGAGAGCTAAAACAGAAAACTAAATCATACCAGCTGTTCTTTTACATCTGGTAATTATCCAAACCTTAAAACTGTTTAAATTAGGTAAACTTAGGGGATGTTAATCTCTGTCTAAATTTAATTCCAAGTTTTTTTTTTCAAAGTCTCCAAGGTAGAACTATTCCATTGCTTACACTTAGAAACGTATTTAATACCTAGAAAATAGATCAGCAGATGGATATTAATGGCTCATCTAGCACATTCACAGGCAATACATACCATAATCACTCTATCTTTTTAATGGATGGTGGTTTAATTGACATGGCTGGGATTTGAGTTTATTTTTCCTGGGCGAGAGATAAAGGTCATGACTACCATATAGTATATCCTTTTGAGAAATTCCAACTCTGAGTTTTGAAGACATTTTCATAAGAGAAGAGAAAATAGATGAGATAAAAGTACAAAAGCAGTGTTAAAATAAAACTGCCAGAAGTGCTTTGTTACATACAAAATATGTGTGAAAGACCTATGACATAATACAGCCCAGCACAAATGTCTTTGAAAAGTGTTGAGGACACAGGAGAAACAGAAAAAAAAAAAGCTGATACATACATCAAAACTTACAAGGCAGAATTCACACAAGGTTACACACTTCAGTGAAAATGATCTCTTAAGATAACTGAATGTCTGATACTATCTCATTTGATTCCATTAAGAAAAAAAGGTCTCCAGTGCTTTATAGTTAGATTTTAATACAACAAACAAGCCTTCCATCTGCTAAAAAATTAACAAAGTGGAAATTTATTTTATTCATTATGATGTAGACTTAAAGAGTGTCAAACAAAGCTATAGCTATTACTCTATTACATAAACAAAAGAACTTACCCCAAGGTGACCATTTTCCTCCTTTTCTCAACAGCAGGTAAACCACTGAAAACCGCAACCACAACAGCATCCGAACCCAAAGCCTGACACTGCCGGTCTTCAGATTTTGGCAAAATATCACTGATAGTGTCATGTGTTAAGGCTCGGGGAGAACTGCGCCTGCTCCCAGACTGAGAGCTTCCTGGGGAGCCTATAGAAAAGAAAGGGGATACTCAGAAAGAAGGCAAACAAAAGCTCTCTAGTCTCCACTTTAGAATATCTCCCTACATAAACATTTTTAAACTGCAGGAAAACTCAAAAACAATCAAAAAATATATCCCAGTTTTTTTATGCCAAATATTTAAAATTAAGGAATCCAAAATATGCAGTCTAACGGCTGCATTTTCTTACCAATGGGTCTATTCTCTTGGGAGATCAAGGAACTTTCAAATCAAGTTTCAGCATTGTTGGTGCCTTTGAAGATCTAAATCTATGTACACCATAAGATCAATTTTAAATAACAAACATCTATCCACTGAAATTCTAAACTCTTCAAATTTACCTTCAGATAGAGTTTGACAGTCTCCCTTTGAACGGCTATTTTCCCCAGAGTCTATTGCTCTTCGAAGTGACAGACTACCAGCTACACTGGACCGAGCTGGCTTGGGTGAATTACTCTTCTTATTTGTGGCTGCAAAGACATGTAAAAATATTTCCGAATAAGATAAAAATAGAACAAAACTCACTACCTAGGCAGTCAGAGGAAGGCTAATCTTATGGAATGTATTCTATCTACTGTGTCCAAAAAACCCAGGACACTCTGGTCCCAAATGGTTTATTTGGGGTTTTATGCAAAAGGTGTTCCTACTATGCTTCTTGTGGAGCAGAGTCTCAACAAAACCAGAAAAATATCAGTAAATTTCAAAAGAAAAATCCTGGGGCGCCTGGGTGGCACAGCGGTTAAGCGTCTGCCTTCGGCTCAGGGCATGATCCCGGCGATCTGGGATCGAGCCCCACATCAGGCTCTTCTGCTATGAGCCTGCTTCTTCCTCTCCCACTCCCCCTGCTTGTGTTCCCTCTCTCGCTGGCTGTCTCTATCTCTGTCAAATAAATAAAATCTTTAAAGAAAAAAAAAAAAAAAGAAAAATCCTACCAGATATGAATTCCAATCTCAATGTCCAAGTATTAACAACAAAAATACAACCCCCAAACTACTTGAAAATTGTAAATTACTGGATTAACAAGAAAATCAATGATTTAGAAATAAATCACAAATACAATACACAAGATGTTTGTGGCTAAAACAATTAGGGAAAAAAGTGTATAGCCTTATAATGAATTAGAAAAAAAATGAAACTAAGTGGACTAACATGCACAGACTCAAAGAGATAGAAAAAGAATAAAAATAAATAAAAAGAAAGCAGAAGACACGCATTTAAAGGTAATAAATAGGATCAGCAAGGTAGTAGGACACAAGACCAAGAACTGATTATCTTTTCATAGACCAGCAAAGCACAATCAAGAATGCAATTAAATAAACAATTCCATTTATAATAGCACCAAACAGAATAAAGTACTTAAGAAAAATTTAAGAAATGTAAGACTTACATATTGAAAACTATCACACACTGCCGAAAGACAATAAAGATGAAAATTTTTGAATCTTTGCAATAAACGCTTAATAAAAAAAAAAGATGGGGAAAAAACTGTGTTCATTGATCAGAAGACAATATTGTTAACATGGCAATACTCCCAAAATTGATCTAGAAATTCAACACAATGTCTACAGAAATTCCAACTGTCTTTTTTAAAATTTTATTTTTAATTTTTTTTAAAGAGAGAGAAAGGAGGAAGGTGAGAGAGACTCTCCAGCAGACTCCCAGCTGAGTGAGTGAGGAGCCCAATGTGGGGCTCAATTCCACAACCTGAGATCATGACCAGAGCCAAAATCAAGAGGTGGACGCTTAACTGAGCCATCCAGGAACGCCAATTGTCTTTCTAACTACAGAAATTGATAAGCTAATTCTAAAATTCATATGAAAAGATCCAGAATACCCAAAAACATCTTGAATGGAAGACTCACACTTCTGATTTCAAAAACTTGCTATAAAACTATACTAACCGAGACTGTGTGGTATACTGGTATAAAGACAAAAATATTGATCAACGGAACAGAATTGAGAGTCCAGAAATAAAGCACTTATGGTTAATTTTTGGTAAGGAGGCCAAGACAATTCAATGGACAAAGGGGAAAAAAGATGGACAATAACAAGTGTTGGCAAGGACATGGAAAAATTGGAACCCTCAACTGGGTTCTAATTAGGAATTGGATGGGAATGTAAAATGGTACAGCTGCACTGGATACAGTTATGGCAGTGCCTCGAGAAGTTCCCCTATAACCCAGCAATTCCAATTTTAAGCATATACCCAAGATAAATAAATACATATGTCCACACAGATATATGTACATGAATATTCATAGCAGCATTATTCATAATAGCCAAAAAGTGGCAAAACACTACATGATGTCCATCAAATGATGAGTAGGTAAACAGAACATGGTTCACATATACAATGAAGTTATGATTCAGCCATAAAAAGGAATGAAATAATACATGCTATAACATGGATGACCCTTGGAAATGTTATGCTAAGTGAAAGAAGCCAGACACAGAGGCCTCATATTGTATGATTCTATTTATATGAAAAGTCCAGAAGAAGTAAAATATATAGAGAAATAAACTAGAGGTTACCAGGGGTTAGAGGAAAGGAAAAATGGAGAGTGACTGTTCATGGGTATGGAGTTTTTGGGGAGAGGGTGATGAAAATGTTGTAGACAGTGTTCTAGATAATGGTGATCATTACATGACTTTGTGAATATATTAAAAACTGTTGAATATGTACACTTGAAAAAAAGATGTGAGAAAAAATTAAGACAAATTTTTCCACTACAATGTATATATAAATTATAATACAGTCCTTAACCAATAATGCATTCTGTTAATGCACTATTAAAACAGAAATAAAGGTAGAATTTAATGTAACAAAAAGGCAGAAGAAAGTAGATGAAATATATCTAAGAATTAGGTCTTTGAAGAGACAAATAAAATGGACAAGTTTCCAGCAAGTCAAATCAAAGGGCAAAATAAGAAAACACATATAAGCAAAATAAGAGAAAAAGTTTAACAGCCCATATTCAGAGGACTTTTTAAAATTTAAGAGACTAGCATAAGTGGCTTTATGCCAATAAATTAAAATATCTAATAAAATGAGTAATTTTCAAGGAAAATTAATTATGGAAACTGGTTTAAGGAGGAGAAATATGAGACCAATAAACACACTGAAATTAAAAGGTTGTTAAAGTTCTGTCCCTGAAAGAACTACTAAATGATTTTATGAATGAATTTCATTAAACTTTTAAAGAGCAGATAAGATGTTAAAATAATTTCATAGACAGAAAAGGACAAAAGCTTCTGAATTTATTCCATAAGGCTGGCATAAAATTGGAATTCAAATGGATGAAGGATAATGTAACAAAAATATAACTCCATTTTACTTATGACTACAATAGTCAAGAATTTGAACTAAAGTATTAGCAAACTGAAATATGGCAGTACATTTTTAAAAATTACAAATTATCAAAACCAAGTAGGATTCATTCTACTATTTCAAGAATGGTCATCATTAGATAAAGAATGTAATTCTTTAAAGTTAAAGTAATCAAACAAAATAATATGATCATTTTGACAGATGCCAAAAAAGCATAATTCTATACAACTTCTTGATAAATAAACAACCTCTTAGTAAATAGAAAAAAAGGTAGTTTGGTGCAATGGTGAAAGCCATTGGGTCTGTGGTTCAAGTTCTTGGCTCTCCCAATTACCACTGTGAAACTCTGAGGATGATGTTTAATGCCCTGTGCCTCCATTTATCCATCTGTAAATTGGGGATAAAAATAACTTGCCACAGAGTTGTTGGGATTAAGTGAGTTAATGCACATGTGACTTAGAATGATATCCCACACAGACAGTGGTACTTATTGTACATAGTAATTATTAGCAATAGAAGGATGTATCTTTTAGGTTGGTAAGAACTATTAAAACATATAGCAGGGGTGCCTAGGTGGCGCAGTCGGCTATGCATCTGACTTGGTTTCGGCTCAGGGCGAGATCTAAGGATCATGAGATCAAACCCTGCGCCCAGCTCTGCACTCAGTACGAAGTCTAATTGAGATTCTCTCTCCCTCTCCTTCTGCCCCTCCTGCTCCTGTGCTCACACTTTCTCTTGCTCTAAAATAAAAAAATAAATCTTTAAAAAAAATATATAGCAAATTTTGTACTTGAGAAAACGAAAGGAATTCTCTATTACTGCTATTAGTTAGCATTGTTCTGAGACCCTAGCCTAGACAATGAAAAATGTAAAGTAAATAAGCAAAAAAGAAATGAACTATAATAATTTGTTGATAATATGATCACCTACTTAAAAATTCAAGATTTGACTGAAAAACTCAGAATTTAAAAATTTCACTAGGTGGGCTGAATACAAGACAAACATGTAAAAACCAATAGTATTCCTACAAGTGACAAATAATTAGAAAATATTACGGGGGCAGGGGAAGAAATCCCATTCACAATAGCAACCTAAGTTATAACCTATCTAGAAATGAATATAACATACAGAACTTATATGAAGAAAACTAAAACTGTGAACTATATATAAGAGATGACCAGAATAAATGGAGACAAATACCATGTTCCCAGATGTTAATGCTTCAATACTGAAAAAATGTCAATTCCCCAAATTAAATGTAATTAAATCCATTAAATAATGCAATTCCAGTCAAAATGTTTTTCTGGAAGAGTAAATGTGCAAGAACCATCAAGAATATTTTGAAAACAAAAACAAAAATGAAGGCAAGTCAATCAGTATTACAAACTATGAAATATAGTAGTTAAAGACACCACAAATATTCAGGTAACAATATCAAATTGCTGTTTTTGCAGGTCAAAAATAGTTGCATGTTGGCAATTTCACATGATTTAACCTCTATGAACGACTTAAAACCAGAACAATGCAAATAAGGGAATTTGGTCTATTAATAAAGGGTGCATTTCATATTGTTGGACAGAGTGGATTCTTCAAAAAACATGTTTCTTTTGGGAAAAAGAAAATACCTGAACTTACCTCACACACCATCATGAAAAACAAATTATATATGGTATAGTGACCTAAATGTTAAAAAGTTTTAAAAAAATACTGTAAGAAAACAGGGGTCATTTTTATAAACTTGGGAGTCAAAGGCCTTCGAAATAAAAACATTAAACCCAAAAACTATGAATACTATTAATAGATCTAAAATAAAAAATTTAAAACTGTCAGAAAAATAAAAGCAAGTGGCAACAGGAGAGAAGTACTTGCAAAAGTAGGTAACAAAAGCTTTTTGCAAAAGTCCATCTAAAGAGCATTATTTCTTTTTGTTTTAAATTGTCATTTCCTTGACAACTAGATTGGGTTGAGTATCCTTCGAGATGTATACTGCCCATTTGTATTTCTTCTTACGTTAACAGCCTAATCATAACCTTTACTTCATTTTCTATTGAACTGTTATGCTTATTTTAGGAGAATTTTAGGTATTTGGCAATCATCCTCTCCTCTATTCATCTCTACTGGATTACTGCCACCAGTATCAAGCATTAATATATCCCATTTTAATAAACACACAAATAGCCCAGAAATAAATGCTCACATATATGCTTAAATGATTTCTTTTTTTTTTTTTTTTAAAGTAATCTCTACTTCCAAAATGGGGCTTGAACTCACAACCCTAAGATCAAGAGTCACACACTCTACTGACTAAGCCAGCCAGGCACCTCTTTAATGATATTCAACAAGGGTATCAAGACCATTCAATGATGAGAGGAAAATCTTTTCAACAAATGGTGCTAGGAAGGCTGATGATATCCACACATGAACAAATTTAAGTTGGACCCTTACCTAATACCACATACAAAATTAACTAAAAATAGATCCAAGACATTTATAAATATAAGATCTAAAACTATAAAATTCTTGGGGCTCCTGGGTGGTGAAGTTGGTTGGTTTAAGTGTTAAACTCTTGGTTTCGACTCAGGTTGTGATCTCAGAGTTGAGCCCCGCATGGGGTTCCACACTCAGCACAGTTTCTCTCTCCCTCTCCTTCTGCCCCTCCCCCACTCTCCCAAATACATAAATCTTAAAAAAAAAAAAATAACAACAAAACACCCCTACAAAACTCCAAGAAAACATAGGGGAAAAGCTTCATAACATCAGCTTTAGCAATGCTCTTTTGAAATATGACACCAAAGCACAGGCAACAAAAGGGAAAAAAAGATAAAACAGGACTTCACCAAAATTAAAACCTTTTACCATCAAAAGATAAAAGCAACAGAGTGAAAAGGCAACACGCTGAATAGGAAAAAATACTTGCAAATCATATATCTGATAAGGGATTTTTAAAAAAAGATGTATTTATTTAAGAGAGAGCACACATCCATGCGCACACGTGTTGGGGCAGGGGGCAAAGGGAGAGGGGGAGAAGAGAAACTCAAGCAGGCTCCCCACTGAAACCAGAGCGCAATGCAGGGCCTGATCTCACAATGCTGGGCTCAATCGCATGACCCTGAGATCATGACCTGAACCGAAATCAAGAGTCAGACGCTTTATCAACTGAACCACCTAGGCGCTCCATCTGATAAGGGATTAATATCCAGAATACAGAGAACTCTTAAAACTCAAAAACAAAAAGCCAACCCAGGGCACTGGGCTGGCTCGGTTGGTAGAAGCTGTGACTCTGACTCTTGATCTCGGAATCATAAGTTTGAGCCCCACACTGGGTATAAAAATAACTTAAAAATAAAATCTTGGGGGGGGGGTGGGGAAGAAAAAAAAAACCAACTCGATCCATTTCAAAAATGGGCAAAGGATCTGAATACACAGTTCTCCAATGAAATGAAAATATATACAAATGGCTGATAAACACTATAAAATGTTCAACATCACTGATAAATGTGAATCAAAAGCATAATAAGACAATAAAATACCACTTCACATGCATTAGTATGGCTATTATCAAAGACAAAACAAAACCACAAAATTATAAGTGATGGGGAAGGTGTGGACAAACTGGAGCCCTTGTGCACTATTAGGTAGGAATGTAAAATGGTGCAACCTCTATTGAAAACTGTATGGCAGTTCCTCAAAAAATTATAAACTGAATACCATATAATCCAGCAATTCCACTTTTAACGTATGTATGTCCAGAAAAATGGAAAGCAGGGTCTTAAAGAGATCCTCATAGCTGCATTATTCACAATAGCCAAAAAGTAGGGGCCAGTCCAGTGTCCATCAAAGGATGAATGGATAAACAAAAAGTGGCATATACATACACACACAATGGAATACCATCTAGCCACAAAAAGGAATTCTGACACATGCTACAATATGGATGAATGCTGAAGACATTAAAAAAAAAAAAAAAGCTGACACAGTTGGTCAGATACTCCTTTATTTATTTTTAAAGATTTTATTTATCTGAGAGACAAAGAGAGAAAAATCACATGCAGGGGGAGCAGTAGGCAGAGGGAGAAGCAGACTCCCCACCAAGCAGGGAGCCTGATGCAGGACTCAATCCCAGGACCCTGTGATCATGACCTGAGCCGAAGGCAGACACTTAACCAACTGAGCCACCCAGGCTCTCCAAACCCTAAAGACATTATGCTAAATGAAATGAGCCAGCCACAAAAGTGTGTTTCCACTTATACAAGGTACCTTGAATAATCAAATTTATAGAGACAGGAAGTAAATAGTGGCTGCCAGGCACTGGGAGGAGGAAGAGTAGAGAGCTATTGTTTACTAGGTAGAGAGATTCAGTTGTGCAAGATAAAAAGAGTTCTATGGATGGATGGTGGTGACGGTAGCACAACAATGTGCATGTACTTTATGCCACTGAACAGTACTACTTTAAAAAGGTTAGGACAGTAAATCCTGTTTAACAAATCGTGGTAAATTTCTTTTAAAAACTGAACACAGACTGGAGTCAGCATTTGGGAGTCAACAATATCAGATACTTGTTTAAATGGAGTTTAAATGGAGAAGAGAAATTTTGGCTCTGGGGCACTTTAACCTTTAAAGGCCTGGTAATGAAGGGGAGGCCAGTAAAGGAAATTATGTGACCCCATAAGCTTCAGATTTATGTACCATTCACCTGCCTAGAAGACATTTTACTAAGATAACCAAAGACATCTCAAACCTAACATGTTTAAACAAGAATTCTTAACTTCCTGCCACCCCCCAACCCCCACACCAGCTTTTTCCTTATTTGATTTGCATCTAAATTAATGATAGTACCAGTCACTAAGTTGCTTGGGACAAAAACTTAAACATCATTCTTAGTTTTTTTTCTTTCCCTACAACACTATCCAGTCTTTCTTATGAGGGTTGTGGAAAAGAACTGAGACCTCTTGGTCTAAAATACCATTGTACGTAATGAACTGACTTCTCTCCCATGTATCTAGAATAGTACTAGTTATGCACCATCCTTGGGAGAATTAACAAAGATGGGAACCTCGGACAGGAAGGGATGCTAGACTATGAGCAAGTCCACCTACCCACTGTCGTAACCGTATTTCACACACACTATTGTTATAGTCACACACACTGTTTCACACAACTCCCATTCAAACCTTCAGACCCTTCTCCATATAGCAAGTATGTAATCTCTGTAAAAGGTAAATCAGATCATAAACGATCTCCCAACCCCCATTTTCATTCTCTAGAGACTTTCTCCTAAAATGAGAATAAAACTCAAACTCCTTATCCTGGTCTTACAAGTCCATACCTGATACAGAACCTGCCTACCTCTCTGCCTTATCTTCTAGTACTCTCCCCTCTGCTTTGTTCACCATATTCAATCATACCAGTATTCCTTCGAGCTTTCAAACATGCAGAACAGCAAATCCTTTATCACTGCCTTTGCATTTTCTGTTCTATCTACCCCTAACAACATGTCCCACTGATTTTTGTATGGCTGCTGCCTTCTCAACCGTTAGGTCTCGGTTCAAATGTTGCTTCTCAGAGACTTTCTCTTACCACCCTAACCTAAGCAGCACACTCCTCATTTTCCCATCCCATTCCTCTGTTGTTTCCTTCACAGTACTTTTTACTAACTGAAATTATCTTTATTTGTCTACACATTTTAATGCCGATTCCCACCACATGAATATACAAAAGTTAGATCCAACGGGTTAAGGATTGTCTTATTTATTGCCCAGCACAAAATACGCAATCAAGAAATGTTATCTCTATATAGTAGAAAATATACAGTCAGTTTTGAAAGGGAGAAAAGGTTGTATATATAGTCTTATAATTCGTTGTAAGAGAGATGTTTAAATATTATTCTGAAAATAACCCAATCTCTAGCTTCCCAAATGACACAGAGGGAAATGACACTAAAAAGATCCACTTACAGTTTCGTATGTAACAACCAGCAACTGAGGATTTTGCCAGGAGCTCCATTCCCAAATCCTGTAATCTGCCAGAGTTTTCAGTTCCACAGGCAGCCAGAGCTGCCTGGTCAGCAGAAAAAAGGCTTGCCTGCATATCCCCACAAGCAGCATTGCTGCTTTTGATTTCTGAAAGTGTATTCTTTACATCAGTTTTCATACATCGAACTTCAGCCATCTGAGTTTTGAGTCTTTTTAGCATCTTTAAATCAGAGGGAACTCGCCACATTGCCTGCTGCTTCCTTTGGTCTTTATCTTTTCGAGAATATGATGCTTTAGAGAGAAAGTTACAAGTCATATTAATATAGACTTCAACACTCATGATAATGTCAATATAAGCAAACTTGATGTGTAAAAAAGCTGAGGTGCTTTAGGTGGTATTAATCATAAAAGCATGTATTAAATTCCATTAATGAAAATAAAGATAGATACAAGTATCCTAACTTTATTCACACCTTCAAAGTTAGAATCTGGGTCACATTATAACCACTCAAATCTGAATTAGTTATTTAATTCTAAAAGTTTAAGAAAGCTGCCCTACTGCCTATGCTTTCTTCTTTATGTCTCCATTTTCCTCAAATTTCCTACACTGAGCTTTTATTATCTTCATTAATTGAAAAAATGAAACAACCACCCCAGAAGCCAATCAAATATGCTACACATAGTATGTACAAATACATATATTCCAACTAAGTTTAAAAAGTTGTCCAATGCAGTTACAGCTATTAAGTCCCACGGAGCATCATAAAAGAACAGCTTCCTGTCACTGAGTCTTTGCAGTCTCTAAAGTAACAATGTTTTCACTCTTCCCAGAGAAAGCAGCTATTTCTCAATCCACCTCCTCACCCCACAAATATTAAAAGGAGAGGCATATTTTGAATATCAAAGAACATTATGACTGACTCAAAGCAGAAAGAAACCAAGCCCTACAAACAAAAAATGGGGGACCAACAGGCACTAACTAGAGAAAGAACAAGTCATTATTAGCAGGAATGACACCTTAACTTGCCTACACACTGCAACAACCTTCTACCATAAAAGAGGAAGTACAGTAAAAAGCAGACATTGTAATGTGTTCAACAGTCATTGCCCCACTTCTAACTTACCAAAAGGACTCAGATTGTATCTGGTATCAGGTGGTGAGCAGCAATGTGCTCAAAGGACCCTCCTTTGGCCCCAGAGCATATGGGTCCAGGAATGGTCTAATAAACTCATTCCTCTGACAGTGTTTAGGGAGGGTACGTGACTCACTTCCAGCCAAAAGTCTTCTGGGAAAGATTCTCCTATCTTAATAGATTTTATTGTCTCTGTTTATTTAAGAAACATCCACAAAGAGCTTACTGAATTAAATTAAGTCATTTAGTTCTTTCATATCAATCCTCTGAGGGAACTAAATTCTATTTTTCTTTTCATTTTATGGGGGGGAGGGCAGAGGGAGAGAGAGATCTTAAGCAGACCCCACGCTCAGCACAGAGCCCAACATGAGGCTTGATCCCATGACCTGGGGCAAAATCAAGAGTCGGACACTTAACCGAATGAGCCACCCAGGCACCCGTAAAAAGAATTTTCTATAAATGAGGTAAGGAGAGATTTTAGAAATCCAGGATTTGGTCTCAGATCTACCATTTAGTTGCTGTAACTTTACAGAAGTCCACCAACTTCTGAGTCCATTATTTATTTGTAAAATGAAGACAATAATATACACCTAATGGGGTTGTCATAAGGCTCAAAAAACTCAGTGTTTATGAAAGCATTCTGTGGTGTAGTACCCATCCAAACCCTTTCCACCAAGATGTCAGAAATTTTTCTAAAACCCTAATCAGATATTACTTTCCTGCTTAAAATCATTCATGAAAGCACCAGCGTGGCATCTGAGGCCCACTATCTGAGGCCCTTGTCTCTCAGTGGCTTTAATCTTTTACCTCTACCCCAAATATATCCCAATGTTTTGGTATTACTTGCAACTCTATAATACACAGGCAATGCTATATCCCACTTCTATACTTTACATGTGTCCTATTCCCTTCTCTTTTACCCCAAACCAAAGGAAATCTATTTCGAAATGTCTACTCCTTCAGGCACCTAAACCACCAACTGCCTCTGTTCTTCCAAGTCATTTTTACCTAATTTTTCATAGTACTTGGAGTATACTCCTATTGCAGCACTTGTCACATTACAGTAAGGAAGACAAATATATAGACTGTGAACAGCTTATGGTGGAGATTACATCTTAGTGATCTTTGTATTTCAGGCCAAACAACTTATGGCATAGAATGTTCAAAATGTTTTGCTAACTAAAATCTTGCACCCCACATCTACATGGACTTAAATATGAAAATCTGTATTAACATACATGGTTCAGTTTATTATTACTAGAAACTGACAAAGATTCTAAAAAAGTAAAAATCGCAGATGGGAAAATACAAAATAAACAAACCACCTTCATCTGATAGACAACTACTGAGCCTGTTTCAAATGCTAGGCATTGTGTTGGGCAGGAAATACAATAGTGAACAAGATGAACCCTCGGTCTTTGTCCTCACAAAGCTCACAGTCCAGCTGGAAAACTGAAAAATAATTTCAGTACCATGTGATAACCGCCAAGACAGGAAAGTGTGATGAGATCTTATACCATAGGAACCTGACAATTTAATACTGCACTGAGAATAAGGCTTCTTGAATGTGCCAGGTTACAAAGTTAATTAGAATTGTCTGTAACAATTCTTTCATATCTGTTCAGTTATGGCCTTCAAGACTGACAGTTCTCTAAAGCTTCTTCTCCAGACTTCAGCATCTATCAATGCTACCACGATTCTGGTCACCTAAGTGTCTTCAGAGTCCTCCTTACCACATTCCATTCATTTGCCAAGCCCTATAACTCTAACTTTACGACATTCCAAATATTACCACTGCCATGCTACAAGTAAAATCTTAATTATATATAGAGTAAATTACTGTATTCCTTAGAGGTTAAGTATAACTTCTATAATGTCAGAACATTCTGAAGACCTTACCTCAGATCCACATATTTTTGAGCATACAATGATTGAGAAAATATCCAGGAATGTATGAATTTGTCCTCTCATACTAGGAACCACTGAAATAAACTTCTACAATAGTACTCTCATTAAACTTCCATTTCTGATAGTTATCTGAGTACTGCCAGCTTTCTAAAAGCAGCTTTAATCAAACCATTCCTAAACTGCAACAACGGCTCCCCAATGCCCACTATGCATCATTCCTCAGGCTAGCATGCAACACCTTCCACAGAATAACCCCACCTGACTTCCTATTTCTACTTACCATATGTACCATAAAATCTGTCATTCATACCCTGATGCCCCTTAAAATGCCCCTTTTACAGTACAGTGGTTAAGAACATGAGGGGCGCCTGGGTGGCTCAGTCGTTAAGCATCTGCCTTTGGCTCAGGGCGTGATCCCGGCATTCTGGGATCGAGCCCCACATCAGGCTCCTCTGCTGGAAGCCTGCTTCTTCCTCTCCCACTCCCCTGCTTGTGTTCCCTCTCTCGCTGGCTGTCTCTATCTCTGTCAAGTAAATAAAAACTCTTAAAAAGAAAAAAAAAAGAACATGAACTTGCAGTGAGTCTGATATATAATAGGTTCACTCAATATGTATTGAAAAAATGAATAAGAGGAAAATAAAGGAATACTATGAACAACTCTACGCCAACAAATTTTTGATAACCTAGATGTAATGGACCAATACCCTGAGAGACAATCTGCCAAAAATCAAAGAAGTAGACAGTATGAAGAGGCCTATATCCACTTTCTATTATCTCCAAGAACAGAAGCAGAGGAAGTACTTCCAAACTCAATCTACAAGGCGTTATTCTAATATCAAAACCAAAGACATTACAAGAAAACTACAGACCGGTATCTCTCATGAACACAGATACTAAAACCCTCCACAAAATATTAGCAAATTGAATCTGACCATGTATAAAAAGAATTGTATACCACGACTAAGTGGGATTTATCCCAGGTATGCAAGGCTGGTTTGATATTCAAAAATCAATAAATGTAATCCATCACACATCGTATCAATAGATGCAGAAAAAGCATTTCACAAAATCCAATATTCACTCATGAATTAAAAAAAAAACCAACAACAACTCTTAGTAAACTAGGAATAGAGGAAAACATCTTCAGCCTGATAGACAACAGCTATGAAAAACCTATAGCTAACATCATACTTAATGGTGAAAACCTTGAATCTTTCCCACCAAGATCAGGAACAAGATATCCCCTTTCACCACGCCTCTTCAACACTGTACCGGAAGTCCTAGCTAAAGCAGTTAAGAAAAAGAAAATGAAAGGTATACAGACTGAGAAGGAAAGAATAAACAAAGAACCAAAATAAACACTGAAACCCAAGCAAGCATTTAAATAAAAAGAAGGCTGAATCTTTCTGCAACATTAGTTTTTAATATCTTCTTGCAGACAGTTGGTTTCCTTGACTCCATTTTCTTGGTTTCTCTCCTTTCCAAAGGCTCTTTGATCTGGTTCATCTTCCACAAACTCAGTAAAAACAGACCTTCACCAAAATCATGTCCCTGGCCCTTTTCTCATTAAAATTTTTTTTTTAAGATTTTATTTTTATTTATTTGACAGAGAGAGAGAGACAGCCAGCGAGAGAGGGAACACAAGCAGGGGGAGTGGGAGAGGAAGAAGCAGGCTCCCAGCAGAGGAGCCTGATGTGGGGCTCGATCCCAGAACGCTGGGATCATGACCTGAGCCGAAGGCAGACGCTTAACGACTGAACCACCCAGGCGCCCCACATTAAAATTTTCTTAAAACTCTCTCTTCTACAATCTTACTCCCTTAGTTTTAATTACCCAGTACCACCTCTAGGCAAATAATTGCCTATATTCCAGTTCTTAATTTTTAGCTATTTACTAAGCATCTCTACTTTGATATCCCACTGGCATGTCAAACTCAAGATGTTTAAAGCTTGCTCTTCCTATTATTCTGCCCTTCTTTTACAGAGAAAACTAATTTTTGGATAACTGAGATATTCTGTTTATGGTTTGCATTCATTTTTCCAATGACACTGAATACTTTTCAAAAACATGATTCTACCTACCTATTAAATATGCATGGCTAAACTAGAATTTTTCAAACATAACTGTATTGTTGGATATTTTCAAACAACTCTGTTTTCTCTTTGGGATATACTCCTAGAAGTGAAGTTACAGGATTAAAGGATAAGGTATTTTAAACCTAGTACAAAAATTTCCTTCAGGGTTGCCTCAGTGGCTAGTTGGTTAAGCGTCCGACTCTTGATTTCGGCTCAGGTCATGATCTCAGGGTTGTGAACTGGGCCCCACATCGGGCTCCATGCTGGGCATGGAGTCTACTTGAAATTCTCTCCCTCTGACCCTCTGCTCCACCCGCTACTTGCGTGCACATGCACCTTCTCTTCCTCTCTTAAAAAAAAAAATCCTTCATAAAAAGGTTAAACCAATGTACACACCCACCTGCAGAACCACAACTTGTCTGTTTCACTGTGTCTTTGCAAATAACACAGGTTATAATTTAAGCAAAACCTTTATCAAGGTGTTGATTTTTTTTTTTTTAAGTTATTTCTTGGGGCACCTGGTTGGCTCAGTTGGTAGAGCATGTGACCCGATCTCAGGGTTCTGAGTCTGAGCCCTACGTTTAGTATAAAGATTACGTAAAAATAAAATCTTTTTTTTAAAAAGCTATTTCTTTGTTGATCGCAAGAACTATATGTGATTTTTATTTTCCTTGTAATTTCCTACATTTTCCAAATTTTCTACAAAAATACCTAAGAATAATGTAAAATTAGATGCAATGTGATACATTTATAAAAGTACAATAGAAAAGGTACTTGGATCACAGATAAAAGGCAACTATTTCATAACATGACTGAAGACAGTCTTTCAAATTAAGGACCCAGACTTTCAGGAAGTACATCTTAGAAAGAAGAGGCCTAAATAACCCAGGCTCTGAGATCACCCCCAACTACAGCAGCTCTGTGTGTTTTCTACACTGATGCTCTGCCTCAGACTTTGATAAATGAGTTTTGCAGCTTTAAAGAAGCATCTAAATCACTGGTCTAAATCACTGCTTTGATTTCTGTAATACTATTGTTTAGGAGGGTAGGAAAATATTGAGTATATATTAGAAAGTTTTCTAACAAAAATGGTGTTTAAAATTTGGCATTTACAGGTAAATCCTTAGCTGTTCAAAATGACCATACCTAAGAGTTTCAAAAAGTCCAGGTTTGACTATACATCTAATGTGTGTGTGTGTACACATCATATTACAGTAACAAAGATATAATTTCTAATAACCTTTGCGAATAAAACACTGATGCTAATTGGTATACATTTTTAGGCTACAGAACATCAAAGCATGAAACCATCTTTTTCTATATTCAATTTAGACACAGTTCCACTTAGGGTATTCATGCAAAACTCTTAAGTCCATTCACAAAGAGGACAACTGTGTTTCATACAAATCAAACTGTCAATCAGACACAATCTAAATGCCCAATCAAAAACAAACATTTTAACAGGCATTATGACGTTATTGCACAAAACACTACTGAACAATAATGACCAAAAAAATCTGATTAATGTAAATGTCAATTCTGTGACATACAATGAAAAACCACTTTGCTACAAAAACATCCTGTGTTCCAACACTTAAATGAGACACTTGGATTAAAATCAAGAGTTCTTCTCAAGAATCACAGAAAAAAGTGAAATTATTGTTAATATTTTACCTGTGGGCTGCAAAAGTGAAGCAGGTGGGCGAGGCTGTAAGCCCCACAAATTTTCCATACTGCTCCGGTCCTTGAGGTCCAATAAATGTATTAAAATTAATGGGTCAATGTCTAATAAACTACTGGTAGCAGCAGAGCATAAATGCGCTCTTCTTGACATTCTGCTACTGGCACCCACATAGCCATGGTTACTACCTGCAAAAGAAACAGAGATGTAGAAAATGCATGCTACAAATCTGCACAAATTTAATTATACTTAAAAGAAAAAGTAAATAGGTTAGTGTTGTTTGAATACTTGTCTATGGACCTGTCTCTTAGGAGTTGGTGTGTCAATATGATAAAAGCAGAAAGGAGAAACCAAATTGCCAGAGAGGTGAACACAAGCATAGTGACTAAGCACTGGCCTCATTACTATCCAGAATTCAGGAGGAACCCTCAAACCCCATCCTTAGCCCTAGAAATAAAAAGGTAGTCATACACAATATATGCAACCAGGGGGATGAGGGTGAAGAAAAGGAGAATATGTCCTATTAACCCAGTGGTCTTGAAAGAAAGGCAAATCCCCAAGATACCACAAATTCCAAGAAACTAGATACCAAAATAGTAATCTTCTCGAGGAATTTTCAGACTGAAACTTGTTAACGACTGATGAACCGGATAGACACCTGTGAGCAATGTCATATCTGTATCACCTATATTTAACTAAGCTCCTTAAGCTAAAGAAACCATTTGACTTTTCCCTAGTGCCTAGGATAATACCTAGCAAATATTAGGTATGGAAATGGTGGTTAAACTGACCTCCTTCAATGAAACTATTTAAATATATTCTAAAGAAACCTAAAATTCAAAAGTGTTACATGCAACAAAACCTTAAAATAGATAATACAAAAATAACACAAAATAATCAGATTTTGACTATTCATGAGTGTTTCAAAGAGATCTAAAAGGAAGTAACTTGGGGAAAAAATTCCAATTATTCAGAAGCTTCAAGCCAATTATTTACTTATATGTGTTTCACCTATAGTCATATCCTCACCATTTCTAACTTCTTCCTCTTCCTCTTCTGAGGACATCATCCCACTGCAAATTTCTCTTCCCAGACTCAGTACTCCATGCAACGCCTTTTAAAAAATAGCGGAAAACTCCCCTTTTCCTCAACTGCTACAAAGGTGCTCAGTGCATCCAAGGAAGGCCACACTGGCGTGAGGCTCTCACTTCATTTGGGGACTAGCATCATGCATGGCAGTGCCACTCAGCATTCACCTGCCCCACGGCCTCCATCTCAGGAGCTCACCTGCATCTACTTAGCACTTATCCTGCAATAATGATGAGGTGACAGCCATGGAGGATAAGACCAACGTCCTCATTAAAGTAGCCGGTATAAATGTTGAACCTTTCTGGCCAGGCTTGTTTGCAAAGGTCCTGGCCAATGTCGGTATCAGGAACCCCATTTGAAACACAGGGGCTGGTGGACACCAGGACACCAAAAGGTCCTGGCCCCTCTATGGCTGCTGCCCTAGCTGAGGAAAAGAAAGTAGAAGTAAATAATTGGAATAAAAAACAAAAAACAAAACCAACAAAAAACTATCCGCAACAAGAATAAAATATGGTTGTGGACAGAAGGAAAACAAAGAAAAGTGGAAGTGAAGAAAGAAGAATCTGAGGAGTCTGTCTGATGATGACATGGGCTTTGGTCTGACTGAACCTCTGTAATGTGTTCAAGAGAAAGCTGAACTCTTAAAAAAAAAAAAAAAGGAGAAAACCATCCCCTCTTCACCTTGTACCTGTCTTACCCTTTTTCTTTGCTCGGAAGTTTCCAAATCAGGCTGCATTTGAGAGGAATTTTAAACATTACAGATGCTAGCTCTACCACAGATGCCTGAGTAAGATTACTGGAGTGGGACCCAGGATCTTTTTCTAAAAAGCTGCCCATGTGGTTCTAACTGGGTAATAAGTTATTTAGTAGCCCTGTGCACTGTATCTACTGTCCTGATATCTGGTTCTTCTTTAGAAATAGAAGTTGCCCATTTAACACTAGCACTCTCCTATTTTTCGATGTTCTTCCAGGCCTTACTTTCACCAATGAACAAAAACTCCTTTCCTTTGTGCTTCGTGCCCTTTGGCTACTCCCTCCCTCCCATGTTCCCATCCTTTCTACTCACTATCCACAAGCATCAAAGACTTGAGCATCTATTTCAGTTTCCGTTTCTCGGAGCTGATACTGCCATCATTCTGGGTGTGTTGTGTAGGTCTGTCCGTCTCATACAAAGTATACAGCCTAATAAATGCTCACAAAATAATGGTACCCCCAAGTCCCCCCATCTCCTAAAACTGCTCACCAATCTTCCTCTCCAAAGGTAACCTTCATTCTGCATTAAACACCATAATTTTGCCTGTTTTTGAACTTTATATAAATGAAATGATACAGTGTGTGCTCTAACATCCTGCTTCTTTGTTCGACATTATGTTCATGAGATTCACCCAAACTGCTGCACGGAGCAGTTTACTCATCTGCATCATCGCTGTGTGGCATCCCAGTATCTGAATATATCCCCGTTTCTTTCTTTATTCTATGTGGAAAGAACATGGGTTGCTTCTAGTTTTTAGCTGCTAAAAATAAAGCCACTGAAATTCTAAGTAGATAAACTGCTCTTGAAGGTCACATGAAAACAATATAAAACACCTCATAAAAAAGCAAATTAATCAGTGGCAGGTTCCCTGCCTCCTGAGCCAAGCCCCTGCTAAAATGGTACACTGATCTACCTCAGTTCTTCATCTCATCATAGTGCCTGTATGCAGTAGCATGACGCCCAAGGTCCTACACAGTCTAGTCCTAAACTAGCTTTTTCACAGCTTTTACTTTGTTATAAATTACATTTGTTTTTCTTAAAAAACATACACATACAGACACACAATGACAACACCTATAAAAGAATGATGCTGCTCTAAATACTCTTGTAAAAATCTACTGGCAAGCCTTGGCTCACACAAAGGCATGTGTATGTTCAGCTTTAACACATATTGCCCAACCATTTCCCAAAATAGTGGTATCAATTTTCATTCCTACTGGCAAGGTATGAGAGTTTCCATCGCTCTACATGCTTGCAACATTTAGTATTGCCAGTTTAAAAAATGTTTTTATCTATTAGCTGCTACAGTGGGTGTGCAATGGGATCTTATTGGATTTTTATTTGGCACTTCCCAAAAAAATAAAGAAAAATGAAGAGTCCTAGAGATCTGTGGAATCTCATCAAATGTACCAACATACATATAATGGGAGTCACAGAAGAGCAAAGAGAAAGAATACAGATCAAAGAAAAATGACTGAAAATTTCCAACACCTGATGAAAGATGTTAATCTAACACATCCAAGAAGCTCAGCTCAACAAACTCTATGTAAGATAAATAAACTCAAGAGATCCATACTGGGACACATCATCGATTTGCATTTCTCTGATAAAAGAGGTTGAGTACTTTTTAAAATGTGCACTGGCCATCTGGATAGCCTCTTCTGTGAAGTGTCTATTCCAGTCTTTTGTCCTTTTTCCCCCCCCAGGAGGTAGTCTTACCTTTTTCTTATTGATTTACAGAAGTTCTTTATATACTATGAAAGCGTTTTAGAAATTTTTAATTCGTTTATTCTGTTTAATAAAAGTTATGTTTTTTGAAAATAAAAAAATTAATGCATCTTTCTAAAACAGACTACACACCTGAGATCTTCCAACCAGTTAGATATTATGGGTCAAGAGATCAACACATGATTGTCCCACAGGTCTCTCAAAATCAACACTGATCAAACTGATTATATTATGTTTTGCTCCTGGACTATCTTATGTAAGGGCACAGCCTAACCTAGAAACCTTAAAGAATCATCCCCACATATCCACCAAATCCATTCAGTTAGATTCCCAAGTCCTATAAATTCTACTATTTAACAACTTTCAACAAATTTCATCTCCACTCCTACTATTGCCTTATCTTAGGCCCTCATAATTGTCCCTCCTGAAACATTTCAGTAGTTTTCTAACTGATCGTGTCTTTTAATTCATCTTCCACTATGTAACCAAATCTCACCACGTTTCTTTTAAAGGCCTTTAATGGTTCCACAGAATAAAGCCCCAAATCCTTAGCCTAGCAAATGAGACTTTCTATTATCTGATTTTGCTTCTTGCTTACCAATCTCATATTGGCCTGCCCCCATACAAAGTCTCAATTATTTGAAGTTTCCAAAAAGAATAATGCTGCATCTTTCCCCTGGAATGTCTTTGCTCTCTTATCTCATTATTTCCCTGCTCCTCTAATGAACTCTTAGGTCTTCTTTCAAGAACAAAATCAAACATCACTCCCTTTCTAAAGCCTTTTTCACCCATTTCTAATAAGCTGTTCTATTTTTGGTGTCACCCTGTATTGACATTTATAATCACAAAGTTCTGTAATGACTAGTGCTACATTCTCATTTTGGAGATGATGCTCACTCATCTCGTAATCCCAGTGAACAACACAATGCCTGATAACTAGTGGGCATTCATTAAACATTACTGGAACAAGTAACCTTAAAAATCCTTAACCTGAGGGATACCTAGGTGGCACAGTCAGTTAAGTGTCTGCCTTCAGCTCAGGTCATAATCTCATGGTCCTGGAATCAAGTCCACACTGGGCTCCCTGCTCAACGGGGAGCCTGCTTCTCCCTCTGCCTGCCACTCCCCCTGCTTGTGCTCTCAGTCTCTGACAAATAAATAAATAAATAAATAAATAAATAAATAAATAAATAAATAAATAAAATCTTTAAAAAAAAAAAACCTTAACCTGAAATAAGTAACAAATATTCTAATAACCTACACACTGTCAATTTACAAGTATGCTATATTGCTAGAATTTTTTAGTTCTCAAGTATTAGAATGTTTCATTAATCACACATGTGAGGCAAATATAAAGTTGATGTGGCTCAGTTGGTTAAGCGTCTGCCTTCGGTTTAGGTCATGATCCCAGGGTCCTGGGATAGAGCCCTGCATCATGCTCCCTGCTCAGCACACAGCCTGCTTCTCCCTCTCCCTGCCACTCCCCCTGCTGTGCTCTCTCTCTCTCTCTCAAATAAAGAAATAAAATCTTAAGAAAATAGAACGATACTTTTTATTTAGAATACTTTTTCAGAACATAATTTTAAGCATTAGTTTTTCTTGTAACTAAATGAAAATAACTGAATAAGCAATTCCTGAGGGAAGAGGCACCTGAATCATTAAAAGTTATTTCAAGCTATAGCCTTATTTAATACAACCTATACAACGATATTAAGTAAATATTATTTTACCTCATACCTAGCTTCTGTTTAAGAAAGATCTACTTAATGGACAACTTAACGTCTTAACTGACACAATTTTTTAGATGATAGTATGGTTCTTAAATATGAATCACAACCGGCTTGAAATGGACCTTCCATTATTAACATATAACAATTCATTCCACACTCAGCCCCACCTCACCCTTAATTCTGCTTTAGTTTTCTTTATATATTAAAACTTTTCATTTTACAATAGTTTTAGGTTTCTAGAAAAGGTGCAAAGAAAAATCAGAGCATTCCTGTAAATCCCATGATCCACTTTACCCACTGTCAATAGCTTTCATCACTATGGTACCTTTATCACAACTAATGAACTAATATTGGTATGTTATCATCAACTAATAAATTCTGTACTTTATTCAGATTTCATTAATATTTCCCAAATGTACTTCTTGTGTCCCTGGGTCCCATTCAGACTATCAAATTACATCATTTCTCCTTAGGTTCCTCTGATCTGGGGCAGTTCCTCGGAATTTTGCTTTTGATGACCATGACAGTTCTGAAAAGTACTGGTCAGATATTTTGTAAAATGTCCCTCAACTGGGGTTCATGTGGTGTTTTTCTCATGGTTACATTGTGTTTATGGGTTTGGGGAGGACAACACCACAGATGTAAAGTACCATTCTCAACAGACCATATCGAGGGTACATGCTATCAACATGACAACATGGATGATGTTAAATCTGATAACCTGGCTAAAATAATGTTTAACAGGTTTCTCTGGTATAAAGTTACTTTTTTCCTTTCTAGACTGTATTATAATGGAAGCCAGTCACTAAGCATAGCCCACATTTAAGGGTAGGGAGCTATGTTCCACCTCCTGAGGAGGCGGTATCTAAAGAAATCTACAGTTCTTTTTATGCGTACTGTCTTACATATCTTAGCTATCTGTTCATACATTAATTCACCTTTAGATTATAAAGTACTTAAGAGTAAGTATTTTCATTGTATTTTCCAGAAATCCTGATACAGGCATTCAACAAATGTCTACAAAAATTTAAAATTCCTAAAAGCACGTAATAAAAATTAAAGGGGTATGATTCACTAGTGTATCCTCAGCACCCATAATTTAGTGTCTGGATTATAACAGATCCTCAAAAACTATTTATTGAATTAATAAATTACAATTTCAGAATTACAGAACATAAGCATCATGAGAACACAGATGCCTTTTTACTCAATACTATAGCTCCAGATAGCAAGACAGTACACAGTGCCAGGTAAGTATCCAGTAAAAATATCTGGTGGATGAATGAATAAAGTAAAAAATATAACTTTCTGTTTACCCATTATCCGGTATGTGTAAAAATGTTTCATATAAGAATTTCCCTATGATACAGTTTAAGAGAGGAAATGACAGATTTAACTAAGAAAAACCACGCTGCAAGGCTGAAAAATATTCACTAACCTTGACTCAGAACACCCATCTTCCATTTTATACCAATACAGCTTCTGAATTTTTCTATGCTATTTAAATTTTGAAAACTACACTCAACACTTAGTAAAATAAAGTATATTCATTCAGTATTTATCTGAAAAATATTAAATGATCCCTTATTATACTGTGTTAAATGCCAGGGATACAAATATTAAGATGCATATTATTTCTTGGCACAGTGCTTCATGGCGCTCAGCGATAAAAGGGAAAATAGGTAGCTAAATAAGCATGTTTTAATTTATATTCTAATAGGTTAACTTGAGAGAGCAGGAAAAGATATGCAGGGCACACAGTTGAGGAGGGCTTCCAGGAATAAAATACAACTAAAGTGAAGAAGAAATAGGAGTTGACTATGCCTAGCATGAGAAGATAGAAGGAACATGTTAGGAAGCACGTTTGAGGAGAAGCACATTTCTTTCCTCTGGGCTAAAAAATGACACAGGGGAGTGTGAGAGAGGTAAGTCTGAAGAAGTGTGTAGGAGCCACCATATGAAAGGCCTTCTGTACCATTAGCAAGTTTGGACTTTATCCTTAAATAAATGGAACCCAATAAAGAGTTTTAAATTAGAGAAGTGACATGATCGGATACAAATATGAAGGAAAAAAACAATTCATTCTGAACTCTTAGCTGTGGGAGATAGAATGGAAGGGAACAATAATGGATGCAAAGAACCCAGATGGGAGGCTGTTTTGAAAGACAGTGGCCTAGGAATGGCAAAGGAATGTGAAGTAACAAATGAATTCATGCACTGTTTAGGAGGCAGAATCAACATATTTGGGTAATGTATTAAAGGCAGAGTTTGAGCAAGAGGAAAAGATGAAAAATGTTTAACACTATCAATCACTAAGATGATGAGCTATTACTGACAGGCAGGATGGCATAAAAAGATGATGATTTCTGTTTGCGAGATGCTGAGTCTGATAACATCAAAACCCCAGACTGCTACATGGATCTGGAAGTCATGAGAAAAATAAAGGCTAGAGAGAGAACTTGAAGAATAATCAGTATATAGATAGAACTGAAATATAGGCATAAATGAGATCACCTAGAATAAAGTGAGGAGTAGGAAGAGTACAAAGTATGAGTGGAAGTGGAAATGCTTGAAGACTAATGTTTAAGCAGTCTTCAGTGATCCAAACATGCTATACAATATGCCGGTGTTTGTACCAAGTGCAACATCAATAAAGTAGAAGCAGTACCAAGACAGCTTATAATTCTTCTAGCCAAGATTTGCATGCTTAATTAAACAGGTCCATGGGGCACCTGGGTGGCTTTGGCTCGGGTCATGATCCCAGGGTCCTGGGTTTGAGCCCTGCACTGGGCTCCCCACTTGGCGAGGAGCCTGCTTCTCCCTCTCCCTCTCCCTGCTGCTCCCCCTACTTGTGCTTGCTCGCTGTCAAATAAATAAATAAAATCTAAGAAACAAAAACAAACAAACAAAAATAAACAGGTCTAAGAACACAAAAGAAACATGCAGTACTTGAGTCACTTCATCCCAAGAGAAGCAGGAGCAGTGCGGTCTGGCAAAAAAAATGTCGTCCAAGAAAAAGATGATGTGAAGTTCTAGTCTGGCTCTACCACAAACTATGTAAGTAATCGAAGCAATTAAAGTTTATTCCGTGCATCGTAAGATGAGCTCTCAAAAGGTCCTCTGTGGGGCGCCTGGGTGGCTCAATCGGTTAAGCAGCTGACTCTTGATTTCAGCTCAGGTCATGATCTCAGGATCATTGGGACTGGGCCCCACATCAAGCTCCGTGCTCATAGGGAAGTCTGCTTGGGATTCTCTCCCTCTCCCTCTGCCCCTTCCCCCTGCACGCATGTGCACACACACTCTCTCAAATAATAAATGTTTAAAAAAAAAAAAAGTCTTTCGTAAGTCACATTCCATGAATCTACTCAGATTATTTTATAGTCAAATTAGATATACAAACAGACTTATGTATCATAAAAGGGTAGTATATGATTGTAGAGAAGACCATGAGCTTTGGATTCAGACAAATACAAAACTCTAATCCCTCTCTTTCATTTACGAAATTGTGAATGACAGAAAGTTGCTTAATTTCTCCACCAATCTGTATAGTTATAAAAAGCAGATAATATTAAAATCTATCTCACAGAATATTGTAAGTTAATGAGATAAGGTACACATGAAGTGCTTTTGCACAATGCCTGGTACATAAGAATACCTACCAAATGTTAGCTATTATTACCATTTCAAATACACTCTAAGATACAAACACACACACACACACACACACACACACACTATATATATATATATAGCACTACCAATACCACGGGCCATGTAGAGCAGTGGCTGCCATATATTAAAATATGATACAGTCAGAGAAGAGGAAAGAGAAGATGCAAGCTGGTGCATCTTGGCCTCTGTACCTGGTGGTCCTGCAGCAGCTGCATCTTCCATAAGTTCTCCCTCTTCTAATTCCATGTTGTTGTATTCCACATCATTTTCTCCAGACCTAACAATATAAAAAATTCATCATTTCTATAGAGTAGGGACAATAAACATTACTGGTCACACCTCAATTAATTTTATAACAATAGTGCAGAGCTTTCTCCTATGAAATAAATAGATTTCTCAATACAAAAATGAGGAAAAAAAACTTTTGTTATTGCATGTATGGATACTGTTCATGTTCAAACTACCTTTTAAAAATACTAAGACAGGTTGGCAACATCTAATTTTTAAAATGGAAGATCTGAGAAACACTGTAAGCAAAAGAAATTATATCTTCAAAGATTCTGTAACTTAATGGTAAGAAATTAGGCTTAAAACACTACATTTTAATGGGGCGCCTGGGTGGCTCAGTCGTTAAGCATCTGCCTTCGGCTCAGGGCGTGATCCTGGTGTTCTGGGATCGAGCCCCACATCAGGCTCCTCTGCTGGGAGCCTGCTTCTTCCTCTCCCACTCCCCCTGCTTGTGTTCCCTCTCTCGCTGGCTGTCTCTATCTCTGTCAAATAAATAAATAAAATCTTTAAAAACAAAAAACAAAACAAAAAAAACACATTTTAAGGTTAAAAAAAGATGATCGAATTATTATATATGATTAAATACTGTTTTCTTGGGGCACCTGGGTGGCTCAGTCAGTGAAACATCTGCCTTTGGCTCAGGTCATGATCTCAGGGTCCTGGGATGGAGCCCCACATCAGGCTCCCTGCTCACCGGGGAGTCTGCTTCTCCTTCTCCCTCTGGCCCTCCCCACTGCTCGTGCTCCCTCTCTATCTCAAATAAATATATAAAATCTTAAAAGAAAATATTTTCTTAAAATGATAGTTCAGAAAGAGGGTGTTGCCTCCTACCAAAGTCTTCGAAGTCTCTTCTATCAAAAAACACTATTACCTTTTATTTGTAATTTAAAAATTTTTATTTATTTATCTATTTAAAATAAGTTCTATGCCTAGTGTGGAGCTCATACCTACGACCCTGAGATCAAGAGTCACGTGCTCCACCAACTGAGCCAGCCAAGTGCCTATTACCCTACTGTAATGACAAAGTACTATAATATGGAACAGCACTAATCAGTGCTAGTTTGGGGTATTTGAAGAAGTCACGAGATCAATTCCCAGCTTAAGGAACTCTGCAGACCCGCTCCATTGACACCGGTAAAAATTAATTTTAAAACAGTCATCTAGAGTCTCTGGAAATGGTTCTAAGAGCATACAGCAAATGAAAAAACTCATCCAAAAAATGTGTTAAAATCTGGTAAAAACAGTGAGTCCGAGGTACTTAAACAAGGACAACCTGTTCCCTCTTCCCCTCCCAATTCAGTGACACAGAAATTCCACTCTTTAGGTCAGGTAAATGCGGTCACATAGGGGGATACCTTTCTTCCATCCAGACCCAAGGCTTCACCTTGGGTGTTAACATACTGAGAATACTGGGGCCTGAATCAGTATGCCCCAATTCACTCATGAATGGAGGTCCTAGGCATGAGAAGACTAGCTGAGAAGATCTCAGGGTATAGTCTCTAACTCCCCCACCCTCACTGGTTCAACTACTAAAATGGGAGAAATTAGCAAACTCTGTCCCCACTCTAGCTTCAGAGCTCTGACTCAGAGATTTTTCCTGGAGGAGGAAACAGGCTGAAAAACAGCCACACAGAAATATACAGCATAAAAAAATACTCTCAAATGGAATCAGAAAAAGATAAAAAAGAATTACAAATCATGGCAGCGTGGGACTTACCTCAGGAATGCCTAGTTGGTTTAAAATCCAAAAATCCAAAAATCCAAAAAAGTTAACATAGTAGATCATGCTAATAGAATAAAGAAAAACTACACAATCATCTGAATAGATACAGAAAGATAATTTGACAAAATCCAATTTGCTTTCACAATAAAAGCATTCAACAAACCAGGAATAGAAGGGAACTTCCTCAACCATATGAAAAGCGTCTACAGAAAACCCACAGCTAACATCATACTTAATGGTGTAGTTTCCCTCTAAGATCAGGAACAAGACAAGGATGTCCACTCCCACAGGTTCTCTTCAACATTCTACTGGACACCCTAGCCAGTGAACTTAGACAAGAAATAAAAAGCATCTAGTAAGGGGGTGCCTAGGTGGCTCAGTTGGTTAAGTGTCCAACTCTTGATTTCCATTCAGGTCATGAGCTCACAGTTGTGGGATTGAGCCCCACATGGGGTTCCACACTCAGCGCTGAGTCTCCTTGAGATTCTCTCTCTCCCTCTCCCCTCACTTACATGCATGCATGTACTCTCTAAATAAATAAATCTTTAAAAAAGTATCCAGTAAGTAAAACTAAGTCTGTTTACAGAAGCCATATTGTATACAGAAAAACTTTAAAAATTGACTAAAAAATGAATTGGCAAGGTTGCAGAATACAAAAATCAAATGAATTTCCATATACTTGCAAAGAACAATCCAAAAGGGAATTTCTAAAAAATAAATTAATTAATTAAAAATTCCACTTACAATAGTATAAAAATAATACAATACTTAGGAATGATTTAACAAAAGAGGTGTTAAACATATACTCCGAAAACTACAAAACACTGCTGAAATATTAAAAACTTCTGCTTGGCAAAAGACTCCTTAAGAAGAAAAGACAAGAGCGCAGGTAAAAGGAAGATGGTGGAGGAGTTGGAGGACCGTAGGTTTGCCTGTCCCATGAATACAACTAGATAACTATCAAATCATCCTCAATACCCTAGAGATCAACCTGAAGACTGGCAGAACAAGTCCACAGCTAAAGGTAGAGAAGGGGTTACACAGAAGAGGTAGGAGGTACAGAGATGCAGTTTGGGAGAGAAATGGATCATGGTCCCTGTGATGGGAAGGGAGTGGCAGTTGTGCAAAAGGGTGAGAAACAGATTAACACACAGGAGAGCCCACGAGGGGAAGAAATCCCCATAGCAATTGACTTAGGAAGTGAGAAGGGCCCAATTTTGTGAGTTCTTGCAACCAGTGGGCTTAAAGCCTAAAGTTCTAACGGTCAGCAGGCTGGGAAGGGATAGAACGCAGAGGGCACTGGGGCATTGGGGCTGATCTTGGGAGAGAAGGCAGGCAAACAGCCCATGGACATACAGAGTAGAAACAGCAATCTGAAGAGTGTCTGGTGCACACAGTGGGGAAGTTATTTGCTCATCTCAGCACCTATGCCAGACAGGTAGCATTCATTGAGTAACCCCTCCAAAAACAAAGAAACTGGCTGGCGCCATTTCCTTCTCCAGCCCCTCAGCATAAATAGAAAGCCACCTGCAGGAACTAGTACAGCACCAACACTCGCCACCTAGCTTGCTTACACCAAGCCCCCTACCCTAGTGCTCCGGAAGAACCGCACTTCCCAGTCATGCTTCCATCAGTCCCAGTGTGGTGAGCATCATCTCCCAGAAGACCAAACCAAAGCCCTGCCCACACCATGCCTCCTGAATATACAGTCTTGCCAGGCCTCAGTTCCAGTGGTGGTGGCAACAGGTCTCATTTCACAAGCACACCAGAGCGCACCTAGTTAAAACATGCCACATTCAGGTCAGGGACCAAACACTACCCACAACAGAAAAAGAAAGCATCTGCAGACAACTGGCCTAAAGAAAAGCACCCATGACACAACAGCAGAGTGCATGCAGTACACAATGGAGACACTCATGAAAGCAGCAGGCCCTGGGGAACAGGGGACACCACAGTGCAGGGCTCTACAGGACCTCTTCTTCATAAGGCCATTACCCTCAAGAACAGGCGACACAGCTGGCTTTCCTAACACAAAGAAACAGGCAGAGACATAGACAAAATGAGAAGACAGTGGAATTTGTCCTAAATGAAAGAACATGACACAGTGATAGACCTAAGCAAAACAGATGTAACATGCTTGCTGGAGAATTCAAAGCAATGATCATAAGAGTATATTAACTGGACTTGAGAAAAGAATAGAGGACATCAGTGAGACCATTAGCACAGAGATAAGGAATAACACAGCAGAGATAAAGGGCTCAGTAAATGAAATGAGAAACATTCCTGATGGAATCTGATGGAATGAAGAATAGGCTGGAAGAAGCAGAAGAATAAATTAATGACCTAGAAGACGGAGTAACATAAGTAATCAAACTTAACAAAAGAGAAAAAATAATTATACAAAACAAGAACAGACTTAGGGAACTCAGTGACTCCATCAAACATAGTTACATTCGTATTACAGGAGTCCCAGAAGAACATAGAGAAAAGGGAGCAGAGAATTTATTTGAAGAGATTATAGCTAAAAACTCCCCTAATTGGAAGAATGAAACAGATTTCCAGAACCGTGGGCACAGAGAACTCCCATCAAAATCAACAAAAACATATCCACACCAAGACATATTATAATTAAAATGGCAAAACAGGGACACCTGGGTGGCTCAGCCGGTTAAACGTCTGCCTTTGGCTCAGGTCATGATCCCAGGGTCCTGGGATCAAGTTCCACAACAACGTCCTTGCTCAGCGGGGGAGCCTGCTTCTCCCCTGCCTGCTACTCCCCCTATTCGTGCTTTCTCTCTCTCTGACAAAGAAATAAATAAATTTTTAAAAAACTAAATAAAAATGGCAAAATACAGTAATAAAGAAAAAATATTAAAAGCAACAAGTCAAGAGGTGTCTGGGTGGCTCAGTGGGTTGAGCACACAACTCTTGATTTCCGCTCAGGTCATGATCTCAGGGTGCTGGCATCCAGCCCCATGTCGGGCTCTGAGCTCAGCATGGAGTCTGCTGGAGATTCTTTCTCTTCCTCTCCCTCTCCTCCTACTCACACACTCACTTACTGTCTAATAAATAAATAAATCTTAAAAAAAAAAAAAAAAGGCAGCAAGTCAAAAGAAGATAGTTACATACAAAGGAAACCCCATAAGACTGTCAACAGATTTTTAAGCAGAAACTTTTCAAGCCAGAAAGGAGTGGCAAGATATATTCAAAGGGCTGAATGGGAAAATTCTGCAGCCAAGGATACTATATCCAAAATCAGAATATAAGGAGAGAGAAAAGAGTTTCCCAGACAAACAAAAACTGAAGGAATTCATAACCAGTAGCCCTGCAAGAAATATTGAAGGCAACTCTTTGAGTAAAAGGGAAAGACTGAAAGTGACAGTATGAAGTTAGAAAACACAAAAGCAGTAAAAATGAGTATTTCTGTAAAAAATCAGTCAAGGACCTCACAAAATAAAAGGACGTAAAATATGACACCATACATCTAAAATATGGGGAGGAGTAAAGAATACATTCAAACTTAAATGACTATGAACTCAATATACACTGCTATATCCAGAAGATGTTATATACAAACCTAATGGTAACTACAAATCAAAAACTGTTAATAAATATGCAAAGAAAAGAAAGAAATCCAAACATATCACTAAAGAAAACCAGAAAACCATGATACAAAGACAAGATCAGAAAAAATCTTGAGAAACAACCACAAAACAAGTAATAAAATGGTAATAAATATGTATCTTTCAATAACTACTTTGAATGTAAATGGACTAAATGCTCCAAACAAAAGACCTAGAGTGACAGAATGGATTAAAAAAAAAGAAAGACCCATCTATATGCTGCCTACAAGGGACTCATTTTAGACCTAAAGACACCTGCATATTTAAAGTGCAGGGATGGAGGGGCACCCGGGTGATGCAGTTGGTTAGGCATCCAACTCTTGTTTTCGACTCAGGTCATGATCTCAGGGTTGTGAGATCAAGCCTCACGTCAGGCTCTGTGCTCAGCACACAGTCCCCTTAAGACTCTCTCTCTCCAGGGGTGCCTGGGTGGCTCAGGTGGTTAAGCGTCTGCCTTTGGTTCAGGTCATGATCTTGGGGTCCTGGGAGAGAGCCCCACGTTGGGCTCCCTACTCAGCAGGGATTCTGCTTCTCCCTCTCCCTCTGCCCCTCTCCCCTGCTCATGGTCTCTCTCTCTCAAATCAATAAATAAAATCTTAAAAAAAAAGAAAACCAAAACCCTCTCTCTCCATCTCCCTCTGTCCCTTCCCCCTGCACTCTCTCTCTCAAATAAATAAATAAATCTTTAAAGTGAAGGGATGGAGAAACGTTCATCATGTAAATGGATGTCAAAAGAAAACCAGAGTAGCAATACTTGTAGCAGACAAAATGAACTTTAAAACAAGGACTTTAGGGGTGCCTGGGTGGCTCAGTTGGTTAAGCATCTGACTCCTCATTTTGGCTCAGGTCATGATCTCGGGTCAAGAGACAAAGCCCCGGATTGAGACATTGAGCCCTGTGTCAGACTCAGAATTGGGCATAGAGCCTGCTTAAGAGTCTCTCTCCCTCTGCTCCTCTCTCTCTCTCTCTCAATAAAAAACAAAACAAAACTGTAATAAGAGACAAAGAATGACATTATATAATAAAGGCGACAAGCCAACAAGCAGATACAACTACTATAAATATTTATGCATCCAACGTAAGAGCAACTAAATACATGAAACAGTTAATAACAGAAATAAAGGAACTAATGGATAATAATACCATAACAGCAGAGGACTTTAACATTCAAATTACATCACTGGACAAATCAGCTGAACAAAGGAAACAAGGAAACAATGGCCTTGAATGACACACTGAACAAGAGGGATTTAAAAGATATATTTGGAACACTCCATCCTGAAACAGCAGAATACATATTCTTTTTTTTTTTTTTTTAAAGATTTTATTTATTTATTTGACAGAGATAGCCAGAGAGAGAGAAGGAACACAAGCAGGGGGAGTGGGAGAGAAAGAAGCAGGCTCATAGCAGAAGAGCCTGATGTGGGGCTCGATCCCATAATGCCAGGATCACGCCCTGAGCTGAAGGCAGACGCCCAACCGCTGTGCCACCCAGGCGCCCCAGAATACATATTCTTGTCAAGTGCACA
Source organism: Ursus americanus (assembly GCF_024610735.1). Classification (NCBI taxonomy): domain Eukaryota; kingdom Metazoa; phylum Chordata; class Mammalia; order Carnivora; family Ursidae; genus Ursus; species Ursus americanus. Next base: position 31,914,490 of record NC_142149.1, read on the forward strand.
CGGAACATTCACCAGAGCAGATCACATACTAGACCACAAAACAAGCCTCAACAAATTCCAAAAGATCAAAGTCATAGCAAGCATCTTTTCTGACAAGAACGCTATGAAACTTGAAGTCAACCAAAAGAAAAAATCTGGAAAGAGCACAAATACATGAAGTTATATAACATGCTACTAAACAATGAACAGAACAACCAGGTAATAAAAGAAGAAATTAAAAAGTTCATGGAAACAGGGGCGCCTGGGTGGCTCAGTCGTTAAGTGTCTGCCTTCGGCTCAGGGCATAATCCCAGGGTCCTGGGATTGAGCCCCGCATTGGGCTCCCTGCTCCCCTGGGAGCCTGCTTCTTCCTCTCCTACTCCCCCTGCTTGTGTTCCCTCTCTCACTGTGTCTCTCTTTGTCAAATAAAATCTTAAAAAAAAAAAGTTCATGGAAACAAATGAAAATGAAAACACAACAGTTCAAAACCTCAGGGACACAGCAAAAGCAGTTCTAGGAAGAAGCTTATAGCAATACAGACCTACTTCAAGAAGCAAGGAAAATCTCAAACAACCTAACTACACCTAAAGGAGCTAGAAAAAGAAGAACAAACAAAACCTAAAAACAGCAGAAGGAAGGAAATAATAAAGATTAGAAATAAATCATATAGAAACCAGAAAACAATAGATCAGATCAATGAATAGAGCAGCTGATTCTTTAAAAAAAAAAATCAATAAAATTGATAAACCTCTAATCAGACTTATCAAGAAAACAAGAGAAAAAACCCCAAATAAATAAAATCACAAGGTGCTGGTTCAGTCGGTAGTGCATTCGACTCTTAATCCCAGGGTCATGACTTCAAGCCCCACGTTGGGTGTGGAGCCTACTTAAAATAAATACATACATACACACATACATAAAATCACAACAAGAGAAGAGAAATAACAATAAACACCACATACATAAATAATTATAAGAGAATATTATGAAAAACCATATGCCAACAATTGAGCAACCAAGAAGAAATGGATAAATTCCTAAAAACATATAACCTACCAAAACTGAAACAGAAAGAAACAGAAAATTTGAACAGACTGATTATCAGCAAAGAAACTGAATTGTAATAAAAAAAACTACAAATAAACAAAAGTCCAGGACCAAATGGCCTCACAGGTCAATTATATCAAACATTTTAAAAAGAGTTAATACACCTATTCTTCTCAAACTACTCCAAAAATAGAAAAGGAAGGAAAACTTCCAAATTCATTCTATGAAGTCATCATTACCCTGATACCAAAACCAGATAAAGATACGACAAAAAAAGAGAACGACAGGGGGTGCCTGGGTAGCACAGTCAGTTAAGCGTCTGACTCTAATGGTTTCAGCATCTGACTCTTGGTTTCAGTTCAGGTCATGATCTCAGTGGTCCTGAGATGGAGCTCCATGTCTGGCTCTGCACTCAACAGGGAGTCTGCTTGAAGATTCTCGCCTTCTGCCCCTCCCCCACTCAAAAGCATGCACTCTAATTTATAATAAAATAAATAAATCTTAAAAAAAAAAAAACCCACAGGCCAGTAACTCTAATGAACATAGATGCAAAAATCCTCAACAAAATACTAGCAAACTGAATCCAACGATACATTAAAAAAAATCTTTCACCACAATCAAGTGGGATTTTTTTTTCCTGGGTGCTAAGTGATTCAATATTCTCAAGCCAATCAATGTGATATATCTCATCAATAAGAAAAAGGATAAGAAACACAACCATTTCAATAGACACAGAAAAAACAATGGACAAAGTACGACATCCATTCAGGATAAAAACGCTCAAGAAAGTAGGTGTAGAGGGAACATACCTCAACATAATCAAAGCCATATCTGAAAAACCCACAGTTAACATCATGTTTGATGGGGAAAAACTGGGAGCCCTTCCCCTAAGGTCAAGAACAAAACAAGGATACCCACTCTCACCATTATTATTCAACATAGTACCAGAAGTCCTAGACACAGCAATCAGCAACAAAAATAAATAAAAGGCATCCAAACTGGTAAGTAAGAAATAAAACTGTCAGTATTTGCAAATGACATGACACTATACTCAGAAAATTTTAAAGATTCCACCAAAAAACAATTAGAAGCAATGAATCCAATAAAGTTGAAGGACACAAAATTAATACAGAAAAATCTGCTGCATTTCTATACGCTAATATTGAAGCAGCAGAAAGAGAAATTAAGAAAACAATTCCATTTTTAATTGCACCAAAAATAATAAGATACCTAGGAATAAACCTAACCAAAGAGGAGAAAGACCTGTCCTCTGAAAACTAGAAAACACTGATGAAGGAAACTGAAGATGACACAAAGTAATGGAAAGACGTACCATGCTCATGGATTGGAAGAACAAATACTGCTAAAATGTCTATACTACTCAAAGCAATCAAAATACCAACATCATTTTTCACAGAACTAGAACAAAAAATCCTAAAATTTGTAAGGAACCACAAAAGACCCCAAATAGCCAAAGCAATCTTGAAAAAGAAAGCAAAGCTGGAGGCCTCACAATTCTAGACTTCAAGTTATACTATAAAACGGTAGCAATCAAAACAGTATGGTACTGGCATAAAAACAGACACACAGATCAATGGAATAGAAACCCACAACTATAAGGTCAGTTAATCTTTGACAAAGCAGGAAAGAATATCCAGTGGAAAAAAGTCTCTTCAACAAAAACTGGATAGCAAAAAAAGAATGAAACTGGACCACTTCATTATACCATACACAAAAAATAAATTCAAAATGGATTAAAGACCTAAATGTGAGATCTAAAACCATAAAAATCTTGGAAGAGAAGACAGATAGTGACTTCTTTGACATTAGCCAAAGCAACTTTTTTCTAGATAGGTCTCCTGAGGCAAGGGAAACAAAAGCAAAGATAAACTACTGGGACTACATCAAAAAAAAAAGCTTTTGGAAGGAAACAACAAAGGAAACAATTAACAAAACTAAAAGGTAACTGATGGAATGAGAGAAGATATTTGCAAATGACATACTGGGTAAAGGACTAGTATCCAGAATCCATAAAGAATTCATCAAAATCAACATCCAAAAAATAATCTAATTTAAAAATGGGCAGAAGACATGAACACATATTTCTCCGAAGACATACACATGGCCAAGACACACATGAAAAGATGCTCAACATCACTCATCAGGGAAATAAAAATCAAAAGCACAATGAGATGCTGCTTCACACCTGTCAGACTGGTTAAAATAAAAAACTCAAGAAACAACAGATGGTGAGGACGTAAGGAAAGGGAAATCCTCATGCACTGTTGGTGGGAATGCATGCGGGTGCGGCCACTGTGGAAAACAGTATGGAGGTTCCTCAAAAAGTTAAAGGTAGAACTACCCTATGATCCAGCAATTGCACTATTGGGTTATTTACCCAAAGAATACAATAACATTAATTCAAAGGGATACATACACCCGTATATTTATAACAGCATTATTTACAACAGCCAAGATGTAGAAGCAGCCCAAGTGTCCACGGATGGATGAAAAAAGAAAATATGGTGTATATGTATATACACACACATATACATACACAATGGAATATTATTTAGCCATAAAAAAGAAATGTTGAAATTTCAAACAACATGGATGGAGGTAGAGAGAATAATGCTAAGTCACTCAGAAAGACAAATATCGTATGATTTCACTCATATGTTGAATTTAAGAGAGAAAACAAACGAGGAAAGGGGAAAAAATGAAAGAGAGACACAAACCAAGAAATAGACGCTTAACTATAGAGAACAAACTGATGTTTACCAGAGAGGAGGGTGGTGGGCAAAGGGAGATATTTACAGTCTCAAAATATGTCCCCACAGGATATTTGTTAATTACAAAGTGAAAAATCAGTAATTTTAGAGTAGAGAAATCTGGCAGACATCACCTTAACCAAGCAATCTAAATTAATCAATTGTAATGGGACAGATAAAAGACATGTGCCCTCCTGCCACTCCCTCATAGGATGCTCCGAAAAGGCTCTATCATCACTTCTTTCTTTAGTACTCCTGCCTAAAGTGCATAACTTCAATTTCATTGTGCGGAAACACTCAGAGGACTCCCAAATTGAGGGACTTGCTACAAAATAACCGCTCTTTCTCAGAAGTGTCAAAGTCATTAACAAAAAATTTAAAAAAAAAAGATGTGACCCAGATTAAAGAAGATTAAGAATAAAGAAATTTAACTAAAAGCAACATATGATACTGGATTGGATCCTAAACCAGACAAAGGAAACCAATGGCAAATTTTTAAATGGTCATAGATTATAGTATTACATCAACATTAATCCTGATTTTGATAACTATACTGTAGTTACATAAGAAATACAGTTGTTTTTAGGAAGTACACAATGAAAAGTATATTCACCTAATCTCGAAAGTCACAAAAAAAAAAAAAGAGAAAAGAGGAACACAATAAAATATTAACACTCGGGTAATTAATCTGGGCAAAGGGAATATGGGAACTGTTATTTAATATTTTTGTGACTTTTCTTAAATATGAAATAATTGCAAAATTAAAAGTAAAATGAAAAACTAAATCTCATTTTGGAACCCAGAAATGAGAGGGAAGAACCTGATTGTCTTTCCTTCAAGTTCCTTCTTTATATAAGACACTTTATAGTAAGTAAAAATGCTGAATATCCCCACCTTTAGGCCTAAATTAGTTAACATGCTTCTAGTAATTACCACTTAGATGCTTTATAGTGGGTAGTTAATGTGAGATACTCACATAGTTTCTTCATCAATGTCATTTTCCTCTGTGTTACTTGTTGCTGTGGAACTGGCAGAGGAACTGCTGCCATCAAGGTGATTCACTTCATCTTCCCCAACAAGATCCAGATCCAGATCTCCATCTGAAAGTTCATGCTAGATCAAGGCAAAGAAACAAGACTTCTATCTCAAATGTTTTTACTCAGTTGATCATCTGATCCAGCTGATGGACCAAGCACCAAAAAAGAATGTAATCATCCGAATTTTCAGCTCCTGTGCAGAGGCAGCTGGGCCCTTTAGAGAAAATCATACAACTACATCTGGTTCCACTAATGACTTATTGCTACCATTTTCAGCTAGGCCTTCAGTGTCTCTGGAAATGCTTCATATATTCCATGTCAGCTGCCAGTAAGGCTCTTCACAAGGTAACATTTCAAACCATCACTCCTTTAGTCCTACCTAACCTCTAATACCCTCAAGGACATCATAAAACTATCATCCATATGCACAGAAAAACACACTGGTTATTAATGTAAATATCCCCCAAATTTTAGCTGCCCTACCTGCAAACCCCACCATGCCTTTAATTCATCCTATCAAAGGTTAACTGCTTCACCTGAGTGCTCCACTCCAATCACTCTTATCTCCTTAAATGGTTTGTCTTATCAGTACCTTAACCTTACCTCTCTGCACTGGCTCCCTCATTTTAACCCATACTTGATGTCTCCCATCTTAAAAATAACAATTACAAAAAAACAAAACAAAAGAACACAAAAAATACCCCATCTCTGCATCACTGTCTTTAAACAATAATAACCACTTCTTGAATTCTCATTCTGGTGGTGGTTTAGCTGGGATAAAACCTGGCTGTCTCCCAAATTCTACATCATTCTACCCACATGTGCAAAAATAAAGTACTAGTTTCTGTGAATGGAAATAGAATGCATTTTAATTCCACAATTTATATAGTTTCCAGAATGTGCATCAGTTTATTTTGCAGAATGTACAGTTTTCTACAATAAATTTTAGAACCTTGCAACACTTAGATTCAACAACTTATTAATATTTACAGAAGAGCATACGCTAGTAATGAAAATAAATGGACAAGACTTTTAGTACATTGATACATATAGTATACATATGTAGAGTACTCTATATATTCTATATTGGAAACCATAATCTTATTCCCTTATAAAACACAAAAGGAACCTAAAACAAATCTAATTTGTTATATAATAAGAGTGGGGGGAGGGACATGAGAATGGGGGAAGGGACAGAGAGAGAGGAAAAAGAATCTCAAACAGACTCCCCTCTGAGCATAGAACCCAACATGGGGCTCTATCTCATGCCCTGAGACCATGACCTGAGCTGAAATCAAGAGTCGGATGCTTAACCAACTGAGCCACCCAAGCGCCCCTTACATGATAATCTTCATTCTGAATCTTCTCTTCCTCTTCTTCATCCTCTTTGACCTCTCTTATAGAAGCTGTAGTAGGACCATCCTGGAGAAGCATATCAGTGCATGACACAGACTTCTTAGCACGTGCCTCAGGAGTGTCATCATTTTGCGGGCTAAGATGATTATCTGGTGGTGACAAATCTCTTGATTTCTGAGTTCGAGACAACTCAATAGTAAGTCTCTTTTAAAATAATAATAGCACAAATAAACATGAGTCAAAAGCAGTGCTTCACTGGTACAGTAAAAAACATTTTAAGTAAAAAAAATACATCCAGATGTCCTAAAACTATTTTTCAAACCATCTTTCTCACTCCCTCCTGGTTTTGCTTAGAAAAATCTATGGCAAAAAAAACCCTGCCTCCTTTATTCTCATTCTTCTTCTCACATCCAGCCTGAGCTACACATACAATTAGCAAACTGTACAGTGAATAGCAGTTTTAAATAACATACTTAACATGAAAATCTCTCCAAGTATGTGTTCATTCATACTTTCCTCCCTCATCTATTAACCATTCTCAGCCCTTCCATCCTTCCACTCCATCTCTATTTCCACTGGCAGAAAGAAACATTCCTTATATAATTTAGTTTACCACTATAAGATAAAAATTCCTTAACTGATCCTCCCCAGGCAGGGCTCAATTCAACAATAGTGAAAATTCAAGACATGGTAATTTTCAATTAGTCTACAGCTTAGAATCCTTTAAATTCAAGATAGCATGGAAAAGAGAAATACTCAAATCACCGAGAGAAACACGAAAAGTTTACCTCAAATGAGAGCAGCACTGTCCAATACAGCTTTCTACAATGATAAAAATGTTCTATGTCTGCAGTGCCCAATACAAGCACTTGAAATGTGGCTACTGCAACTAAAGAACTGAATTTATTTCAATTAAGTTCACACAGCCACACGTGGCTAGTAGTAATGAACTAAAAGTGCAAAATTAGAGGCTCAAAGGTGCTATGTAGGGCAAGAATAAGGTAACTGGACTTTTCTACAAAATTATGAAAGAGTAATATCCAAAATTTAATTACAAATGTAACAGGCCAGTAAGACTATGAATATGAAACACTAAACCCATATGCTTTTTGCTTACCTCTTTAAGGTTATTTATTTGTTGGATATAGCTAGTTTGTGCAGCTTCCAATTGAGTAATGTACCAATGCTGGTCCCGGCATTTTTGAAAGAAAGTTGGTGAACGAACCTGAAACCTTAAAAGAAGAGCTGCACTTGAAACATGTTCCAAACAGAAAAATATTATCAACCAAGCCTTGAATCTGTAACTATAAATTCTATCATTTTAAGTTTATCTGATTACATTACCAGGCTAAAATTCAAAATGAACTCAGTTTATACATACAGTTTACAAATTATAATGACATAATGTTCTGAAAATTTATCTTCAGGTGAGCTATCTAAACACAAACTATACTTTCCTAAAGAAATAACATTACACATCATGGTTAAACTCCCAAACTACTAAAGCATATTATTATAGTAATCTAGATCAAATACCATGTTGATCACGAGTTGGGAAGACGACCACGCTAGGGGCGCCTGGGTGGCGCAGTCGTTAAGCGTCTGCCTTCGGCTCAGGGCGTGATCCCAGCGTTATGGGATCGAGCCCCACATCAGGTCCCTCCACTATGAGCCTGCTTCTTCCTCTCCCACTCCCCCTGCTTATGTTCCCTCTCGCTGGCTATCTCTATCTCTGTCAAATAAATAAATAAAATCTTTAAAAAAAAAAAAAAAAAAAAAGAAGACCATGCTATGAAGGAAGGAGGAAGCTAATGCTTTCTTTCCCCCTTCCTTACTTAGGTCAGACCTTACAAAAATAGGCAAAGTTTGTTTTAGACACTGCTCTTTTTCCACTTTCATCTCATGTTCCCATATTTCTTATCCCCAGTAAAAAAAAAAAAAAAAAAATCCCTTAAAGGATCAACTACCTGGGACTGCTTTACTGTCCCCCAAAGAGTCGCATGCTCTAAATAACCTATATTCCCAACCCCTCCAGATAGCAGCTTAAAATCAGCTCTCCATATGGCATATTTCAGCTTGGGTTAGGGAAAAAAACAAGTATATTAAGGGATCTTAATGGATAAATGATAGGATCTCAATCTATTCAGAGTTATCTGTACTTTTATTTTTACTTATTTATTTATTTTGGTGGGCTGCAAAGCAAGGTTTATTGAGCGATAGCAAAGTGATAGTTCAAAGCTCCCAAGGAGGGAAGGGACCCAAGGAGCTGCCCTATCTGTACTTTTAAAACCCTAATACTTACTAATGCAAAAAAACCTCTGCCCATGTCAGATAAGCAAACTTGAGTCTATTCATAGTGAAAAACTCTATAGCAATATGTAAAGAGATTTCTAAAGAATGGAAGAGTCCCAAGAGGCAAGACTAACTTGGAAGCCTAAAAATCATCCTTCCAGTCTTGCCACCGTTATGTTAAATATCATTCCATTTTTTTGTAGGATTTTACAGCCACTATAGGAATCTACTGACCATCTAGAGTTATCTGCAGCAGATAATGATTTTCAGGCAAAGATACTCATGCATTAGAGGACAAAGATTATTCACTCAACCACTATCCTAAGTGGATACTGCCCAGTCAGTATACATTGCTAAGACTTTCAAAAGGACATTATCTTTGAATAACTAATTGACTATAGTTAATTCTGAACACTACTGTTAGTATCTGTGTCATTAAAACAAAAGCAAGCATCAGGTAAAATTCCTTAACTTATTCATTTAACAAAAGGAGAATAAAATACATACTTATTCATATGTAGTTATAGAAAAACCTTAAGTAACTTTCTTTTTTTTTTTAAAGTATGCTCCACACCCAGTGTAGAGCCCAACTCGGGGCTTGAACTCATGACCCTGAGATCGAGACTTAAGCTGAAATCAAGAGTTGGACACTTAACTGACTGAGCCACCCAGGCACCCTTTAAGTAACTTTCTAATAAGTACATATAAAATTCCACCAGAACTGTCAATTGAGGCTTAAATTTTAAGCAATCTCTCATTAAGTAAATATTATGAGTAATAAGATAATTCAAAGCCACCTCTCCACGAATCCTACAGCATTTTCTACTGCTATTATAGCAATATCTTGTAGAATAAATTGTTTTTATCTGCCCATTTCATCTGGAGTTTCCTGAGAACAAAATCCATGTCTTATTCTTTCTTAATATTAACCCACTGCCAAGCGCAGACTCAGTAAATGTTGCTGAATAAAGGATAATAAAACATCAAAACAGGAATCTGTTCCTGTCCTAATATTCAAGTCTATCAGGAAAAGTTTTGTTATAATTAGGGATGGCTAGAAGTTGGGCTACACTGAATTAAAAAAGGGAAACTCTATCGCACAGATTACCACCAAAAGATTCAACATTACTATGACTCCAATAAGGAGAGAACTAAGGAAGGCAGGTCAAAGTGACAGTTGAATAATTTTGCAATCCTCTCTATGGTTAAAGTGTGGAATAGCAACAAATTATTTCTTTTGGGAAATAATTCTTAAAAATAAACATTATGTAATGATGCTCCAAAATGTCTGACTTGTAAAGGGTACAACTTGTTAAGGGTACAACATTAAACATGGCCATTGTGGTTTTGTAGTTAGCGTTTACATTGTCCTTTCTTGCAAATAACACACCAACTACTATCACTTAGTTTGTTTTCATCAATTTTCATCTCTATTCCCTTACTTTTAATTTGCTGTTATCTAGAAGAAACTGAAAATTATTCTGTGAGTTTAAGCTTGTAAAACCAGTCACCAAAATATACAATGTCAAATGAAAAAAAATAAGCACTCGATCCCTATTTTTGTATTTCCAAATGGTGAGGTTGCTAGAAGCTCACTAGATAAATATATAGAACATTATTTATTGGAGGCAGTAGTTTCCTTTTTATGGAATTACTAACAAGATGCCAAACACATTTCTAAATCATATTACTACACAGGGCTCCTGAAATGAAATAGTTAAAAACATAGTAAGATTGTAATTAGTATAAATTTCAATATTCATCTCTGCTAAATGAATAAACCTTTTTTTGAGAGAGAGAGAGAGAGAGAATGTGTGCACGTGCATGAGTAGTTGGGGAGGGGCACAAGGAGAGCGAGAGAATCCTAAGCAGGATCCATGCTGGGCGGGGCTTGATCTCACAACCCTGAGACCATGACCTGTGCTGAAATCAAGAGTCAGACACTTAACCTACTGAGCCACCCAGGCATCTCAAATAAATAAACTCTAAAATAAAGTTCTGATGACATTATTCCCCCATGATAAAAACAACGCTATCAAATGTTTCTTATTACCTTAAAATCACTGTATCATTTTGTCGATTCAAGTATCCCTCATTTGCAAGTAAATCTAAACGGAAAAATCTATTATAACCCCAGCATTCTCCAACTTCAAAGTCAGATGCAAATTCTCGAATGATATTTTTGGTAGGATCATTGCAGGACTGATGAACCATCTCTACACGATACTCATATCTAAAATTGAAAAACAAACTATTAATATAGAGTTAATAAATAAGAAGAGAAGACAGACATATCAAAACACTGAGTAGGTCATTAAGTTATTACCTGAGAAGAAATTTACTGATATATACAGTCACTTTTCTTTCAGAAATGACTGTATCATTTATAAAGACACCAGTTTTGTGAATGGGCTACCGTAACATGATTGGCACTAGGTCCTTTTTTCCTCTTAAAAATGTTTACTAATATAGTAGGTTTAAAGTAGCACCTCAAAAAATAAATTTTGTATAAAACAGTACTTTCAAAGTTACTTTTGTTTTTAGCAAAGCTATATATTTTTCCACATATTCATTACCTGTATTTCCTCACATATAAATATTCTGCCATCCCCACTGAGGTTCACCCCCATGCAATTATAAAGTAAATAACAATTTTTTTTTAAATACTATATTATTCCAATTCAAGTTTGAATAAATTGTGTTCAGAAATTCAAGCCTACAAAATTTTCTAACTGAAAATAAGTAGACATTGAGAATTCCAATATACTCAGATTTCCATAACTTATATTACATAAAACTCCAAAGTCTTCAAACTCATTTTTACTAAGAAAGCCCTATTATTTAAAGAAGACAGAAAAATGAAAAAATAAAGATAACCAGAAGGAACACCCAACAGTAGCCATAAAGCTTACCTTTTTGGTGAAGACACATTTTTAAAAGAAAAACACAATAGCTTACAACCTGCTATTTCTGCTGGCAAAAGTAAGGAAAAAAATTTCAGCTCTTTACCTACAGATACCAGATGTGAGAATCTCTTTAAGTACTGTCGAATGGTTTTTATATTAGTATCACTCACAATACATCATCAAGATTGATGGCACAAAGAACTAAGCAATACATAAGTTGTGATATTTTGTCCACTTCGATTTTAAGGTACTCATGAAGCTAGCTCTGTAGTATAAAAGGTACCACTAAACATCCAGAAATAAACCCAAATATCCATGCTCAATTGTTTTTGACAAGGGTGCCAAGATCATTCAATGGGGAAGAAAAAGTCTCTTCAACAAAAATGGTGCTGAGAAAACTGGATAGCCACGTGCAAAAGAATGAAGCTGGACCCTTACCTAATTCCATATACAAAAATTAACTCAAAATGGATCAATGACCTAAATATAAGGGCTTAAAACTATAAAACTCTTAGAAGAAAACACAGGGGTAAATCTTCACAAATTGACTGAATCTGGCAATGCATTCGTAGACTTGATTCTAAAAGTATGAGCAACAAAAGGAAAAAACAGGCAACTTGAACTTCATAAAAAATTGTACACCAAAGGACACATCAAGAAAGTGAAAGGACAAACCTGCAAAATGGGACAAACTACTGTCAAATACTATAAATCATCTGATAAGAGTTCAAGCATTCAAAATATATATAGAATTCCTATAATTCAACAACAAAAAGGCAGGCAACCCCATTTAGAAATGGGCAATGGACTTGAATAGACATTTCTCCAAAGATATAGAATGGTCAATAAGCACATGAAAGGATGCTCAACTTCACTGATCATTAAGGAAATGCAAATCAAAACCCCAATGAGATACCACTTCATACTCACTGGGATGTCTCTAAAATATAATTAAAAATGTAAAATTATTAAGTGCTGGTAAGGATGTGAAGAAATATGAACTCTCATATGTTGCTGGTAGGAATATATTAATGCAAGTTAAATTAGCTACAAAGCATCTCAACCCCAAACTTAGATAAAACTAATACCTTAAATTTGAATATTTCAACTTGGAGTCTTTGCTTCTATCAAACCGAAGGTCCAAATAAATATGACAACTGTTAACTTAAAAATTTTAGTATTATTACATTTACTCTCCCAGAGAAAGTTCAACTCTTTATTTAAGCAACTCAGAGAAATGCCCTTCTCTAAAACAAGGCACTCAGCAGACTATTAAGAGTCAATTCCAGGAACGCCTGGGTGGCTCAGCCGGTTAAGCATCTGCCTTCGGCTCAGGTCATGATCCCAGGGTCCTGGGATAGAGTCCTGCATCGGGCTCCTTGCTCAGTGGGGAGCCTGCTTCTCTCTTTGCCTGCTGCTCCCCCTGCTTGTGCTCTCTCTCTCTCACAAATAAAATCTTAAAAAAAATAAAGTAAAATAAAAGTCAATTCCAGAATGTCACTCATATGCAAATTTTCTCTGAAAGCCTATACATGTATATGCTAACACACACCTCTAGAGATACTTAAGCATAATGAAATTATGAGAGTACCTCTACAGCTCCCAAGTGATATAAAAATCTACTACAAAAATCATCTACAATGATTTAAGTTTTTATTCCGTATTTTGGCAGTTAAACTACTTTACTGTTCAACTCTGAATTCCATAATTGAGTGACATTTTAATATTAATAAAAAAGTATTCAAACTCCTCTCTAGGCTTACTGAAGTGTTAAGAGAATTCAGAGATAAGAGGATGTCATTTTATCAGAATAGAAAGGTCTCACTGAGGTATTTAGATAATATCTAACAAATATACAAATCCTAATCTTTTTTCAACCTTAGTATCCTGGCTAATATTTCATTTTCAGTGATAACGTTATAGTGTTTGTAAGACAATGTGAACTTTAAGTTCCTGAAGTGTATGTGGTCAACAAAAGCACAGAAATGAAATCAGTACCAAAGGCAACAGAAATATCACAAAATCTACATTACCAGTAAGAGAAAAAGGAGAAGCTTCCCAAGGCAAGAAACAGAGGTAGATTAGAAACAGCTTAATCAAGAGACAAGGAGAGCATCAACATGGATGGAACTGGAGGGGATTATGTTAAGTGAAATAAGTCAAGCAGAGAAACACAATTATCACAGATTTCACTCATATGTGGAACATAAGGAATAGCATGGAGGACATTAGGGGAAGGAAGGGAAAACCAAAGGGGGTGAAATCAGAGGGGGAGATGAACCATGAGAGATTATGGACTCCAGGAAACAATCTGAGGGTTTCAGAGGGGAGGAGGGTGGAAGGATGGGGTAGCCCAGTGATGGGTATTAAGGAGGGCACGTGTTGTAACGAGCACTGGATATCACAAGCAAATAATGAATCATGGAACACTACATTGAAAACTGTACAAATGATATACTGTATGGTGGCTAACCTAACATAATAAAACAAAAGAGAGAGGGAGAGACAAGGAGAAGCCCAAGATTTAATGGTAGCAACAGGGACATGAACAAAATCCTACAATCACTGAGCTTCTTATAATTCTGCCCATAATCAACCACCTTCCAATCAAAATGGCTGATTTCAGAGAATCAAACAGAGCCCAGTAGTTCAGAACAAACAGTACAGAGACCAAAAAATCTGTTAAACAGATTGCTGTTAACCAATGCTGATCTTGAGTGAATAATTTAACTAAGCCATCACTGTATTACCATCTGTGAAATGGGACAAATAATATAACCTATAGCTTAACAAGATGTTGGTAAAGCAAAGTGAGTTACATAAAGCACAGCGCTTGGTGCAAAGTATATACTTAGCAGTTAGCTGTTAAATTAATGATACAGATGATTCCACTGTTCAGATCATACAGGACATCTGGAGCAGAGCTGTAACTAAAACATACTTATACTTCGAAGGCCAGAATCCTTCCCATATTACTAACATTATTCATAGTTTGACTCATCAATAGTGGCAAGAATATTCTGCATTAAGGTTAGTCTATGCCAGAGGTTGTTAAAGTGTAGTTTGTATGCCCCTGGGGGTTAGTTCCTATATGATCCTTTTAGGGATCCAAAATGTCAGAACCATTATCATAATATTAAGTTGTTTGTCCCTTTCATGTGGACATTTGCACTAATGGTACAGAAGAACAGTAGTTAAAAATGTACCAGTAGTCATTATATTATTCAGTGCTACACACTTTCAGACAGAGAAAAAAATGACAGTGTCTCTCAGGAATGTCTTTGATGATGTAGTAAAATTGTTAACTGTTATTAAACCTCAACTCTTGGTATCACAAAATGGGAAACACACATAAAGTATTTGTGCTGCAGAGTGATATACAATAGCTATCTTGGGGACAGAACTTCAACTGAGTTGCAAGTTAATTAGTCACATTTTTTTGTGAAACATCAAATGAAAGAACAACACAATTGTAGATATCTGGCAGAAATTTTCTGGACCAAATTAAGGAAAAAAACTGCCAGTACTGGTTGTCAATGACAAAACAAAAGCTTTCAAATAAAATATCATAATTCTGGAATATCTGTATGTGCTACATGAGCTTTAAAAGCTTTCTAATACTTCAAGACTCACCTGATGAAAATGGTAGTATCAATGAATGTAATTCTTTGATATCACATAGTGAAATGTGTCAACTGCATATTTAGTAAACTATTATTTTCCAAATGATCAATACATGAGTAAAAGATCCATTCAAAGTACAAGACAGACCAATGGAGTTTTTATTGTTGTTTGTTTTTTTGAGTAAACAGCTTTAATGAAGTTAACAAAGAAAGCTAAACATATTTGAAGAGTACGATTTAGTATAAAGTATACAATCTGGTAATTTATATGTGTACACACACACACACACACACACACGCACACATATACATACCCATGAAACCATCACAATCAAGATACTACTGAGAGATACATCCTCTCCCAGCTTCCTCTGCCTTCTGTACTTCCCTCCCTTACCCTCTCCCTCCCCCTAACCCCAGCCCTGTCTTTCCCTCCATCTCCAAACCACCACATATCTGCATTCTGTCACTACAATTCACTTTGCATTTTTCGAGAGTTTTACCTAAGTGGAATCATATACACGCTCTTTTTCTGTCTAGTTTCCTTCATGAATAATTCAAAAGGTATTCATGTTGTTGCACATATCAACAGTTCATTAGTTTTTACTGCTGAGTGGTATTCCATTGTATGGACACACCAAAATTTATTTATCCATTCAGCTGTTGATGGAAATTAGGGTTGATTCTATTTGGCTACTACAAACAAAGATGCTATAATATTTGTGCAAAGTCTTTGTGCAGACATATATATAGTTCCTTTTCTCTTGGGTAAATGGTTAGGAGTGGCTTAACTGAGTCATGTAGTAAGCATCTGTTTAACTCGTTAACAATCACAAAATAGTTTACAAAAGTGGTTGTATCATTTTACATTCCCAGGAGGAATGTACAAGACTTCAAATTTCTATGTATTCTTGCCAAAACTTGGTATCTTTTTAGTTTTAGCCATTCCAATGGGATATAGTGGTTATCATACTGTTTATACATTTCCATTTTCCTAATAATTAATGCACTAGGGTATATTAGTATCGTATTGATTATAAATTTCTATTTCCCTAATGACCAATGCTATTAATCATCTTAAATAGGCATATTTGCCATCAATATATCTTCCTTAGTTATGTGACAAATGTTTTGTCCACATGCGTAAGGGAGCTTGTTTATTTTTTTTATTGTTGAGTGTTGAGAGTTCCTTACATATTCCAGATAAAAGTCCACGCAATTTGAAGAAGAGAACTTTATGGTTCTCATGAAGTCGAATGTGTTCTTTTATAGATGTGCTTTTGGTTTATAACTAAAATATCATTGCTTAACCCAAAGTCACAGATATTCTCCCAGAAGTTTTATTGTTTTGGAATTTAAATCTAGGATTACAGTCAATTTTCAGTTAGTTTACATATATTGTACGAGCTATGGATACGAATTTATGTGTTTTGCATACAGATATCCAAGCACCAAGACTATACTCCCTCTATAGCATTGCCTTTGCATCTTTATCAAAAATCTGTCTTTACGAATGTAGGTTTATTGCTGGACTTGTAGCATATTCCATTCATGAATTTTTCTAACCTTATGCTAATACTATCCTATACTAAGTTAATACTGTAGCTTTACTATAAGTCTTTTTTATTTGACAGAGAGAGGAGAGACTGTGCACAAGCAGGGGAAGTGACAGGCAGAGGGAGAGGGAGAGGGAGAAGCAGGCTCCCTGCTGAGCAGAGAGCCGGACACGGCTGGTTTCCAGGACCCTGGAATCACGACCTGAGCTGAAGGCAGATGCTTTACCGACTGAGCCACCTCGTATTCTGCTTTGATTGTTTCCTTTCTTCCGCTTACTTTATCTTCTTTTCTCTAGGTTTTTTTTTTTTTTTTTTTTTCCCTAAGAGGGCAGGGGAGGGGGAGAGAATCTTAAGCAGACTCCTTACCTAGTGCACGAGGCCGAAGCGGGGCTTGATCTTACAACCCTGAAATCACAACCTGAGCCAAAACCAAGAGTCAGATACTTAACCAACTGAGCCACCCAGGAGCCCCTTTTCTCTAGGTTTTTAAAGTAGATCACTGATTTGAGACCTTTCTACTTTTCATTTATGCAGGGGTTAGGGGAACTTATCCCCACATAATCAAAAATGTGAGTATGATTTCTGACTCGCTGAAAACTTAACTAATAGGTCACTGTTGACCAGAGGCCTTACCAATAACATAAACAGTTGATTAGCACATATTTGGTATGTTACACGTATTATATACTATTTTCTTAAAGTTAGAGAAAAGAAAATGCTAAGAAAATCATTAGGAAAAGAAAATACATTTACAGTAATATATTGTATGTATCAAAAAAATCTGCATATAAATGAATCTGCAGTTCAAACCCCTCACAATTCAAACCCATGTTGTTTAAGGGTCAACAGTAAATTGGCATTTTATTACTATAAATTTCCCTCAACTTACTGCTTTAGCAGCACACTATGAATTTTGATTTAATTTTCATTTGATTCAAACTACTTTCAAAAAATCCCTTTTGATTTCCTCTTTGATCTAGAGTTATTTAGAAATGTTTTACTTCCAAGTATTTCAGATTTTTAAAATACGTTAATATCTAAATTGATTCCACAATGGCAAGAGAAGATACTTTGAACGAATTGAATCCTTTTGAATTTACTGAGGTATGTTTTATACCCCAGAATATGGTCTATCTTGGTAAATAATCTGTGTGCAACTTCTGCTACTGTTTGATCAGTCTATAAATGTCAATCAGGACAGGCTGGTTGACAAAGTTCTTCAAATGTACATCCTTGATGATATCCTGCCCATCTGTTATATCAATTAAGAGAAGAGCTTTTGTCTATTTCTCCTTGTACTTCTCTTGCTTCATGTACTTTGAAGATCTGTTTCTCGGGCATAAACATAAATAAATGTGCAGTATTGTCATATGTCCTCTTCATTAACTGATCTTTTTATCACTATGAAATAAACTTCTTTATTTCTGGTAATATTTCTCTGAAATCTAACATACTTTTGACTAGTACTAGTATGGTATATCTTTATATTTAAAGTGCGTTTCTTGTGGGCAACATAAACTTGAGTTTTGCTTTATTAGCCAATCTGACAATCTCTACTTTTTAACTGGGTGTTAGACCATTTACATTAAAACATTTTGGTATTCATCCTATGTTTATAATTCCATTTTATCCCCTTTGTTGCTTTATTAGTTATATGCCTTTGTCATTTTAGTAGCAGCTTTATAGTTTATGGTTGTTGTGGTAGGCTGAATATTACCCCCTACCCCAAGATATTCACATCCCAATTCCTGGGAAAAAAATGGGAGCATACACCTGTGATTAAGCTAAGGATCTTCAGATAAGGGAACTATCTGAGATAATCCATGTAGACCCTAAATGTAATCATGAGTGTAATTTTAAGAGGAAAGCAGAAAAAGTTCTGACAAAGAAAAAAAAAAAAGACAAGGCAGTGTGATCCAAGGCAGAAATAGGAATGATGTGGTCATAAGCCAAGGAATGCTGATGGTCCCAGAAACTAAAAGTCAAGGAATGGATTTTCCCCTAGAGCCTCTGGACCTAGTACAACCCTACTAAAAACCTGATGTGGGGCTAAAAATCGTTTTTGGATTTCCAGCCTCTAGAATACGAGGGAAGACAATTTCTAATATTTTAAGTTGCCATGTTTGCGCTAATTTATTATACAGTAGTATGTATGTTTAAATCGTCAGAGTCTAGCTTTGTTACTCTATCACTTCACATACGGTGTCAGAATCTTCTATTTCCATGCTCTACCCTTTCAGCCTTTACGCCATTTATTGCCGTGTACTTCAATATATATTATAAATTCCAAAATAAATGTTATCGTTGTTTAAACAGCCAATTATCATTTAAAGTTATTTTCATAATGGACGATTTTTTTAATTAACCCATGCAATTTCCATTTTTGGTACTCTTTATTCCTTTGTTTAGATTCAGAAGTAAAACTGGTATTATTTTTCCTTTTATCTGAAGCATGTACTTTAATATTTCACATATTCCAGGTATGAAAATACCTTTATTTTACGTTATTTTTTAAAAGGTATTTTTGCTGAATACAGAATTCTAGGCTGATATTTCTTTCTTTATTCCTTTCAAGATGTTGCTCTGCTATCATTTTACTTGTATTGTTTCCAGTGAGAAATCGGATTTTGTCCTTATCTTTATACCTCTATAAATAATTTTTTTCACTGCCAGTTTAAGACTTCCTGTTTATCTTTGGTTTTGAGCAGTTTGATTATGACGTGCTTTGGTGTTTTCATCATGTTTGATGTGCTTGTAGTTGACTGAGCTTCCTGGATCTGTATGTTTCATCTCTTCATCAAGTTTGGGAAACTTTCACCATTCTTTTTCTTCCCATCTCCCTGTTTGAGGACTCTAGTTATCTACACATTACGCTGCTTTAAGATGTCCTACTGTTTTAAAATGAATTTTTTTGTTTCATTTTGGACAGTTTCTACTGCTATGCCTTCAAGTTCATTAATCTTTTCTTTCACAATATCTAATATGGTCCATGTCACCCAGTGTACTTTTTATCTCAAATATTTTCAAGAAGTTCTATTTGAGTCTTTTACATCTTTCCTATCTCTACTCAACTTTTGAAAAAATGGAAAAGTTATAATTGTCTTAAATGTCTTTCTCTAAGAATATAGTTGTCTTTTTTAAGCCATACAGAGATTTCAAAAAATGGAAAACAAGTTTTCTCATCAATTATTTTGCTTTAGAAAGTTATTCAATAAAATTTTATGTAATATGCAATAGGTTTATTTTTAAGAATAAAAAATTAATTTGTTTTAATTTCTAATTCAGAAAGCATCAGCAGAAATAACCCACATAAAGAAAAATAGTTCTTGCTCAATTTAGACGGATTCTTCTCCCCATTAGTGATTATGTTTTCCTGCCTCTTACCATGTCAACTAATCCTTGACTGAACACCAGATATTGTAAATCTGACTTTGATGGGTAGTGGATATTTTGTGACCTTATAAATATTCTTGAGCTTTGCTCTGGGATGCAGTTTAGTTACTGGAAACAATCTGATTCTTTCAAGTCTTGCTTTTATCTGTCAGGTGGATTAGGAGCACTGTTCAGTTTAGGACTATTTGTTCTCCACTACTGAAGAAAAATTTCCTGAATACTTTACTTAGTGCCTCATGAATTATAAGCTTCTCCATTATAGTGGTGAGAACAGACAGTTACTACACCTTATGAGCACCAGGCACCACTCCCTCTAATCTTTCAGATGGTTTTTTTCCCCCAACCTCAGGTAATTTCCTCACACATGTGCCCTGATCAGTACTCTGCCAAATACTTAAGGGAGCCCTCTACAGATCTCTGGGGTTCTCTGTGCAGCTCTTCCCTTTCTGGAATTCCGTCCAATACATTCCAGCTGCACTGGTATTCCTGGACACTCAGCCCTGTCTCCTCAAACTCAGAAGTCTATCAGACTCTACCTCAGTTCTCCCTCCCCATATTACAGCCTGAAAAATCTCTCAAGACTGTAAGCTGAGGCAGTCATACAGTTTATTTGTCTATTTCTTATCTCTAAGGGATTGCTTCCATTTGTTGCCTCATGTCCAATGTCTAGAAAATGTTGTTTTTCTTCTTTTTCTTTTTGGTTGTTGAAGAAAGGGTTATCCCCCTGTTACTCCATTATAGCCAGAAACAGATAATCTCATGCCGAACCAACAAATTTTAGTGCAAGAGAATAAAATAAAATTCACTGACATGGCTCTAGATTTCACATTACAAATTATATTTAACGAATACAACTTGTTCAACTTTGGCGTAATATCAAAAATAATTCACTATTATCTAAAATTGTTTTTCTAGATGTTCCTCCTTAACAAAAAGTAGATTATAGTGGTTGCCAAGAACTGGGGAGAAGGGGAATGGGAAGTGACTGCTAATAGGTTTCTTCACGGAGTGACGAAAATGTTCTGAAATTAAGTATCAGTGTTAGTTGTAGCACTCACTGAATATACTAAAATCTACTGAATTGTACACTTATTTATAAAGTCAATTTTATGGTACATGAATTGTACCTCATCAAAAAAATCAGTTTTCCTAACTACCCATGATAATCAAAATCGGTGAGGCCAGATTTTAAACATATACTTCAACCAAAACAAGTTATTGCAACAAAATGAATATAGAAGCCAACATTAGTTAGGATCCAGCTCTCTTTCTTAAAGCCATACATTAAGAGAGTTCCAAAAAATGCAAAACAATACAAGTTTTCTTACCAAATATTATTTTGCGTTAGAAAAATAGGTCTCTTTCCCAAAAATGTTATTTATGTTAGTATACAATAGATTTATTATTATTTTTAAGTGAACTTACAAAATTTTTTAAAGTTTAAAAAAATTTTTTTAAGATGTCTCAGTTTTAATTTCTAACTCTGAAAATATCAACAGATATAACCCATATTAAAAAAAAAAAAAACCTCTTTGGGGTTTGCAATAAAATTTAAGAGTGTAACATCCTGAGGCCATATAGTTTGACAACTGCCAGTCTGTGCCACCACAGTATGCCAGGGGTTCCATACTAGCACACATCTTAACAGACATAACAATATAATAATTAACAATAGTTAATAAAAAATCCTAAGAGGAATGTATGTAAAGGCATACTAAAATTTGTTATTTAATTGCATGTCTTACTTGGAAGTTTCAGGTAAGCCAGCTGACAGTTCCAGAAACACAGATAAGTAGTAACCACGAACAACTCCATTTCCATCCTTAAAAAAAGGAGAAAGAGTCAACTTACTTCAATAACTAAAAAAAAGAGATGTTACACAAATACAAACTCTAGATCAATGTAAACATAAAAAATTAAGCCACAACGAAACAAACACAGATTAATATCTCATATTTGGACTGGGAAATACTTCTAAGCTTAAAAGCAGTAGCAGAGATTTAAAAAAACCAACAGATTTGAGTCTATAACAATTTAAATCATATGTACATTAAAAAAAAACATGAAAATATTAAGGCATTCAAACTAAGGATGTTGTCAACAAATATGATAAGAGTTAAGAGTTCTAACATATACAAACTCTTAAATATCAGCCTGCAAGAAAAATAGAATACCCAACGAAAAATACAAAAAAAAAAAAAAAAAAAAAAAACCCACAAAATCAAAAACAAAAAACTCTACTAGGTATGAGACCAAAAAAATATTTAAGACCCAAAATGAGTAAAACAGAAAAAGGTAACACTTGATGTTTAAAGTAATTAAATATAATTTCTCTATAATGTCTACATGTTAGGATTCCATATAAACGTCTGTCTGAAGATTAAGAAATTGTGTAAATTTCTGTTACAGAGATCTTTAGAAAGATACTAACTCCCCTCTTTATTTCTTCAGTACTTTACTCATATGCCTACCTTTTAAAATGATTATCATCATTGTAACTACATATATAAACATCTGTTTCCCCAACCAAACTGTGAGGACTGAGGGAATGATTCTTATTATTCATCTCCAGCGTCTATTGGGATATGACCACAGAGGAGTACAAGTACTTATTAACCCCTTCATTTCTAGGTTACTTTGCTCCAAAAAGTCCTAAGGAAGCTTTCAGGGTTAGACAAGGTAATTGTTCAATAAACACTAAATAATAAACAAATCATCAGTTAAGTGAAAAAAGTCAGACACAAAAAATTATATATTGTATGACCCCATTATATGAAATTCTGGAAAAGCAAAACTATAGTAACAAAAACAGATCAGTGGTTGCAGAGGGGCCAGGAAGGGAGAAAAGAAAGAATTAGTTTAAAAGATGAATTAGGTAACATTTGGGGGTAATAAAAATCATGACTGTGGTAACCATCATATGACTATATATATTTGTCAAAACTTGCCAAAGTTGGTAAGTTTTATTGAATATAAATTATATCACAAATTATACTCATTTTAAAAATCAATTTAAGAAAGTTATTATAATTTGGGGCACCTGGGTAGCTCAGTCGGTTCAGCATCTGACTCTTGATCTCAGCTCAGGTCTTGATCTCAGGGTTGTGAGTTCAAGACCGGCACTGGGCTCCACACCCAGTGTGGAGCCTACTTAAAAAACAAAAAAATAAAATAATAATAAAGATTAAAAAATAATATAAAAATCAAGAATCCTTGTTCAAATGGCTGGATTCTTTTCTTCTTCTAAATTACACTACTAGAACAATTTCCCTGGAATAAATTAACAATTAATAAAAAGGAATAAACATTTTTTACTTCTGATCTTATCAGCTAATAATAGAAATTTCTTTTTTATTTTATTTTTATCATAATTTTAAGGAAAAACTTTTACTATCTTACGTACATGCCAGCTACACCTCTAACAAAATACTAGCTTTAAGATTTTTTGAAAGGCAGAGAATTATATATACATATATATATATATATGTATATTTTTAGATTTTTTAAATTTGTCAGAAAGAGAGAGAACGCACATGCACACAAGCAGGGGGAGCAGCAGGCTCCCTGCTGAGCAAGGAGCCCAATGTGGGCCTCGATCTCAGGACCCTGGGATCATGACCTGAGCCGAAGGCAGACGCTTAACAGACTGAGCCACCCAGGCGTCCCAAAAGGCAGAGGATTCTAGAAAGACTGCAGCAATGGCAACGTAATTTATGCAAATCTCTAAATTTAAACAGAAAACAAACAAAAATAATTGGACAGAAAACCCAAAAGCTCACAAAGAACACTTACAACAAAACTAGATGACAGATTATCTCCACAATTCCCAAAATACAAGCAGATAAAGATACGTCAATTACAACCATTAAGACCTGTAGGATATAAACATCTGCATGGGACAAAAGAGAGGGAAGCTACGGCGCATCTAATAAACCAGATAACAGGGAAACCACAAAATGGCAAAGAGCCACTGAAAAGCCTCAGAAAGCAAAAACGATAACTGAAAATGGAATGAGCTGCTCAATGGATTACCAATGGAGTAGAAGGGCGCCTTACATTAAAAACTCTGAGAATTAAATGCAGTCAGGTCACTCTAAACTCTTGTAAACGAATACACAGGCCTTTCAAGACAGGTCACAAGATTACAAAGAAAGTGCTAGAAGTGAAATAAAAAGTAAACAGCAGAGAAATAATAAAAACAAAGGAAGGAGAAGGGCAGAGCCAGTACATCTCTCAGAAAGCAAAGCATATTTATTTTTGATTGCTTTATCACACTGGATATCCTCATGCAAATGAAATTGGGTCCCTACTTCATGTACAAAAATTAAATCAAAATGGATCAAAGACCTAAATGTTAGTCCTACAACTATAAAACTTTTAAAGGAAAACACAGACAAAAAGCTTCATGACATTAAATTTGGTAAGGATTTCCTGGCTATGAAACCAAAAGCAAAGACAGACAAATTGAACTACATCAAAGTTTAAAACTTCTGTGCATCAAAGGTCAAAAGAATTAAAAAGGAACCTACAGAATGGGAGAAAATATATGTAAAACATATATCTAACAAGGGGTCAATATCCAGAATGTATAAAGAAATTCCACAACTCAACAACACCTAAATTTTCAAATGGGCAAAGGACCTGAGTACACATTTCTCTAAACAGGATATAAAAATGGTCAACAAGCATATGAAAAGATGCTCAATATTAGTAATCAACAGGGAAGCACAAATCAAAACCAAACTACTACCCCATGCCCATCAGAATGGCTACTATCAAAGAAACAGAAAACAAGTATTGACAAAGGGAGAAACTGGAACCCTTGTGCACGGTTGAGAGTGTTCATCAACAAATTAAAAACAGAATTATCATTTGATCTAATTTCACTTCTGGGTATACAGCCAAAAGAACTGAAAGCAGGATCCTGAAAAGCTATTTGCACACCCCTGTCCACTGCAGCATTATTCACTATAGCCAAGAGGCAGAAGCAACCCAAAGTGTTAATCAACAGATGAATGGATAGGGACACCTGGGTGGCTCAGTTGGTTAAGCATCTGCCTTCGGCTCAGGTCATGATCCCAGGGTCCTTGGATCGAGTCCCACATTGGGCTCTTTGCTTAGCAGGGAGCCTGCTTCTCCCACTGCCTGCCGCTCTCCCTGCTTGTGCTCTCTCTCTGACAAATAAATAAATAAAATCTTAAAAAAACAAAACAGATGAATGGATAAATGAAGTGTAGTATATACACCGGAATGTTATTCAGCTTTAAAAAGAGAATTCTCACACGTTATAAAGTAGATGAACTTTGAGGGCATTATGCAAGTAGCCAACCACAGAAAGACAAAAATACTATGATTCCACATATATGGGATCTCTAGAGCAGTCAAATTCACTGAAACAAAAAGCAGAGTAGTGGTTACCAAAGATTGAATGGAGGGAGAAATGGAAAATTATCGTTTAATGAGCACAGAGCTTCAGTTTTGAAAGATGAAGAAGTTCTGGAGATTGGCTGCACCACAATGTGAATATACTTAACACTACTACATGTACACCTAGAAATGATTAAGATGGTAAATTTTATGTTAAGCATTATCTGCCAAAATAAAAAAACAGACTAAGGAGAATAATATCCTTACATGAATGAAAACATTCCAGAAAAATACACTCAAAGAAAGATCAAAATTGTAACCCATTTCAAAACAATTTAAAAGACACTAAGAAAATTGTATGACGGCCCATAGGAAGGAAAAAAAAACATGAAAGAATAACACAAACCAGAATTAGAAAAACTCAGAAATGAGGTGACAGAAGAATTAGAAATACAAGGTTATTTAAGAAATAAAGACTCAACTAAAAGAAACAGGAGAGCAAATAAGCAGAATAGTTCTTATCTTAAAAAAAATAAGTGAACAAAGGAAAATTTTTCAAATGAAAAAGAAATGAAGAGCTAGGAAGATTAGAGAGAAAGCAATAAATACTGAAGACAGGAAAAGCTTCAAAATACAGATAACACAAGTCCCAAGAAAGAAAACCAAAGAAAGGAACATAATAAATACTTAAAATTATAATTAAGGAAACATTTTCTTGAAGGGGCGGGGAGAAAAAAAAAGACCTAAATCTACATACTGAAAGAGCCTAGCATGTAATAATGACCCAAAACAACTAAAACATATAATAGTAAATTACTAGACTTAAAAAAAAAAGATTATGTGGGCACAAGGATTAGTTTATAATCAAACTGTACCTACAGAAAATTGCATTAAATACTTGAGATGGCCAATGACAGAAAACATAAGCTAAGGATTTTATATCCACGAATACTGGCTCTACAGTATATAAAACACACTGTTTTCAAAATATAAAAACTCAGAGAACAAGATTTGGACATCGAAACTCCTACCTAATGTGGCAGAAGTGCGGGAACAAGGGAGTATAAACACAATAAAATTTTAAGCAGTTCTCTGTAATCAAATTGATGGTAGAATTAAGAGTTCCTATCCTGAGATATTTGTGTATCTATAAGGTAAAATAAAGCAAATGATTGACTGATTGTGAGATATTCTAATTTTATAATTTCCAAAGGATTCAAGAAGTAGGATTCCTAGAATGGAAGGAGACACAGGTGTAATATAAGAGATTTAAGTAAAAAACACTCTATAGTCCTGAATTTGAATTGTAAATGTGAGCATTGACTCGAGCTATTTTATCTTTAAAAAATACATAAATATCCAGAAAAAAAACAATATTCAATTATATAGCAATTTTGAAGTGTTTGAATATTTTTTTCTCTGCTGAGATCCCTGGAGCTTATCCAATTCAATTTTATCCATACTCCCATCTGGTTTTTCTCCAACTATTCTCTTTGGCCTAAAAACAAATAACCAAAAAAACCCTATAATGTACATGACTAATAATGAACTTTAATATAAACTAGGACTTGGGTAATAATACGTCAATATAAGCTCATCAACTGTAACAAATATTACCACTCTGATAGAAGATATCTTGATAATGAGGGAGGATGTGGGGCCAGGGGGCATATGGAACTCTGTAGTTACCATTCAATTTTGATGTTTAACTTAAAACTGCTCTAAAAAATAAAGTCTATTAAATAAATTTCAAATAAATAAATAAATAAATAAATAAATAAATAAATAAATGCAGATGTCCCCCTTTACAAATACCCCTACACATTTATCTATGTATTTCCTACCTCTGTTCACTAAGGAGGCCTAGAAACTATGACCAACTTGGTAGAAACAAGCATTCCCAGCAGTCTGGTCTTGAAATACCATTTCCCCACTAAAAGGAATCAGGGCTCTTTGAATAAAATGGCCAATTCTATATATGGAGTAGGAAACGCACAAGATGAGCCTAGACTATCCTGCCATGGAAGAGAACAAGAACGCTAACTACTATAGTCACTACTAGGGACTTTTAGGGTCAGAGCAAAGTGACAAGCCAACTTGAGGAAATTATATATGTATAAATCTGAGTTCATAATGACATTTAAAAAAACTTAATTGATCACTTCCAGAAAATAAGGAAAACTGGTAAATAACAGGAACAAATCCTATATCTTCTTTATAAACTACAATAGTGGGTAGCCAAGTAATGGATAATGGGAAGCAAATGAAAAACAATAAAATGAGAATATCACTATTTTATAACTCCCAGTGAATTAACAGATGTAGGCAATAAGCACCCATAGCAGCCAATATCACTAAAAGAGAATCAACTAGACATGATGTGATAAAAGAACATGATATTGCTTATGCCCTTGCAACCACAACCAACTATATATCCCATTATGCCACTGCATCCAGCTGCCAATTTACAGAAAACACCTAGGTCAAAGAAACATACTGAAATGCACAGTGAGTATGTAATCAGCATAGCTGTATTTTTGATGGCTGTCTATATTTTATTTTTATTTAAAAAATGATATTTAGGGGTGCCTAGGTGGCTCAGTTGGTTAAGCAACTGCCTTCAGCTCAGGTCATGATCTCAAAGTCCTGGGATCGAGCCACACGTTCGGTTCCCTGCTTAGCAGGGAGTCTGCTTCTCCTCTGTCCTGCCCCCAGCCCCGTGTTCCTTCTCTCTCTCTCAAATAAAATAAAACCTTTAAAAAAATAAAAAATAAAAAATGGCTTTTAAAACAAGAATTTTAAACATTTCTTCTAAAGATAAATATCTTCCTAGAAGCAAGAAATAAAATTCAGTAAGGTCTAGGTTCATACTGTTCACATTTAACTCATTTTTTGGGTACACTTAGTAATAAACCCTATGAAAAAATATAATGCTGTCATTAATTCTTTACTTCACTAAAAAAGTGAAACACGAAGCATCTCTCTACCTGTTATACGGGATGCTAATTTATGAATTGCTTAATAAAACCACTGAAATTTTCAAATTAAAAGAAAAAAGTGGGGGCAGCTGGGTGACTCAGTCAGTTAAGCATCCAACTCTTGATTTTGGCTCAAGTCATGATCTCAGGGTGATGGGACCGAGCCCCACAAAGGGCCCTGCACTGGGTATGGAGCCTGCTTCAGATTCTTTCTTTCCCTCTGCCCCTCCACCCCGTTTGCTCTCTGGCTCGCGCTCTCTCTCTCTCAAAAACAAAAACAAAAGCAAAAAAAACTAAATGAAACAAAAAACAAAACAACAACAAAAAACCCAGTATGCTACAGAACCCTGAAAGAAAGACCTTAGTTTCAAAATTTATTAGAACCATGAAAAACTTACTGGGTAAACTTTTAACCTCCAACAAAGTCCTGACACTTGAAGAGGCGGACTGTAAACAGGGTCTGCTCTCTGACGCAAAGTGCTGAAGTAAAAGAAAACCAACCAAATCCCAAGATCAAAACTGTTGTGAAATTGTGAAATAGCAACAGGCAAAACCAAACTCTAACCACTCTGTTACTTATTTGCAGTCATAATAAGTAAATAAAGGTGACTGAACAAATTAATATTCTGCTGTTATAAATTTATATATACTTACATTCTGAAACAAAAGAAAATTTAATGATACCAAAATATTCAGCAGTATCTTTTCAGTTTCAGGTTTAAAAAATCCCTCAAAACTGTGACATTCAAGGGGGCACCTGGGTGGCTCAGTCGGTTAAGTGTCTGACTTTGGCTCAGGTCATGATCTCAGGGTCCTGAGACTGAGCCCCACTTTGGGCTCCACACTCAGCTGGGAGTCTGCTTGTCCCTTTGCCCCCCTCTCCTGCTTTGTGCACGCACATGCATACATGTGCTCTCTAATAAAATCTTTAAAAAAAAAAACAAAACACAAAACTGTGACATCCAAGGGAAAAGGAAAATACAAAAATAAAACTAAGTGTCCTGAATTTAATTGCCACCTCAACAAGCCGTCTTTCACCATTAAAGAAAAAAATAATGTGTTTCTTCCTCACATCTCTGTAATACAATTATCTTTTAATATGGAAAAACTTAAGAAATGTGCTAAATCTTAATATATGTGGGGATATTCTCAGAAAGCTTATATTTTAGCCACAGAATTATCCCATAAGAAAAGACAAATGGGAAGGGAGATAAATTCTCACAGTTTGGCCTTATATTGATGGTTATCACCTCTGGGAATTTCTCTCCCCATGGAAACGCCTTTTATATCTTGGTTCTCCATTTCCAAACTATCTTTGAAGACAAGTCCCTTAAGACCTCTGTGTTTTAAGATCCTTGCTTCTAATCTTAGAGAAAAAGCAGTGAAAGCTAACAAAATAACATGCAAGTCACAAAGCCTACAAATTTCTTACAATTATATCCTCTCATCCATAATTTCTCACTTTCAGCTAAGATAAATGGACTTCTTCCCACCCCTCTTATTTCTGAGGATGGGTGGCAGGGGTCAATAACCTTAATAATCCCCATTGCCACACCTTAGCAAAGGCTAAGTGGACACTTTTCTTAAAAAAAAAAAAAAAAAAAAAGGAAAAAAAAAATGGTTCCTTTTCCCAGGCTAAAGAAGCAACCTGTCCTGAAGATATAAAACAATCCGGACAAACGACGTATATGTTTCTAATATAAAATTTGTTTCTTCTAAGATTACACACTGAGTGACACAGTTCATTAGGTCTATATCCTACCCGGGAAGGACACCTTCCTGGCTCTTCCTTAGGTATACATACAGAAAACCTGTTGTCAAAAAACTCTTACCTGAAATTCTCTAGAACAAAAGTTGCTGAATCATAAGATGGTACTAATTCACTAAAAAGAAGCAAAAGGCAAAACAATTATTTGGCTTATTAAGTTTAAACTTTCATTTAGTTAAAAACCAAAGTTAAGTCCCTCGGTAATATCTTAAAAATGTTGTTAAACTAAGTCCCTAAGAAATATTTTTTAATCCTTATTAAGCATTAACATTAAATCAAACGAATTCATAAACCATCAAAAGCTGACATCAAAAGTTCACAATTAGAGACCCAACAAATACTTCATAAAATAGTTGAGGTTTTTTTTTAAAGGCAATATATGATTAAGTATTAAAATGAACATGAGATTTTCAAAAGTATTCATGGAAACAGGAAAAGGAAGAAATGGGTGCTTAGGCTGGGAACCTAAAATATGAAACAAATATAAACAGGTTTAAAAAAGTCAAAAGAAACAGCAAAAGACATCATAATAAATCTCCAAACTTCCTTCTCTAGAACAAATTATGAGGAACACTGACATTTTTAAATACTTTAAATTCTTTAACTACTCTAAAACTACTTTGTGAATATTTACTAGCAAATAAATCCATACCATTTTATAGACTAAGAATACATAATCACACGGGGGCAAATAGAGTGGATGAGCACATTAACAGTTTCTTGGCAAGGCAAGATTACTGTAGGCAACTTTAGCTCCATACAGACTTCTCCAAAAAGAACTGAACTATATATAACACAACCACAGGCTGTATCCTTAGATCATGTGAATAGTCTATAGCATTGTCATTCGAACACCTCAAAAATTAGAGTCAGTAAAACATGTATGATAAAAACGCTATCACAGATAGTATTATAATATACAGTATTAGATATTTAGTAAGTAAAATCATACATTTAACAAAAAGATATACTGCAAGCCATTTCACTACATCCTCAGATATATCGTCTAAAGTTCAATTCATGAAAATTTGTTATTACCCAAATAAGATACAAGATAACATCCACAGCATTTTCACATTGTGATGGTCCCTAAAGAAAGTAGCGATTTAACAGTGAAAACACAGCATAGATTTAAAAATATATTATTTTGGGAGGGGTGCCTGGGTGGCTCAGTCAGTTCAGAGTCTGGCTGTTGATTTCAGCTCAAGTCATGATCCCAGGGTCATGAGATTGAGCCCTGCGTCGGGCTCTGCACTGGATGTGCAGTCTGCTTGAAATCCTCTCTCCCTTTGCCCCTCCCTCTCGTCCTTTGAGCACACTCTAAAATAAAAAATCTTTAAAAAAAATAAAAACACTATTTTTTTTTATTTTACAGTAAGTATGTACAGATAAATAGCTTGTATTTTTTTCACCGTAAGTAGATGAAGTTTGCCCTGCAAGAGTTAACTGATAGCTACTATCCTATTAACAAGCACCCCTAACCATATCCCTAGGCAGCTATTAGCTTTTCTTAGAAGATTCATACTTCTCATTCCCAGATGTTTGCCTGGTTAATCTCTACTATTCCTTAGAAGTCACAGACCACTGCAGGTCTGCTCTAACTTCTCTCCATTATATGCTCTTCTCACACTCAATATACATAAACCCCGATAACTAGGACCAATGTAATTAGTACCTAGGAAGCCTACCTGGAACCATAAACCTAATCAGAGCTCCAAGGAAGTCTCCCCAGGATAGTTTTCAAATTTGGTCAAGTCATGATATGCTTCCGGTTATAATTTCATGCAACTTCCAATCATACCAGTGTTGGTCAGTTCTCCCACCAAATTCATAACATCTTTCATAATGTTTTTCCACCATATCCTTAATATCCAGCGTGATACATTTCCTTTGTTTTTGCTCTAAGACCAGACTATCGTTATCATATTTTTATCAGCCATTAAAGGTCAAAAGGGTTCACCAAAACACAAAATAAATAGGAGATGACATTTTTAACTCAGAACAGCGGGGTGGAAAGCTTAGGAGCTAAGGAGCTAAAATAGATTGCCAAAGCTCACTAACCAAGAGAGCTAAAATAGATTGCCAAAGCTCACTGCCCTAGCTCTCACTCGCTGAGAGAAAATGATCACATTCAGAGCACAGAAAACATCTACCAATCCTAGGGTACTGTGATATACTACATATGTATAATTTTTAGGGAAACTTTTTGAAAAATAACATTGTTAACAAATTAGTGCTATGGGCAACATTAAGCAGGAGGCTATATTACACAGTCGACCCTTGAAAAATACAAGTTTGAATTGTATAGGCTCACTGGTAAGTGGATATTTTTCAATACAGTACTATACAGCACATGTATTTTCTCTTATGTTTTTCTCTTCTCTAGCTTACTTTATTGTAAGAATACAGTATATAGTACATACAACATGCAAAATATGTGTTAACTGACTTTATGTTATCAATAAGGCTTCTGGTCAACAGTAGGCTATCATTAGTTAAGTTTTTGGGGAGTCAATTTTATATGTGGATTTTTGAATGCTCAAGGGCCAGCATCCCTAACTCCCACATTGTTCAAAGGCCAACTGCAATTGAGTTAACAAATACTAGATTTTAATATACAATTCTCTACTATTTAATATGAAATGTATATCCTCTTCCATGGCTCCTGTGTAGCACGTACAACAGTACTAAACATACAGATGGTCTTAAATAAGTACCGCTGTACTTGCTCAGTAACTTTATTCTTCATTGTAGCTCCACCATGAGTCATCAACTAATGGAACTTAAGGCAATCCAGTTCCATGATCACAAAGCTTAGGAACATTCATCACTGCCTTTGCACAACTAAAATTTGATCTGTAACTTAATGTCAATAAATGCTGGCCTTTCTTATTTGGCTCTCTCTCTACTATGCTGATTCAATGCATCCACAGATGAATACCAGCTTCCTGTATACTGCAACCTATAAACTGAATTTCTACTAAAA
The DNA here is from genome assembly GCF_024610735.1 of Ursus americanus. Classification (NCBI taxonomy): domain Eukaryota; kingdom Metazoa; phylum Chordata; class Mammalia; order Carnivora; family Ursidae; genus Ursus; species Ursus americanus. The sequence goes on from NC_142149.1 coordinate 31,947,549, forward strand.
ACTATAGTTCAGTTACAAGCCAAAATTTCCAGTAAGGCAGCAATAAGCATTACTGGGGAGAGAGAGAGGGTCCTAAGGTGAACTTTATCCATGAAAAGCTCCTTAACTGTCATACTTTTTTGTTTTTCAAATTTTTGGTGGCTTCCTCTTTATTGATATTCCTCCTACCTTCGCCCCTTGCTCCCTGCCTTCCCAATTTCAGTCCCTTACATCTACACCCAAAAAAGAAGGTAAAGAAAAGGAAGGGACTGCTGGGGTTCTGAGCCACTTGGGTAGTTAGGGAACAGAAAGCAAAATAATCCCTGGATGTGAGAGAGATTGACAAGAAGTCTAATGTAGAGGTGCCTGCCTAACGAGCCGCTACAAGCACTATCAGCGTAGGAGTTTATCTATATCTACAGTTCTCAAACTTTAGTGCAGGATTACTCAGGATGCCCAAGATTCATTTTCTGGACACCACCACCACCAGATTGTCAGGGAAAGGGCCTGGGAATTTGCATTCTGGACAAACACACCAGCTGGTTCTGATAAGTGATCCATGCACCATACTCTGAAATGAAAAACATTTACCTTTATATATGGTATTTATGTCAAAACTTACATTTCATTCCACTGGTGATGGAATGGTTCAGAAAAGGTATTCTTTAAAAGTGAAATGACTGACCGTGTCATCAAAGAGGCAGCGTTGGGATACTGGTGAACATCCTTAGTTCACCCAAATCTACTTAAAGATAGCAAATACCAAGTCCTTTTAATAATATTCAGTGCTTGATTAAAATTGGAATATTATACCTGGTTTGTTAATTCAGAGAGAAATGAAGACTTACCGGTCAGTGAGAACTACCTGAGTTCTGGCTGTCAAAAGAATTTTCCCTTTTGTTTATAGGACTGTGGGTGGTCTGGTTATGCCAGTGATTCTAAACCAGGGGAAGTTTTGCTCCCAGGAAGCATTTGGCAATGTCTGGAAATATTTTTGTCACAACTGTAAAGGGAAAGGTGCTACTGGGATACTGCTAAACATCTTACAATAAACAACATAGCTCCCTCAACCCCACAAAGAATTACCCTGACCCACAATGTCAAGGTTGAAGAACCCTGGCTTGCACTATATAGTCTAGAACCATCAATGCCCTGTGGCCATCAGAGGGCATCACATATTAAAGAAAAAAGGCAGTTAAACATATAAACATTTTTAAAACAAAGGCTATTTCCTAAAGGTACCACAGCTCTCAACATACTAGAAAAACTTGGCAATATTCTACAAGCCATCTTTAAAGTCTAAGATGGACAAAAATCTGTCATACCAGTATATTTTTATCTGAGGCAGTGGTTTAACCTCTCATCTCAGAAACTAACTAAGGAGATTTAAAAAGAACAAAATATAAATGTCTAGCTATACCCAATGTTATGGACTGAGTTGTGTTCCTCAAAATTTGTACATTGAAGCCCTAACCCCCAATGTATTTGGAGACAGGGCCTTTAGGGTGGTAATTAAAGTTAACTGAGGTCATAAGGGTGGGAGGGACCCTAACTCAATAAAGCTCATGTCCTTAGAAGAGGAAAAGACACCAAACCCTGATCTCTGTGCTTGAGAGAAAAGGTCTTACAAGGATGCAGGGAGAAGGTAGCTGTCTGCAAGTCAGCAAGAGGCCTCATCAGGAAATCAAATTTCTTAGCAGCTTGATCTTGGACTTCTTGCCTCCAAAACTGAGAGAGAGTAAACTTCTGTGTAGTAACCACCCAGTCTGTGGTATTTTGTTATGGCAGTCCAAGGTGACTAATCCATCCACAGAGGTTTTATTTCAAACGACCTGAGGTATATGAGGCAGCACTGGTAATTTTCAAAAGAATCCCAACTGAATATACAGCTAATGTGAGGAACCACTGCTCTAACACCACATGCTTGAAAGAATATGCTGTTTAAAAGAATTCTAAGACTGCCCCAAATAAAAACTAAAAAGATGCACAGAATGCAACCAACTGTTTCCTCCCACTACCTTTTAGGATATGAAGGTAACACCATGTCACTTTCAGAATCTTTTGGCATTTCATCTGTTTTCTGAGTTTTGCTTCTGGCAACGTATATGTAAACAATGTGTTAGTCACTGTGTAATGAGATACAAGTAAACTCAAAAGGTAAATAAAAGAGTGAACATACTACATCATGGATAGACCTTGAGAGCATTATGCTAGGTAAAATAAGTCAGAGAAAGAAATACCATATGATCTCACTTATATGTGGAATCTAAAAAAGGGGTCAGAAGGTATAAACTTACAGTTATAAAATAAGTCATGGGGATGCACTGTACAGTATGGTGACCATAGTAAATAACACCATACTTCATATTCCAAAGTTCCTAAGAGAGTAGATCTTAAAAGTTCTCATTACAAAATAAGTTTTATAACTATTTATGGTGAGAGATGTGAACTAGACTTAAGTCGTGATCATGGTTGTGTTGTGATCAACTAATATAAAGTTACTGTCAGTTATACTTCAATTTAAAAAAATGAACAGATACTGATGAAACTGAATTGGGATCAATTCACAAACTACAGAAGGTGACGCTCTAGGAAGAAACTAACTCCCAATCCAAGATCCTCTCTTTACAATCAAGTGTAAGTCCACCAGTATTTTTTTAACCAGATTTACATGCATAACTAAAGTTCACCAGACCACATCAGTATAAATAACACCCTAAAAAATCATGGAGTTAAGAAAAATAACATTCTTTTGAAATGAGTATATGTATTTGCACATAAACTTTAGGTGAAAATCAAGTTAAAAAACTATGTCATACCTGGTAAAGTCTGGTGGAACAGGAGTGGTAACAAAGGATGCCATGGGCTTTCGATGGACTTGCTGAAACATCATGAGGATCTCTGAGCTCTTAGAGATCAACTCACTCTTACTACAAGACCGCAGCTGTGTGAGGAAAAAAATGGAATAAACAAAATTTATATTTAATGGCATCTCAAAATCCTCAATAAAGAATAAAAATAGAAATTATTTTGGTTAGGGGCCCCTGGGTGGCTCAGTTGTTTAGGCGGCTGACTCTTTGATTTCAGCTCAGGTCATGATCTGGAGGCCCTGGGATCGAGCCCTGTGTCAGGCTCCGCACTCAGGAGAGAGCCCACTTGAGGATTCTCTTTCTCCCTTTCCCTCTGTCCCTCCCCACTGCTCTCATGTGCTCCTCCTCTCTCTAAAATAAATAAATCTTTAAAAAAAATTATTTTGGTTATATGCTGAAAAAAATGAGATAAAGAAAAATAGAATGACTTTCAAAGCGGTTTTGAAAGTTAAGATTCTACATAAGAATCTATATAAGGTTGTTTCCATTCTCACAATAAAGTCATTGAAGAAGGGTATTTGATTTTAATGCATTTTTTTCTCCTTAAATATTAGCATAAATCCAACTTCAAGCAACCACAGATATATTTTAGACTGGCATAGTAAAGCTATTATGTATATTAACGAACAAACCTCCATCAGTCAATAGCCTTCAAACAAGGATTTCTCAAATTGCATTCCAGGAGGGAGAGAAATGTTAAGATGTAACAGACCCAAAAAAGTCTTAACCTGTATCAATTTGGAAAACACCACTTTATGTAGTGCCAAAGGTGAAACGGAGAAGTTCAATTTTAGTAAATTAAGTATGGTAGTTAAAAAAACCTTTCTATTCAAGACAACCCATTTGAAGTCCTAATTCTGCCATGCACTAATTATATGACTTTCAGAGTCTGTTTATCTGCAAAACTGGAATAATAATATCTACTGATGCTTGCTTCACCGGGATTGTTACAACAATCATGAAGCCATATATGAGAAAGCTTTATAAACTGTTATAGACTAAACTGTGTTCTCCATCAAACTCTTATTTTAAGTCCTAACCCCTAGTAGCTCAGAGTGTAACTATATTTAGAAATAAGGTGTTTAGAGGAGAGAGAGAGAAAGTAGCCCTCTGCAAGACACACCTCAGGGGAAATCAAACCTGTCGACATTGATCTTGGACTTCCAGCCTCCAGAACTATAAAAAGAATACATTTCTGTTGTTTAAGCTTCCTAGTCTGTGATATTTAGTTATGGATCTCCTACCAAATTAATATACTACCAAATGCCATATAAATGATATTCATAACACTCACTATAACTAGGTTTGTATCTTTAAAATGATAATTGTTTATAGCTCATGAAGAATATGACTGGTATCATATGAAAAATATCAAAACTTATAGCTTGTATTCAAGTATTTATTGAATGCATATTATGACGATCCTTCCTTGATCCCATTTCCTTCAAAGATAATTCACTCAACTGAAGTTTATTATTGCTATACACATATTTCCACATGTATTATGTGTTTAGGAATGTCCTGTTTTTAGACTACATAAATACTATCAAGCTATGTCACAATGTAGCCTACATTTTCCACTTACCATTGTTTGATATTTGTTTATTGAAATTTATAAATCTACTCATTTCAGCAGTTTTAAACAGAGTATCATTGCATGAATACAGCATAAGTTATTTTTTTCTATCAAAAGGACAATTGGGTTGCTTCTCTTTCTTCATTATTGAAAGTAACTCCAGAGCGAAGACCCTTGTGCACAGTTCCCTGTACACATACGCAAGTTTCTGTCTTGATATATGACAAGAATCCCAACTTTTTTTTTAATCCAGGAGTATGTTGGCTATTTGGGACCCCTTGCTCTTTCATATTAATATTGGAATTTTACCAAATTCTGAGAAAATTCGTGTTGAAATAAAGATGGAATGCACTTATAGAATGATATCAATAGTATATTTGTAATATTGAACTTTCCCCTAGATAAATATACTGTAGTCCACAAAATGTAATAGGCCACATTATTAAACATAACTATTTTATGTGCCATTAAGAAAAAAAAGTCAATAAATCATGGCTATATCAACTGTTAAGACACATCCCATTTCAAAGATAGTATAACATGTATCTGAGAATTTATGAAATACAGGATATTTCTTCATTCAATTCTCTCATTTTATAATATTGTCTACAAAGGTCTTCAATAGGAGTTCCTGGGTGGCTCACTTGGTTAAGCGTCTGCCTTCAGCTCAAGTCATGATTTCCAGGTCCTGGGATAGATCCCCACGTTGGGCTTCCTGCTCAGCAGGGAGTCTACTTCTCTCCCCCCCCCCCCACTCTTCCCCACTGCTCATTCTCTCTCTCTCTCAAATAAATAAATAAAATCTTAAAAAAAAAAAAACGGTCTTCAATGTCTTTTATTAAACTTATTCAAAATTCTTCATTTGTTACTATTATGAATGGGATTTTTTTTTAAAGATTTTATTCATTTATTTGACAGAGAGAGAGACAGCCAGTGAGAGAGGGAACACAAGCAGGGGGAGTGGGAGAGGAAGAAGCAGGCTCCCAGCAGAGGAGCCTGACATGGGGCTTGATCCCAGAATGCTGGGATCACACCCTGAGCCAAAGGCAGATAGCTTAACAACTGAGCCACCCAGGTGCCCCTGAATGGGATTTTTTTCAATTAAGCTTTCTAGCTGATTATTCCTTATATATGAAAACACTATTGATTTTTATGTCTTGAACGAACCAAGATTAGCTCACTAAAAAGTTATATACTTTCTATGGAGATAACCACAGCCTCTGCAAATAATGAATTTTATTTCTTCCTTTCAATATATTTATACCACACTTATGGTCTTATTTAATACACAGGACTGGGGCCGGGGTGTCTCAGTCGGTTAAGTGTCCAACTCGTGGTTTGGGCTCAGGTCATGATCTCAGGGTCGTGGGATCAAGCTCACACCAGCCTCCATGCTCAGCGGGGAGTCTGCTTGAGATTCTCTCTAAAATAAATAAATCTTTTAAAAAGAATACACAGGACCAATACACTCAGAAGTGAAGCAATGACAGGAGGCAAACCCTGGATTCTTTATCAGAGAGAGTCTCATGGTTTTACCATTTAGATTGTTTCCTATAGACCTTTAAAATAAAGTTACTGTAGTTCCCTTTTATTCCTGGTTTGTTAAATAATTTGGCCACGAATGAGAATCAAATGTAATAATACTTTCAAAATCATTATCCTATTTTCTATTTATATATTCATGTGGTTTTGCCCTTTAATCTTGAGTTACAGTCAAGAAGATTTTTCTGACAACGAAACATTCCTTTCATTTCTTTGATTAACCCCACCCGGTCTTGCTTTTTTTTTTTTAAGATTTTATTTTTACATAATCTCTACACCCCAATGTAGGGCTTGAACCCACAACCCCAAGGATCAAGAGTCGCTCCACCAACTGAGCCAGCCAGACACCCTGGTCTTGCTTTCTTGTTTGTTTTCAAAAATACCCTACTGATTTTTGTCTGCTAGTATATTTTTAAGATTTTGGCATTTAGTTTTCAATAAAATTGGGCTTTAATTTTCTTATATTGTTCTTATGACAACTGGTTATTAATGTTACGTTGTCTCAAAGAATGGTACGTAGCACTTCTGTATTTGCTAAGAAAAAATTATTTATGATAGACAACAGATAAAGATTTAGTAAAAATTTTCCATTAGTCTGAATCTGATGCATTTTGAAGGAGACTTATTACCAATAAAATTTACTTAATGTTTCTTGTTTTAATTATAGACATTCTATGGGTGCCTAGGTAGGCTCTATCACTTAGCTCAGGTCTTGATCTCAGGGTTGTGAGTTCAAGCCCTGCATTGGGCTCCACACTGGGCATGGAGCCTACTTAATTAATTAATTAATTAATTACATACGCTTAAGGGACTCTCGATAACTACAATTTCCTAAATATTATCCTCTTCATAGATTCTACCTCAATAAAGTTGCTCATATTTGTAAAGCACATAGAACACTGTCTATAGTAAGCACTATATAAACATTTACTTTTAAAAATTACTTTTATTATTTAAATTTCTACTGTTATCTGTAGTCCAATTCTTCTTCCCAATATAATAATGGACACTTACTTCATTTTTCGATAACTTACTAGACTATCTATTTATGTTTCTTAAAAACTCAATATTGGGTATGCAGATACTCCCAACTATTTCATGGCACTCTTTAGTGAATTTCATTAATATCTTCACAATTTCTTTCCATTTTATGCTTCTACACTATTGTTCCTTTACTGGCTTCTTCAGTTGAACACTTCACTCATTTATTCACAATTTTCTTAAACTGCATTTTAGACTAAAAGTCTCCTTCTAAATATCCCTTAGCTATGTCTGGTATTTTAATAATTTATCATTTCTTTCTTTTTTTTTTTTTTTTAATATCTTATTTGAAAGAGAGAGAGACAGCGAGAGCGAGCACAAATGGGGCGGGGGAGTGAGAAATAGGGAACAGGGAGAGTGAGAAATAGGCTGCCTGCTGAGCAGGGAGCACAATGTGGCGCTCCATTCCAGGACCCTGGGATCATGACCTGAGCCGAAGACAAAAGCTTAAATGACAGCCACCAAGGTGCCCCAGTAATTTATCATTTCAATTGCAATGTCCTCTTTAACTCAAGGACCATGCAGATATTTAACACTTCAGTGTGTATTTACATACATATGATTTTTAAAATAATGCTTTTGTTTTTGATGTCTACCTTAACTATACTGTGGTCACAGAACATGTTCTTTATATAAATTTATGAAAATTTATACATGATCAAGTATTGAAATGGTTTCATATGGACTGAAAAAGAATATGTATTCTCCATTTCGGGATTCAGGGTTCCACACATACCTTTTAGATAAAACAACTTAATTTTTTTTTCAAATATCCTCTATTCTTAATCTTTTGTTAGTTGGTGCTATTAGTTTATCAGCTAATTAATCACTCACTATAGTGATTTTATCAAAAACTTGTAATTCTGTCAGTATCTGTTTTGTGTTTATCCTAGAATACAAAAGCATAACTGTCTTATCTCCTTATTCTTAAGGTAGAAATGTTCCCTTTTTGTCAGTGTTACTTTTCATCACTAGTAGTGCTTTTTCCCCCACTTTAAATTCCTCATCATTCCCTAGATCTAAGTCTTATTAAGTAGACCACTGTGGGATTTTCTTTAGTTCAGATTAATCCATATACTCAAGATAAAAAAAAATACTCGATTCAAAAATGACCAAAATAGGGAACAAGAAACTGACAGGACAAAGAGAGTACAAGCAGCAAGATGTTAGACTCAAACTTCACCACATAGAAAAATACGATGAATGTGAACATCCTAACACCCCAGTTAAAAGTCGAAGATTACCCAACTGGATTGAAAAGACCAGAACCAATTGTATGCAGCCTACAAGACACAGACTTTAAATATTTAGAAACAAATACATTAAAAATAAAATGACAGAATAAGATATGTCACAGTTGCACTGGTTAAAGATAAAGCGGCTTTTTGTAATCAGATTTCGAAGCAAAAAATGTTATGAGGATAAAGGTCATTTCACAGTGATAAGGGGAACAATCAATCATGAGAATCAACGATCCTAGATGTTTAGGCCCCTAACAGAATGGCTTCAAAATACACGTAGCAAAAACCGATAGAACTGCCGAAAGAAAAGACAAATACACAACTGTTGCTGAAAATGTCAACAGCCCTCTCTCAATAATAAAACTAGACAGAAAATTCACAACAATATAGTAGACCTACACAACATCACCAACCACCTTAACCTCATGACATTACAGACTATCAGAAAAACCCCCCAAATATTCAGAAACTAAGTAATACTTCTGAAGGACCCATGGGTCAAAGAATAAATCACAAAGGAAAAAAGTATTTTCCTTTCCAAATATCTCAAATCAATAACGCCAGCTTCCGTCTTAAGATTTTAGAAAAAGAGCAAATTAAACACAAAGCAAAATAAAACAATGAGATCAAAACAAAAATCAATAAAAAACAAAAACAACTGAGAAAAACCAAAAGCTATGTCTTTGAAAACATCAACAAAAATAGATATCCTCTAGCCAGACTGATCAGGGGGAAAAGACACAAATTACCATTATCAGGCAAGAAAGAGGTGCTAACACTGCATTCTACAAATGTTAAAGGATAACAAGAGAATATCATGAATTTGGCACCAATAAATTTGGCAAATTCTAATGAAATAATTCCTTGAAAGACACAAACCACCAAAGCTCACTCAAGAAATAAGTAATAAAAGGGCACCTGGGTGGTTCAGTCAGTTAAGCATCTGACTCTTGATTTTGGCTCAGGCCATGATCTCAGGGTTGTAAGATTGAGCCTGCTCCGCACTAGGTGTGGAGTCTGCTTAGGATTATCTCTTCTTCTCGCCCTGCCCCTCTCCACCCCACGAGCTCGCTCTAAAAAAAATAAAATAAGTAATATAAACTGCTCTATATCAATTAAAGAAACTGAATTTGTAGCTGAAAACCATTCCACAAAGAAAGCAAGGCCCAAATGTCTTCACTGGTGAATTCTGTCAAACATCTAAAGAAATAATACCGATTCAACACAACTTCTTCCACAAAACTGAAGAGGGCATCATTTAAAATTCTTTGAGGCCATCATCAAGATTAAAAGTCTCTGCACAGCCAAGGAAACAGTCAGAAAAACTAAGAGGCAGCCCACGGAATGGGAGAAGATATTTGCAAATGACACTACAGATAAAGGACTGGTATCCAAGATCTACAAAGAACTTCTCAAACTCAATACACGAGAAATAAATAAACAAATCAAAAAATGGGCAGAAGAAATGAACAGACACTTTTCCAATGAAGACATACAAATGGCTAACAGACACATGAAAAAAATGTTCAAAATCATTAGCCATCAAGGAAATTCAAATCAAAACCACACTGAGATACCACCTTACGCCAATTAGAATGGCAAAAATTGACAAGGCAAGAAACAACAATTGTTGGAGAGGATGTGGAGAAAGGGGATCCCTCCTACATTGTTGGTGGGAATGCAAGTTGGTACAGCCACTCTGGAAAACAGTGTGGAGGTCCCTTAAAAAGTTAAAAATTGAGCTACCCTATGATCCAGCCATTGCACTACTGGGTGTTTACCCCAAAGATACAGACGTAGTGAAGAGAAGGGCCATATGCACACCAATGTTCATAGCAGCAATGTCCACAATAGCTAAATCGTGGAAGGAGCCGAGATGCCCTTCAACAGATGACTGGATTAAGAAGTTGTGGTCCATATATACAATGGAACATTACTCAGCAATCAGAAAGAACGAGTTCTCAACATTTGCTACAACATGGACGGCACTGGAGGAGATAATGCTAAGTGAAATAAGTCAAGCAGAGAAAGACAACTATCATATGATTTCTCTCATCTATGGAACATAAGAACTAGAATGATCAGTAGGGGAAGAAAGGGATAAAGAAAGGGGGGATAATCAGAAGGGGGAATGAAACATGAGAGACTATGGACTATGAGAAACAAACTGAGGGCTACAGAGAGGAGGGGGGTGGGGGAATGGGATAGGCCGGTGATGGGTAGTAAGGAGGGCACATATTGCATGGTGCACTGGGTGTTATACACAACTAATGAATCATCGAGCCTTACATCGAAAACCGAGGATGTACTGTATGGTGACTAACATAATATAATAAAAAATCATTATAAAAAAAAAATTACTCTAATAACAAAGCCAGACATACTTTGAGAAAAGGAAATTACCGTCTAATATCACTCAGGCGCAAAAATGCAAAAATTCTAAACAAAATCTTACTTAATCCAATACAATAACGCATTAAAAGGACAATACATAAACCAAACCAGGGTTTTTATCCCAGGAGTACAAAGTTGTTAAAATATTAAAAAAAAAAAAAAAAGTTAATGGGACATCTATGTAGCTCAGTCGGTTAAATGTCTGCCTTTGGCTCAGGTCATGACCCCAGGATCCTGGGATGGAGCCCCGCATCAGGCTTCTTGCAAAGGGGGGATCCTGCTTCACCTTCTGCCTGCCGCTCCCCCTCCCTGTGCACACTCTTTCTCTCTGAGAAATAAAATCTTCAAAAAAAAAGTCAATCCATTTAAAGAATGAAAACAGAAAACCAAGTGATAATCTCAATAGATGCAGAAAAAGAATTTGACAAACTCCAACATCCATTCTTAAAAAAAATTCTCATCAAATAGGAACAGAATTCCAAACCCTGATAAAGAATATCTACAATAGGGGCGCCTGAGTGGCTCAGCTGGTTGATCATCCAACTCTTGATCTCAGCTCAGGTCTCCATCTCATAGTTGTGGGTTTGAGCCCCACACTGGCAACCAAGCTGGGCGTGAAGCCTGCTTTAAAAAAAAAAAAAAGAAAAAAGAAGAAGAATATCTACAATAAATCCACTGCTAACATCATACTTGAATCAACATTATACTAGAAGTTGTGGTCAGTAAAACCTGACAGGGACTTAAATAAAAAGCAGATCAAAAAGAAAACTCTCTATATTCAGATAACATGATCTCTCTGCAGGCAATCCCAGGAATCTACAAAATAGCTACTAGAACTAATATATTTAGCAAGATTGAAGGATATAAGATCAATATACAAAATCAATTACATAAGCACAAGAAATCAGAAATTAAAATTTTTTAAAAATACCGTTTACTATAGCATCAAGAATTCTGAAATACTGAATAAATCTGACATAAAATGGGAAAAACTTGTATCCAGAAAACTACAAAACACTACTGAAATTATAAAACACCTAAATAAATGGAATCTTCATGAACAAAGACTCAGTATTAAGATGTTACATCTTCCTAAAATGATTTATAGATCCAATGCAATTTCAATCAAAACCCCAAAACTCTTTGGGTACAAATTAACAAGATGATTCTAAAATTTGTACAGAAATGCAAAGAACCTGGAATAGCCAAAGCAACGCTAAAAAAAAAGAAGAGCGAAGCTGGAAAGCTAACATTACCTGTTTTATTATAAAGCTATGGTAATGAAAACAGTGTAGTACTGTCATTAAAAATAAATAAATCAATGGAACAGAATAGAGCCCAGAAATAGACCAATGTATATACGGACAACTAATTTTTTAAAAAGATGCAAAGACAATTCAGTGAAGAAAGGCTGGTCTTCAACAAGTGCTGGAAAAAATGGACAACCATATACAAAAAATAAAAAAATAAAAAAACTACCTTGAATCCATACCTCACATTAAAAGTAAATAAATAATTCAAAAAAGACCATAAACCTAAATATAAAATCTAAAACTACAACTTTTCTGCAAGAAAACACAGGAAAACATTTTATGATCTTGGGTTAGGTAAAAAATTTCTTAGCTATGACACCAAAAGAACAAATTGATAATTTATACCACATTAAGATCAGAACAGACACCTCAACAAAGAAAATATAAGATGGCAAATTAAGTTCAAGAAAGGATGCTTAACATCATTAGTTGTGAGACACATGCAAACTAAAGCCATAATAAAATACTATCACACTCCTATGAGACTAGTTAAAATTCAAAAGATTGAGTATATTACGTGTTGGCAATGATGTGGAGGAACTGGCACTCTCACAGACTACTGAGGGAAATATAAAATGGTATGATCACTTCAGAAAATAGTTGGCAGGCACTATAAAGTTAATCATACACCTACCAATTAACCAAGCCATTCTAGCTAGGTATACCTAAGAGAAAAGGAAATATATGTCCATATATAAATTTGCACATGAATGTTCATTACAACCTTTTTTGTAACAGCCAAAACAGGAAGCAACCCAAATGACCATAAACAGTTGAACAGAAAAACACAATGTGGCATATGCAATACAATGTATACACACACACACAGAAGGGGCACCTGGCTGGCTCAAAGGAGCGTGGGACTCTTGATCTTGGGGTCTTGAGTTTGAGCCCCACACTGGGTATAAAGATTACTTACGTAAATAAATATTAAAAACAACAACAACAAAGGAATACTACCCGCAATTAAAAAGGAAAGAACAATTGATATATGAACGAATTGCAAAATAATTTTGCTGACTGAAAGAAGTCAAACATAAAATAAGGACATAATATATATGATTCCAATTATAAACAACTCCAGAAAATGCAAATTTACCTATGATAGAAAGCAGACAAGGGGGTTGCTGGGGGAGGAATTGTGGGGAAAAGCAGGAGGAGAATTTATAAAGAAGCACAAAGAAATTTAGGGAGATAATGAATATGTTCACTATCTTGACTATGGTGACAGTTTTACAGGTATATACTTTATCAAAATTTATCAAGTTACACACTTTAAATACATGCCAATTATTGTCAATTATTCTTCAATAAAGCTGTTAAAAAAAAAAAAGAGCACACAGATCCCCAGATCCCTGCCCCTATACCACCATAGATGGTTTAAATTTGTCCCAACACTCCAGCAGAAAGGTGCTAGTTTATTCTCTGGAAGCGAAAAACAGTCTCTGGACTAGGGGAACATGCACAATTAAAAATGAGAATATTAGAGAGAAAAACAAGAATCTTTAAGTAAATATTCACATGCTGAATTCTATTAAGCTGTCAGTCAAGTGTAAAGACTGAATAAAAATACTTTGAGACATGCAGTCTTGAAAAATTTATTCAGGGGCACCTGGGTGGCTCCATTGGTGAAGCATCTGACTCTTGATTTCAGCTCAGGTCATGATCGCAGGACTGAAATCGAGCCCTGAGTCGGGCTCCACCCTGGGCATGGAGCCTCCTTAGGATACTCTCTCTCCCTCTGCCCCCCACCTCCGCCCTTCTCTTGCTGTCTCTCTCTCTCTCTCTCAAAAAAAAAAAAAAAAGAAAAGAAAAATTTACTCTGAAAAATTTTCAGGAAAACTAAAGGAGAATATGTGATACCAAAACAAAAAGAGAGAGGAAACCATGGAAATCAGGAAACATGGAATTCGACCCAAGAAATAAGTAAAAAGGGGGACCTGTATGGCTCAGCCAGTTAAACATCTGCCTTTGCCTAAGGTCGTGATCTCAGAGTCCTGGGATTGGCCTGGTGTTTAGTTGAGCTCCCTACTCAGTGGGGAGTCTGCTTTTCCCTCTTCCTCTGCCCCTCCCCCAACTTGCGCACTCTCTAATAAATAAATAAAATCTTTAAAAAAAAAGTAAATGGAAAGAAGTAAATGGAATCCCCAGGATGATAATTAAAATAATCACCTGAGGAAAGAGCTATGTATTAGGCAAAGAGAGGAATTCAAGAATTCCAAAACCAAAAATAAGACAGATTAATATGTCAAATATTATGTAACGCTATACACTTTATTCGTTCCCTATGTACTTCATCCCCACCTACCCCATTCTTCTTCTTCTTCTTTTTTTTTTAAGATTATATTTATTTATTTATTTTTGTCAGAGAGAGAGCACAAGCAGGGGAAGGGGAAGGCAGCGGGGAGCCCGACACGGGGCTCGATTCCAGGACCCTGAGATCATTACCTGAGCCGAAGGCAGACACTTAACCAATTGAGTCACCCAGGCATCTTCCCACCTACCCCATTCTATGAGGGCAGACGTTTTTGCCATTTTGTCCACTGCTGTGTTCTGAACATCTAAAAAAAATGCCAGTTATATATTTGGTACTTAATAAAAACTTCCTTAACAAATAAAAATGTTAATTTTACCATAGGAATCACTACACAATTGGCAACATCCTATCTCAAAGTCACGACTTAAGTCACAATGTTAGAAGATTTTTATCTTTTATAGATTCACAGATTTCTATGGGCTATTCCCCATAAAAAATAATTGCATTCTTACAAAACAGAGTATATCTTATTAATTTTATCTTGTTCCTAAACATGATGAAGAAAACATGAAAAGAATCAGCTGATTCCTATTTCATAAAAATTTCTAATATAGCACATAGATCTCCCAATCTTCTGGTCTTACATAATTCTGTTCAAAAAAATAATCTTTTTAAAGCCTGTGGATAGACTTGATTTCATTATATTTATTATTTCATCACCTGGTGCTCTACTTCCTGAAGTAAGGATTCCAAGAGCTCTGTTTCTTGTGTTAGAGATGTCTTCTGACCTATTGAAAAACACAAACACCAACACTCAGGCTCACTACTGGTTAAGAATGAAATTAACTTTCATTGAACATAGTCAATAATAAGGAATCAACTTCAACTAAACAGAACTTCACTACAGCTACCCTAAAAAATTTTCCAGAGCTTTAAAAGGCTCAATCTAATATTGCAGTAGCTTTGACAAGGGGATTTCAGAATCAACACTAACTACAATTTTAGACAAATTCCAATTCAGGTCTATTAAATTCATCTAGGAATACACAATGAAAATATATCCTGTAAGGAAATTAATGTTATTATTTCTTCCAAAGAAATATAAATATCTAAAAAAGTACATTTTTTACTCAATCACCTCTTCTGAAGTAACACTTCCCCAGAATTTAACTGTGGCTTGAAAAGAGGAATATAGTAAGTTGGCCAGATGTTACATTACATGTCAGCAAACGGTATGTTCTTTAAACATAAGAATCTGTTTAGAAAGAGAGAGCGAGAAGAAAGAAAGAAAGAAAGAAAGAAAGAAAGAAAGAAAGAAAGAAAGAAAGAAAGAAAGAAAGAAAGAAAGAAAAGAAAGGAAAGAAAGAGAAAGAAAGAAAAGACCACACAAAAATAGTCTCAAGAAGCTGGAAAAACACAGGAAAAGGGAATTATTATTACGGAATTACTATAGAGAAGGAAGAAACTGCGTTACATGTTGGGAAAAAAAAAAAAGATGATGACAAGGCAGGCATGCCTGCCAAATCAGGCCATTTTCTTTGGAAATCACTAAAGAGCTAGAAGCATACATACCCATGAGATTAGCAGAAGTTATATCGATTATGTGGAATGTTATTTGATACAGAGGAACATTTAATAGGTGAAACTTCTTTGAAAGCTATCTTTTCCTAGCCTCTAACAACTCACCAAATTTTACTCTTTCAAGGCTGAAACTCAAGGAGGCTCAAAGCCCTACATTATTCCAACAGCGTAGGAAAACACTCACCCATTAGTGTTATGAGCTTATTCTTCAACTGTGTGTCTAACCGTGCAATCATCATCTCCACTGCATTCCTGATTTCCCGAACACGCTCATCTTTGGCATTTCGAACAGCTTCTACATTTCTTTCCTAGAAGATAAACAGGTTAAAAAAAAAAAAATTGAAGAGTTTTTAAAACAGAAGCAAACAGACATTAGTGCAATCACTGCAATTATTCTTAAAGTCAGTTGATTTCCTCTTTAAAAGTTGCAACCCAATAATACTTTTTAATTGTTTATATGTCACAGGAAACTCACTGCTTTAAAAAACTGTGCACTACGAATCAGGAACAAAATCCTTAAATGTAAACAAAGCATAATAAAGTACATGCTCTTTTAACAGTGAAAGATATGTAATTAAAAAATATTGGTTAGATAACATATACAAAACACATCCTCAAAGCCCCAGTCATATCTCTGTCAGAAAACCACTACTCAAAAATAAAAGAGTATACTGATGCCAGGTTCACATCATGCAAAACCCTAAAACAAATGAAAAATTTCAAAACCCGTATCTACTCTAGTTTACAAAGTTTTAAATTTTTTTCAGAAGAAAAAAACCCCAAGATTTTCAAAGATTGCACAGTACATTGCAGATTTCATAAAGCATATCACCAAAAATAGAAAGCAATCTTTTCTATACTTATTATAAATACAAGCAGTGAGAATTTCTATGTTACAACACTCTCCCTAAAGACCAAATTATGCTGCCAAGAGAAAATAACAGGAAATTTAGGTGAAGTCCAAAAAGAAGCCATTCAACTTGTTTATATTCCAAAATTACTTTGTAGGTAGCATACATGCAACTCAGAAACATTACTTTTTGTATAAGAAATGTTACAAAACAATGGTTTGAGTCTTGACTCCTGAAAGGGTAAAATTAAGACATCTTAAGTTACGGATGGTCCTCAAACCTCACTAGTTACAGCTATCATTCTGGCAACTTTAAACAAAATATATTCCAAAAGTATATTCAGTACTTAAATGTTTGAAACTTATCACATTTCCCCATATAAATAATATTATAAATGGCAAACACCTCACCAAAGCTGTTTGACCCATAAAGTATCTGAAGAGGAGGGTATTAAATATTACTCTTTCAATTCTGTAGAGTTCTAATTCAAAACATCAGAAATAGTTCATTCACTGGTAGCAAAAACACTCCCAAAAGCTGAGGGTCCAAAGAATGAATGACTTAATGACTTTATAAAAGTCAATATTGATGATTACTAACTCTCTATCAAACAGCCTTATTTAACACATTCATTTTCTATTTCTGCATAAGAAAAGGCATTTCTCTGGCTCCAAATGTGGAACAGGCCAGCGGTGTGGATACAAATTTTCAGCTAGTCTGAAGTTGGTGAAACTGCCTATAAATATATCTTACCAGATTTTCAAATCTTGATTTCAATGTAATTGATTTATAGTATAAAAAGAACATACATTACATAGGCTAGACTACACAATGGATAATGATCTTTCAGTAAGCAGTCTTACCACTTCTTGAACTAAGCTGATCAGTTCCATGAGACGCCGACGAAGTTTGGCTACCTCTTCGTTCACTTTAGTAACATGCTGCTCATAAATTTCTGCCAAAGGTTTAAAGGTATGTCCACCATGCTATTTAAATTAATAAGAATAGTTTTAGAACATTTTCTTTTACCTCAACCATTTATACTTCTTTATTAAAACTCCATGGATGCTAATAAACTGGTAAATATTTTCAAATGAATTTCTTTTGGCTGTCTTTACTTTGTTAAAATCAACAAGAGCTTTCCTAAAATCACTTGGCCCATATATGAAATCCTTAAAGAGTGCAGATAAAGAACTTTAGCAAAAACATTTATACTTATCTAGAACTCTGTACTCATTAGAAAGAACCAAAATCTTTAACCACGGCTTAAACCATCTGACACAACTTTATTTGCCACTCTCTTCTTGGTCAGCACTAGCCTTTTTCATGTTCTCAAAGTTCTTTTCACTAGGCCTTTGCAAAATTAACTCTTTCTTGGGTGCATGGGTGGCTCAGTTGGTTGAGCATTCAACTCTTGATTTCAGCTCGGGTCATGATCTTGGGGTCATGATATCAAAACCCGCATCGGGCTCTGTGCTCAGTATGGGGTCTGCTTGGTATTCTCTCTCCCTCTCCCACTCGTGCTGTCTCTCTCTCTAAAATGAACAAATAAATCTGGAAGGAAGGAAGAAAGGCAGGGAGGGAGGGAAAAACTGTTAACAGGCAAGTTCTTACTAGAACTGTCTTGTTCAACCAAAGCACCCAACCATGATCTCTAAGATAAAAAAGATATAGATTTTTGCATATCCATTTAAATATGGAAAAGAATGTTTCCATTACTTCTTACTAAATCCATTTAAGCACGAAATTGTTTAATGTTTCCATTACTTCTTACTAAACCCATTTAAGCACTAAATTGTAAGAATTCAGTTTTTTCTACTCATCACCTTAGTTTTCACATCTTAACAGAAAACTCTCTACTCTACTTGGCTGAGCTCTACTCAACCAAGCTGCCTGTCATTCTCTCCCTAAAATATGCTGAAGCCCAAAGAATGATCAATTTTTTTTTTTAAGCAGGCTCCACACCCAGCAAGGAGTCCAACTCAGGGCCTGAGCGGAGATGGATGCTTAACCGACTGAGCTACCAGGCACCCAAGAATGATTAATTCTTACTGCTAACAGATACGTCTAGTTGTCTAGCAACTTCTGCTCCCTCTGTAACTAACTCTCCCCGCTAAGAACCTATTGTGTTTATTTTCAAGCCTATTTACATTAATCATACCTATAAGTATACAATTAAGTACTAATTAAACAAAAGATAAAACTGTGAAATAAAAAGCTGTTTCCAGGAACACTAACTTGGATGTTTTAGACTTGATAAAAGGTACGATGCCTTAAAAAACTACTTTTGAATTAGAATGGAAAAAGGAAAAAAAACAACCATAAGGATCCAGATGTTTGCATTCATATTGTTTCACAAATATCTAAAGTTGTTGTTCCATTTTAAAGAAACCCAAACTGGAAATTGCGGCCAGGACATCAGATCAATTGGCCTTTAATCAAAGATAAGACTTTGATCCTACAACAAAAGATTTGGAAATGAATATACATTTTATATGTTTTCAATTAAAGTAATATATTTATGTAAGAGGTGCACATTCCACATCAACATCTCCCACAAAGTTAGGCTGTTGTATGATACCTTCTGCTATAAATCAGATGCATTTATTTTTCATTCTATAAGCAGAGTAAAATAATATTATTTTCTATCTAAATCAAACAAGTATTTCTAGTTAAAAGTAATATGCTGAATTTTTTCTGCTCACCATTCCTCCCCAAAGTGCACACTGATGGCAGATACACTTCTTACAAGTCCAGCAAAATACACTAAGTTTTTCATGGTGATTTTCACATCTATATATCATGAAAAGAAAATATAGTTTAAATTAAATAAATTAAAATTATAACATAATTACCTCAACAAATTCCTAAGTTTGGGAAATAGGTCAGTCAATTTTAAACGATTATATCTCAGGAAACAATATAAAATGCATTCTATGCTTCTATAAATTAAGCTAAAAAATCACATGTGGACACAAAATTTTTTTAAGTATTGTTTTCATTAATTTATAAAGACTTTACAATCATGAAAAATGCAGACTAATTTCTAAAGAAAATATAAATACAACATCATTTTCTAGCATCACTATAGATAAGTTCTTTCTTACTACATTTTGAGCAAATCACATGAGCCTATACCTACACGAACATGTGTGCATATACAAAAAATTTGCCCAACATGTGGTCAATGCTAACAATAATCAAGACACATGCAATTGTATAATGTAATACCATATCCTCATAAGAAGTGAACAACTCAATTTTAAAAAATGAGGTTCCCCTTAAAATGGATATCCACATGTAAAACATGAATTTGGACCTGGTTACGAACCAAACTACATCCTTCCCAATTCCTATGTTGAAGCCCTAATGTAAATGTATTTGGAGATAAGGTCTTTAAGGAGATAATGAAGGTTAAATGAGGTCATAAGGGTGGTACCCTAACCCAACAAAAGTGGTCTGCCCAAGAAGAGAAAGGTACCAGAAGTGTGCACAGAGAAAAGGCCCTGTGAGGACACAGCAAGGAACAGCCCTAATCCAAGTCAAAGAGAAAGGCCTCACCAGAAACCAACCCTCATAATACCTTGACCTTAAACTTTCAGCCCCAAAACCATGAGAAAATAGATTTGTTATGTAAGCCACCCAGTCTGTGGTATTGCTATGACAGCCCTAGCAGACAAACACCTTTAGCTTTTATCACATGCAAAATTTAACTCAAAGTAGGTCAAAGACCTAATCAAAGATAAGACTTTGATCCTACAACAAAAGATTTGCAAATGAATAGACATTTTATATGTTTTCATATGACGTAATTCTTAGAAGAAAACACAGGAGAAAAGCTTTATGATATTGGATTCAAAATTATTTCTTAAACATGACACCAAAAGCACATGCAACAGAGACAAAAATAAATAAACTGAACTACATCAAAATTTAAAACTGGGGGTGCCTGGATGGCACAGTCAGTTAAGCATCCAACTCTTGGTTTTGGCTTAGGTCGTGATCTCATGTTGGGCTCTAAGCTCAGTGGGGCGTCTGCATGAGGTTCCCTCTCCCTTTCCCTCTGCCCTTCTCACTTGTGTGCTCCCTCTCTACAACACATAAATAAATCTTAAAAAAAATTAAAACTTCTGTACATCAAAGGACACAATAAAGTGAAAAGGCAGTCTATGGAGTAAGATACTGTATTTGCAAATCATATATCTGATAAGGAGTTAATATCCAAAATATATAAAGAACTCCCACAACTCAACAACAGAAAAACAACCAAACCCCCCCCAAAACCCGATTAAAATATGGGCAAAGGACTTAACACTTTTCTCCAAAGATGTACAAATAACCAATAAGCATTATGAAAAATGTTCAATATCCAAATCATCAGATAAATGCAAATCAAAACCACAAGATATTTCCTCATACCCATTAGGATGGCTACCATCAAAAAAATTAAACAAGTGTTGGCAAAAATGCGGAGAAATTGGAATCCTGTACACTGCTGGTGGGAATGTAACATGGTGCAGCTGTCACAGAAAACAGTATGGAAGTTCTTCAAAATATTTAAAACAGAATTCCATATAATCCAGCAGTATCACTGCCAGGTATATATCCAAAAAAGGGGTGCCTGGCTGGCTCAGCCAGTAGAGTGTGCAACTCTTTTTTTTTCTTTTTTTTAAAGATTTTATTTATTTATTTGACAGAGAGAGTGAGAGAGCACAAGCAGGGGGAACAGCAGAGGGAGGGGGAGAAGCAGGCTCCCTACCGAGCAGGGAGCCCAACGAAGGGGCTCGATCCCAGGACCCCGGGATCATGACCTGAGCCAAAGGCAGACACTTAACCATCTTAGCCACCCAGGCGCCCCAGAGTGTGCAACTCTTGATCTTGAGCTCCACATTGTGGTGTAGAGATTACTTAAAAATCTTAAAAAGAAAAAGAAAAGAAAAAAGAAAAAAAGAAAGAAAAAGAAAAAATTGAAGGCAAGGGCTAGGAAAGATCATAGCAGTATCGTTCAAACAGCCCAAAAGTGGAAGCAATCCAAATGTCCATCAACAGATGAATGGATAAACAAAATGTGATACATATACATGATGGATTATTAATCAGCCTTAAAAAAGGAATGAAATTCTGATATAAACTACATTATGTAAAGTCAAGGAAGACAGTAGCAAAAAAACAAAATTGTATGATTTTACTTACATGAGTAATCCAGAGTAGTCAAACTCATAGAAACAGAAAGTGAAATGGTGGTTGCCAGGGTTGGTGGAAGGAGAAATGGGGAATTATTATTTAATGGGTAGAGAGTTTCAGATTTGCAAGATGAAAAAGTTCTGGGGACTAGTATACAATGTAAATATATTTAACACTGCTGAACTGTAAGCTTAAAAACGGTTAAGAAGTAAATTTTAGGGGCTCCTGAGTGGCTCAGTCAGTTAAGCGTCTGCCTTCGGCTCAAGTCATGATCCCAGGGTCCTGGGATGGAGCCCAGCATTGGGCTCCCTGCTCGGCGGGGAGTCTGCTTCTCTCTCTCACTCTCCCTCTGTGCTCTCTCAAATAAACAAATAAAACTTTAAAAAAAAAAAAAAAAAAGAGACACACTGTTGCATTTCTTAAAAAGCTTCTCACTAGGGGAACTTAGGTGGCTCAGTTGGTTGGGTGTCCCAACTCTTCATTTCAGCTCAGGTCATGATCTCAGGGTTGTGAAACTGCCAGACTGTGTTATGCTCCTTGCTCAGTGGGGAGTCTGCTTTTCTCCTTCTCCCTCTCCCTATGCCCCTCCCCCTGTGTGCTCTAATAAAATAAATAAATCTTTGGAAAAAAAAAGCTTCTCACTAATGAAGTACACTGAGCTTAAATACCTTAACAGGTCTACATTTTATATTTCTCATTTGTAAGTAATCTGAATACCAAAAGGAAATTAATAAAAGTGTAAAAAACCAGCATATTAGATACTACCTGGAAGCTCATTTAGCCTGATTTTCACACTACCAAATTTAGAACACAGCTTTTATAATATAGGAAATTTATCAGAACAATTCTTTATCAATGGCCTATATACACCTTCAGCAAATCGAGGGAAGATGAGCCAGCAGGCATCTAGCAGTTCCACTTCTTTTATGAGAAGTTCCCATAAAAGAAGCCAATCAAGAGTCAGAAGGGTTTTTCAAAATAGTGATACCCACACCATGCCGGAAGAAAAATACTTAAGTGTTGTTCACCTATAAAATGAAAAAGAAACTTTGAATAGTGTCATTAAAATAACATATGGTAGGGGCATCTGGGTGGCTCAATTGGTTGAGCACCTGCCTTTGGCTCAGGTCATGATCTTGGGGTCTTGGGATTGAGCCTGGAGTCCAGCTCCCTGCTCAGCAGGGAGCCTGCTTCTCCCTCTCCCACTCCCCCGGCTTGTGCTTTCTGTCAAATAAATAAATAAAATGTTTAAAAAAAAAAAAACATAACATATGGCAACATCTATCAAATACTTGAACAAAGAAACTGAAGGCATACTTGTCCTTTTCATTTTCTTCATGTTTGGTGAGACTGCAGAGTTGGAGAGTATCAAGCTGCTGTGTTACTTCTTCTGCCCAACGACAGTTTACTAGTTCTCGTAGCTGGAGTGGAGCACTGGAAAAAAAATATGTACATATATTCTGATTCAGGAATTTGAGACTATTCTTTAACATAAACACATCCCAAAGGTAATCATGTGAGATGATGAGTGTGTTAATTAAATCAACAGAGGGAAACTTTTCACGATGTATACATACATGTCAAATCACCACACTGTACACTTTAAATATCTTACAATTTTATTTGCCGACTATACCTGAAAATATTAAAAACACAATCACCATATAATCCAGCAATACCAAATCTGGGTATATATCCAAAAAAACCGAAGGCAGGTCTAGAAAAGATGTCACCCATGATCATAGCAATATTCACAATAAGCTCAAAAGTGGAAGCAATCCAAATGTCCATCAACTGATGAATGGATAAACAAAATGTGATACATATACATGATGGAATATTAATCAGCCTTAAGAAGGAATGAAACTCTGACATATGCTACAACACGCATAAACCTTGAGGACATTATACAGAGTGAACGAGAGGACAGTCACAAAAAAAGAAATTATCCAATAAACCCATTCCTCAAAACAGAGCTAACAATCATATTCATACCATATTACTATTAAAATAATAGCAGACTCAATGAAAAGTATGGTTTGCAACTTATTTTTACCTTAATAGGTTATTTACAAAAAAAAAATTCAGATTACAGATTGAATTCTCAATTCCTCAGTCTAAATTATACTGTCCGAAATGATAGCCACCAGACACATGTGACTATTTAAAACTCAAATTAATTAAAATTAAATAAGAATAAAATTTCATTAAAGTCACACTAGACAAATTTCAAGTGCTCAATTGCCATAGGTACCTAGAATTGGACAGCAAAGCTATAGAATATTTCCATCATTACAGAAAGTTCTATTTGATAGTGCTGATTTTCTTAAAAGTTAATATGAAAAAGTAAACAATACATGATGAAAATGGGCAATCAAATGAGGTGAAGAGGTAGATAGTATAAGAAAAAAGAAATACAGGTAGCTAAATGTTTCAAAAGATGCTCAGTATCAATCATTTTTTAAAAAGCATATTCAAAACAAAATGCCTTTTTCATTTAATCGAATGACTAAAAAGACTAATAATAATCAGTATTGGCAAGACTGTGAGAAAAAGGCAATTTTGTATCTATTATTAGGAATGTAAAATGGCAAAAACCTTTCTTTCAATGTAATCTTGCATCATTATATGAAAAAACCAAAAGTAGAAACCACCTAACTGTCTCTGAATGTAAGCATAAATAAATCAACATATCG
Organism: Ursus americanus; assembly: GCF_024610735.1. Classification (NCBI taxonomy): domain Eukaryota; kingdom Metazoa; phylum Chordata; class Mammalia; order Carnivora; family Ursidae; genus Ursus; species Ursus americanus. Next base: position 31,972,074 of record NC_142149.1, read on the forward strand.
TCAGAGTGGATTATTATGCACACTTCTTTGAAAATGACACATATGTACATATCATCAAGGAAAGCCCCACATATTTTACATGAAAAAAAACCTCCAAAATAGTATTATATCATTTGTGTGTTTTAAGAAAAAAATGTATATGTATACATATCAGTATACTCCTAGAAAAATGTCTAGAAAAATAGATATGAAATCTAACCATTTCTTTTGAAAGTGTTATTTAATGAAAAGATCAGGCAGGGAGTATCAGAAATAGAAGACTTTTTATTTTATTTATCTGTATTAATTAGAAAACTTCAGTATCAGGGACGGCTCAGTCGGTTAAGCATCCGACTATTGATTTCAGCTCAGGTCATGATCTCAGGGTCATGGTTTGAGCCCTGTGTTCAGCTCACGCTGGGTGTGGAGCCTGCTTAAGATTCTCTTTCTCCCTCTACCCTCCCCCCCCCAGCTCATGCAGGTCCATGCTCTCAAATAAATCTTTAAAAAAAGAAAATTCTCTCCCCCATCTCCCTTTACTCTCCCCCCCCTAAAAAAATAGAAAACTTTTAAATTTTAATTATAAAAAGTTGTTACACAATGTTTCTCTAAAAGAAGGTAAACAATGTATTCCATTCTACATAATTCTGAGACAGATAAATTAGTTTGCATTTCTTTATCTAGACAGATTGCTTATTTTCTTTTCAACTATATTCACAAAGAGGAGAAATGTGGTAGGATGCAGAACAACTCTAATCCCATCACCTTACTATTTTCCAAATTCACAAATAATCAGAGCGAAGCACTTACCGGCAATGAGGACACTGAGCTCTCTGCTCTGTCAGCCAGCGCTAAGGAGGCAAAAAATTAGATTTTGATTTTAGAAACATCATTACTTTAATTTGTACATACTGAATACTTACATACCAAATTTAATGAGTTTAACTCTCTAGTGCCTGTATTAATTATAAAGGACTTATAGAAATAGCAAGCAATCAATCTACTATCTCCTTCTCATTATCATCATGACGGGGACAAATTTTCAAAGGGACAGAACTCATTCCAAAATAGTTAAGAAGCTATTTTCTCATAGGAAAGAAAGTGATCCTAAGACAATCTGGATTCCACAAGGAAGTTGCAGATAATCTTCACAAAAACAATGATACAGTAACCACCACTCTAAAAATAAACCAGTGAGCTGTCTCTCTCTCTGTCAAATAAATAAATAAAATCTTAAAAAAAAAAAAAAAAAAAAAAACAATTTCTAAGGGGCGCCTGGGTGGCACAGCGGTTAAGCGTCTGCCTTTGGCTCAGGGCGTGATCCCGGCGATCTGGGATCGAGCCCCACATCAGGCTCTTCTGCTATGAGCCTGCTTCTTCCTCTCCCACTCCCCCTGCTTGTGTTCCCTCTCTCGCTGGCTGTCTCTCTCTCTGTCAAATAAATAAATAAAATCTTAAAAAAAAATAAAATAAAATAAAAATAAAAATAAACCAGTGATGATTTACTTCTAACTAACCTCTCATAAAATCCCTGAGAAAGTCTAAGATGATATTAAACTCCTTTCTGAAAAGTAAACTAATTTTGAAGAATATATAATATTGATATATAAATTAGACCTAAAATACGAATAAGCAATACAAAACTTAATGTCTTAAAAGAGTTCTATAGTTCAGTAATATGTGCATAATTTGGTTTCTTCACAGTTATAAAAAGCTTTTACAAGAGAACAATATCTCTACTAAGCTTCAAATTTTAATTTAATCATTTGAATTATTACCGGATAGGGAACAGTTTTATATCATACACAAAGGAGATACTAAAATTTTCTGAATACGTTTCCAAAAATAATATCTTCCCGGTTAAATATTAAATGTTTTACTGACTAGTAAATGTTTCAAGGTAAGTATCTATAATCCCATACCTATATACTCGCCATGGCTGTTATTTCTATTTATCCCTTTCTACTTCTATAAAAGAACATAAGCTTTCAAAGTTAAATAATTAACTCAGAAATGAAACTCCCAAGGAAACCTTAAAGGATTATAAAAGATAAAACATAATAAAGAAAAGGGTATTTCATAGCAAAGAATATATAAAGCTGGAAGAAAAAGGAAATAGATACAAAAGGATTTCTCTGTTCTTAATAACCTTGAAGATCATTTCTTTGGTCCCTCAGCAAACATAAGATTTGGGTCGGGTTTCGTCCTCTCAAACAATGCTCTGCTAAATCCATAGTACCCTTTTCAGCCCACACCCCTCTAGTGTCATCTTCTACCTCAATCTAGGGGACCCTAACAAGGTTAAGCCTTTAGGTATATTTCCTTTCTGCGCCCAGGATATTCTTCAACACCTCTCTTCAACTATATTATCCCTACTCATCCTTTAGATTTCAGTTTATACATCACTTCCTCCAGAAAGTTTGCCCTGACGCTCTACATAGCAACCTGTACTTCTCCCTTCACTGTGCTTATAACACTTTATTACACTGACTTATTTGTTGGGTCTCCTCTGCCCTACTATACTATAAGCTCTATAAAAGTTGGGACTGGGGCATCTGGGTGGCTCAGTCGGTTAAGCATCCGACTCTTGATTTCAGCCCAGGTCATGATCTCAGGGATGTGAGATGGAGCCCCATGTCAGGCTCTGCGCTCAGTGTGGTGTCTACTTGAGATTCTCCCCCATCCCTCCCTTTCTGCCCCTTCCCCGCCCCCACCACTGGTACGTGAGCTCTCTAAAATAAATAAAATCTTAAAAAAAAAAAAAAAAAGGTTGGGAGTGACAGGGAGTGAACAGTCCATATTTTTATTTTTTATTGGGGGGAGAGAGTGTTTCTTTTAGTAACCAGATTCATGCTGTATGCATCGTTCTCTGACGTGTTTGTTGGAGATGAATTAGTGTCACTATTTGGGTTGCTTCATTCTGCTCTTATAATTATGCCCACTTGAGCATAGGAGCTGGAATTTGAGGGGAAGAGAATCAGTTTGAATCCTTGTCATTCTGAGGTGAAGGTGTGTTGGACTTGCATTAAGTAGGTGGCAGGCAGTGCATGCTGACTCAGGCAGAAGGGCAGTTGGACTGTGGATTTGGGACCCACAGGCCGATGGCATCATGTGTGATAGGAACGTGGCTGGTTTTGCTCCTGGTCATGAATTCATTTAACTTTTTTCTGGGGAACTCTACTTTTCCTTCTATTCCGAAAGAAAGCCCTACTGGATAGAGTACTCTTGGCTGCAGATTTTTTCCTTTTAGCATTTTGAATATATCATGCAGCTCCCTTCTGGCCTACAAAGTTTCTGCTGAAAAATCCACTGATAGCCTTATGGGGTTTCCCTTGTATGTAATGCTTTCCTTTCTCTTGCTGCTTTTAAAATTCTCTCTTCATCACTACTTTTGGCCATCTTGTTGACTTTGTGCCTTGATGCAGAGCTCTTCGGATTGGTTCTGCTGGGGGCTCTCTGTGCCTCCTGGATCTGGATTTCTCTTTCCTTCCCCAGATTCAGGAAGTCTTCAGTCATTAGTTCTTCAAATAAATCTTTTGCCTCCTTTTCTCTCTCTTCTCTTTATGTGATCCCTATCATGCGAGTGTCATGCCTGACAGTGCCTTCAGCCATTACTTCTTCAAATAAATCTTATGCCTCATTTTCTCTCTCTTTATGTGATCCCTATCATGCGACTGTTACGCTTGACAGTGTCGCTTAGTTCCCTGGGTCTATTCTCAGTTTGTGTATATTTTTCCCCTTCTCCCCTTGCTCAGCTTGATTACTTTCCATTACTCTGTTCTCCAGGTTGCTGATCCATTCTTTCACTTCCTCTTGCTTGCTATTTATTCCAGTTGGTCTATTTTTAATTTCATTTAGTGAGTTCTTTATCTCTAATTGGTTCTTTTTTAGGTTTCCTATCTCTTTGTAGAGGGTCTCATGGAGGTCCTCCACTCCTTTGTCAATTCTAGCGAGTATCTTTATGAGCATTATTTTAAATTCACTCTCAGACATATTACTTATTCCATTTGGTTTAGGTCTCTTGCTATGATTTTGTTCATTTGGGACATATTCCTCTGTCTCCTCATTTTGTCTATTACTGTGTCCATTTCTATGTGTTAGAAAAGTCAGCTATGTCTCCCACACTTAAAAGCAGTGGCTTTATGAAGAGGCACTGTAGTGCCCCACAGTGCAATGTCTCCTCTTCACCAGAAAATGATGCTTCAAGGGTGTCTCCTATATGTGTTGCTACAGGGGTGTCCTACTGTTGTGGCCGAGCTCTGTTTGCCTTCAGTCCAGCCTACAATGGCTCTCCACCTGTTGTGGGCAGAGTCTGGTGCCTGTGGTGTTAGTGGGCCAGTCTGGGGCTGCCTTGGGCTTGAGTTGAGTAAGACCAGGTGTTTGCCAGAGATGAAGTAGCAACAAACTGCAGGGCACTTTCCCTGTGTTGTCCCCTGACAAGCTTTTATTGGTGGGGGGGCCTGCAGTCAGACCAAGTGCCTCCCCAACCCACTGCTGGGGTTGCAGTCAGACTGGTATGTGGTTATCGTCCCCTCTCCCTGAAGCAGGACTCACTTTGGAGTGGTGCTGGCCCTTGTCTGGGCTGCTTGAACACAGCCAGGCTTGTGGCACTGCTCTGATGGGATCTTGCCAAGAGCTAATCGAAGGGGATGGATCCTCTTTGCTGTGGCGTCTTGTGTACATCCAGCTGCGGGAGAGTCTGTTCTGCAAATCCTCAGATCGCCCTGTGGGTTATTTATGCCAATGTGGGTGTTGTCTAGGTGGCCAGCTATAAAAGGTGAGCTCAGGATCCTCCTATTCCGCGATACTCCCAGCAGCCTCTGTACTAATTTTTAAATATGCCTCTCCATTCCAGTCAAACCAGGCTTATTGCTGCACTATACACCACTCTTGGCATACTTCTGTATTTGCTAATATGTCCCTCCCTCCATGTGCTGTCCCATGGGAATGTCCACTAATTACGTCCACAAAACTTTCCTACCTATCCCAGGTTAGTGATCTTTCCCATCTCTGAATACTTGTGGCATTTTTACCCTATACTCCATAATCTAACTTAATCACAAAACAAATATGGTAATTTTAATACTTTGGGAAAACCAGTATTTCTCCCAAACCAAAACCAAAGGTAAGAACCAGTGATACAATATTAATGTACAAGGATTACTGAAGAAAATATTATAGTATAGCAATGCCCCATATTCAATTTAAGAATTTCTCTCCTTAAAATGGAAGAATCACAAGCTTTAGACAATATTCAGAACTGAGTCTGACTCCCAGCTCTGGCACTTAAAGGCTACATGACACCAGACATGTGACTGACCTCAAGTTTACTCACACGCAACAAGAGAATCAACATACCTACTCTGCAAAATTGTGCTAGGGAAATTCTCAACAACAGCCTAGCAAACTGAATTCAACAGTATATTAAAAAAACTAGATAGCATGACCAAGTAGGAGTTACTCCTGGAATGCAAGGATAGTTCAACATACAAAAAAATCATTCAACAGAATACATCACATTAATAAAATGAAGGAATAAACCCCTACGATCATCTCAATTGATACAGAAAAGGCCTCTAACAAAATCCGATATCCTTTCATGACAAAAACACTCAAGAAAAAGGAAAAGAAGAGAATTTCCTCAACTTGATAAAGTCCATACATAAAAAATCCAGAGTGAGTATCATACTCAATAGTCAAACAATAAAAATTTTTTCCTTAAGATCAGGAAAAAGACAAGGATGCCCATTTTCACCATTTCTATCCAACACAATACTGAAAATTTCACCAAGCACAATTAAGAAATAAAAAGCATCCCAACTAGAAAACTAAAATTATTTGTTTGCAATGACATAATCTTGTCAGTAGAAAACCACAAGAGAACTGTTAAAGCTAATAAGCAAATTCACCAAAGTTGTAGAACACAAAATCAACATTTAAAAAAACCACTTACATTTCTATAAGCTAGCAATGAAGAATTCAAAGAGTAAATTAAGAAAACACATCCACAACATCAAAAAAACAACAAAAAAAAAAGGTAAAATACCTAGGTATAAATTAAACCAAGGAGTTGGAAGATTTATACATGGAAAACTACAAACACCACCGAAAGAAATGAAAGAAGTCCTAAATAAATGGAAAGACATCCTACGTTCATGAATTGGAAGATTTAATATTGTTAAACTGACAATGCCACCCAAAGCAATCTACAGAATCAACATAATTCCTATCAAAATCCCAATGATGCTTTTTACAGAAGTAGAAAAACCCATTCTAAAATTCAAATGGAATCTTAAGGGACTCCCAAATAGCCAAAACTATCCTGAAAACGATCATGTACACCTAAAACTTTATTTCAATCATATCTCAATTAAATATATATATATAACTCATATTTCCTGATTTGAAAATTTACTACAAAGCTACAGTAATAAAATAGTAGGTTACTGGGGTGGCTGGATGGCTCAGTGAGTTATGTGTCTCACCCCTGATTTCAGACTGAGTCATGATTTCGGGATCATGAGATCGAACCCCACAACAGGCTCTGTGCTCAGCAGGGAGTCTGTCTGAGATTCTGTGTCTCCCTCTCCCTCTAACCCTCACCCTACTCACATGCTCTCTCTCAAATAAAAATAAATAAATCTTTAAAAAAAGTGTTCATAGCAGTTTTCTGTATAAATGCCAAAAACTAGAAGCAACCCCTATGTCCATCAACAAGTGAATGGATAAACAAATTATGGCATATGCATACAACAGGCTGCTACTACTCAGCAATAAAAAGGAATACTATTGATCCACACAACAAAGATAGATCTCTAAATAATTTTGTTGAATGAAAAAATCCAGACACATGAGAGAACATACTGTAAGATTCCATTCATGTAAAGTCAAAAAAATGGGACACTTGGGTGGCTCAGTCTGTTAAGTCTGTGCCTTCAGCTCAGGCATGATCCCAGGGTCCTGGGACAGAGTCCTGCATCAGGCTCCTTGCTCACCAGGGAGCCTGCTTCTCCCTTTGCCTGCCGCTCCCCCTACTTGTGCTCGCTGACTCTCTGACAAATAAAATCTTAAAAGAAAAAGTCCAAAAAATGCAAACTTACCTACAGTGACAGAAAACAGTGGTTTTCTGGGAATAAGAGAAGTAGAGGGAGGGATTATCAAGAGGTTCAAAGAAACTACTGGGGATTACAGACAGATATGTTCACCACCTTGATTGTAGTGATGGTTTCTCAAGTACATACATTTGCCAAAATTTACCAAACTGTACACTTTAAATATGTGCAGTTTATTATATGTCACTTTTACCTAATTTTTTAAAACTGCAAAGTTAAAAAGAAAGTCAATAATTATAGGCGATCATAAAATGCTACCAAAGCTGAAAATCAAGAAGGGGTAAAAATAAACAAACCACTGGCTAAGAAATATGGAGGCAAAAAAATGGGAGAAAATACAAAAATAAGAACAGGTAATGAAAAAGACTCAGGGCACCTGGGTGGCTCAGTTAGTTAAGCATCTGCCTTCGGCCAAGGTCATGATCCCAGGGTCCTGGGATCGAGTCCCACATTGGGCTCCCAGCTCAGCAGTGAGTCAGCTTCACCTCCCTGCTCCTGCTCTCTCTCAGATAACTAAATAAAATCTTCAAAAAAAAAAAAAAAAAAGAAAGAAAGAAAATCAACTGAGAGTAACTGGAAGGATGAAGGAGACCTAGCCTGAAAATATAGCCAATGTTCCCACCTTTTGGTCTATGTGTATGGAAGTACTAGAGAGTCATGGGTAGAGGACTGGCCTGGGAGTGAGTCCCGTGTCTTGGTATGTCACCAACTCCCACGTGACTTCGGACAAGTCTATTCATGGGTCTAGACCTTACTCTGTTTTATTCAACGACACAAGTATCTGGTCTGTCATGGATGAATTTCCATGGTCAAATGAACAGAGATGGCATGGAAAAGAGAGAAAGGAAAGGCATATAATAAATAATATTACAATTTGGTTGTGTGGAGTGTCCAAGCTCAAGGACTTTGCTCCTGTAATTACCCACCGTCTCTCCAGCATCATTAATTATTCTCTCTCTACTCAATCAGTCACAATGAGATATAAACCTAGACCCACTGCCTTTTTTTCCCCTTTATTACAAAATTCTGAGAATTTTTATACTTGCTGTCTCATTTGCCTCCCACTCCCTACCATCAAGCTTTTGTCCTAATCGTTCCACTGAAACTACTCATCAAGATTACCAATGACCTACACATTCTCAAATACAATGGTCAATTCCCACGCTAGAACCATAAGATACAGTTAACCTACTCCTCTTTGAGACAGGTTTTTCACTTGAATTCTGTGATGCTTCAGTTATGACTCCTTGTTATCCATTGCTGAATCCTCCTCCACCTGACCTCTAAATGTTGAGTGCCCCAGAGTTCAGACCTAAAAAATCTTTTCCCCAGGAGGTAATCTGGTGATCGCATCAGGTGCCTAAATACTATCTATATGCTAATAATTATCTCTAAACCCCCTTCCTCAACTCCAGATTCTTATTTCCAACTGCCAACATCTCCAGTTAGATGTATAATAACCCCCTCCCAAAATAAATCAAACCTGACATATTTAAAAACAAAACTTAGAGGCACCTCGGTGGCTCAGCTGGTTAAGCATCTGCCTTTGGCTCAGTACATGATCCCAGGGTCCTGGGATCAAGCCCCACGTCGGGCTCCCTGCTCAGTAGATATTCTGCTTCTCCCTCTCCCTCTGCCCCTCCCCTCTGCTTGTGCACTCCTGCACTCTCTCTCAAATAAAATCTTAAAAAATAAAAATAAAAACTTGTACATCTATAGCCTATCCAATCTGTCTTCCCCAAATTTCTTCTATCTCAGAATAACAGAAAACCATTAATTCATCCAAATGCTGTATAAAACTTTCCTCATATCCCATCTTTAAGCAAATCCTTTGGCTCTACCTTCAAAACTTATCCAGAATTGCCCTATTTTTCACCACCACCACTGTTACCATTCTAGTCTAAATCACCATTCACCCTTCACTAATAAAGCACATACCAACTGGTCTCCTCACTTCCTCTCCCCCCTGCCTGCAGTCCACTTTCTACACCACAGCCAAAGTGATACTTTTTAAACATTAATTACTTCGTATCATTCAAAAGCTTTCAATGGCTACCATCACAGTTAAAATAAAATCCAAGGTCTTTACCAAGGCTCCAAGTTACATCTCCAAACTCATCTCCTTTCCCTCTCCCTCTGTTCACTCTGCTGTAGCCAACTGGCTTCTTTGCTATTTCTCTCAGTGTCTTTGCCTCTTCTGACTTCTCTGTCTGGGACTTTTCTTCCCCCAGATATTCACATCATTCCCACACTTCATTCTGGTCTCTGCTCAAATATCATCTCCTCAGAGACCTTCCCAGACCACTCTATCTAAAATAACTAACAACCTGCCTGTATCCTCCTCAAAGTCCCCACTCTATACCTTATTCAGTTTCATTTTTCTTCATAGCACTTACTGGTATCTAACATATGTCTATTTACCTTTTTGTCTATAAACCAACTATTGAATAAGTCAACTTCCTGGAAGTCAATGCTTAACTCCAAGTAGGGATGTAATTAATATTTATTGAATGAACAAATACATGAATCGTACATTCAGGAACCAAGAAAGCTTTAGAAAGAAAGATTAGAACCAGATTATCCAAGTGATCTGAATATAAAGCTAATATTTTAAGGGATTAAGGTAATGAATCTGAGGCTTCTGAGAAGGAAAAAAAAACAATGACATTACTAGAAAACATAAATATGGCAGCAGGATATAAAATGAACCAGAGAGAGAAAAGACTCAAGATAGATTAAAAGGTAACTATAATTATCTAAACATGAGATAATAAATGTCTGTATTTCTCTACGAGGATGGTAATAATAGAAATGGATAGGTACTGGGGCACCTGGGTGGCTCAATCAGTTAAGCGTCTGCCTTTGGCTAAGGTCATGATCCCAGGGTCCTGGGATCGAGCCCTGCATCAGGCTCCCTGCTCAGCCAGGAGTCTGCTTCTCCCTCTGCCCCTCCCCCTGCTCGTGCTCTCTTGCTCACTCTCTCTCAAATAAAACCTTAAAAAAAAAAAAAAAAAAAAAGGATAGGTAGGACAGATACAAGTGACAGCAGGAGATAATAACTGACAAAACTTAAAAATCAGTGGTGTAAAAGTTTTCAAGTTTGAGTGACTGGCAGAACAGAACAAAAAGAAGGCAAAAAGAATTTGAAAAAACAGGATTTGATCTGGAACAACATTCAAGATACTGGAGGGTCAATGCCGAAGAAATTGATTCAAAAGCCATACACACAGAATTCATAGTTAAACCTGCAAGAATAAATCAAATTTCCCAAAGTAGATGAAATTTTCCCAAACACTTCTAAGTATAGGATGCCAGCAGCAATATTTAAAAAATATATGGCTTTAAGGAGAAGGATGAAGAAACAAAGAATCAATAAGGTTTAAGGTAATATCCACAGGGCATCCATACACTGGACCTTCATCAAAACAGCTGAGTCCAGACACAGACTCTACCACTTAATTAACTACGGTGACAGAGGCCAATTACCTAATTTCCATAGTTTCAGTTTCACTGTTTATAAAACAAATAATGACAGGTTAGTTGCTATTTTTTTTTAAAGATTTATTTATTTATTTGACAGAGACAGCCAGCGAGAGAGGGAACACAAGCAGGGGGAGTGGGAGAGGAAGAAGCAGGCTTCTCCTAGAGGAGAAGCCTGATGTGGGGCTCGATCCCAGATCGCTGGGATCACGCCCTGAGCCGAAGGCAGACGCCCAAAACTGTGCCACCCAGGCGCCCCAGGTTAGTTGCTATTTTAACAATAAAAGTTTAACACCTTACAAGTGGATCGTACTTTACAGTTTCTTTTTATTTTATTTTATTTTATTTTATTTTATTTTATTTATTTATTTGACAGAGAGGCAGAGAGAGAGGGAACACAAGCAGGAGGAGCGGGAGAGGGAGAAGCCGGCTGAGCAGGGAGCCCGATGCAGGGCTCGGGAGCTGAGCAGGGAGCCCGATGCGGGGCTCGATCCCAGAATGCCGGGATCATGACCTGAGCCTAAGGCAGATGTTTAAGGACTGAGCCACCCAGGTGCCCCTACTTTACAGTTTCTAAATTACCTTTCAACTTATCTCATTTAATGCCACCACCAACTTATCTCATTTAATGCTACCACCATCCTGTGAGGTAAATCTTGTTACCTCATTCTATGACTGAGGAAACAAGGCTAATAAAGACTGAGTTTCTCAGTTTATGAGTGGGAGAACTAGGATGATATGTAAACCTAGGTTTTCTGCACATAGTGTGGTAGCAAAGAAGACAGGCTCTAGAGCCAAACTTCCTGGATTCAAATCCAGCTCTGTTATTTGCTAGCTGTGTGACTGGAAGCAAATGATTTAAGTCTTCCAGATATTACTCTTGACAAAGGGATATTTATCTTCCTTAGGCAGGAATAAGGAACCACAGAGAAATTTTGAGGTGAAAAGCATGTTAGATGGCTTTGATATTCTCAGTAAAGGACATAACCTACTAAGAGTAATGTGGGCAGGAAAGGTTTCAACTGTGATCTACACATGTGCTTTTGAATCCTCCGCCCCGCACCCCCTCTCCCCCGCAACACACCAAAATAAATTCTTCTGTTTCACATCTTAGGCTTCCTCACAATTTTGGTTGAGGGGCTCACCTACATTCAGTTTCAAATCCATTGGATTATATTAATCTCTAAAGTCTCTTGTATCTATAAGATTATAGGATTCTCATCTTAGCCTCTGAACCCATTACTAGCTTTTTCTTCATCTTACCCATCAAACAGCATAAATTCTCCCTCCTCTGAGTCTCACAGAAGTTTGTTAGTGCCTCTTTATACACTATACCTTCTTCAATATCAACAGAGTCCATTCTCTCACTTAGATTTAAGCACCTTCAGGGCAAGCACTTCATCATCAACCTTAGAATTCCTCAACCCCAAATACAACGCAGGCAACCACTTTACAAGTACTTGTTAAATTATTTAATAATGTAAATATACTAAAATTACAGTGGGTTTTGGGGTGCCTGGATGTTTCAGCCGGTTAAGCGACTGCCTTCATCTCAGGTCATAATCCCAGGGTCATGCTTCTCCCTCTCCCTCTCCCTCTGCCCCTCTCCCTGCTTGTGTGCTCTCACTCACTCTGTCTCAAATAAATAAATAAATAAAGTCTTTAAAAAAATTACGGTGAGTTTTGATTTCTAGACATTTCATGGCAGTTATCACTTGATGATTATTCACCTCCATAGTACTAAGTAGTATATACTGATGGTCTCCCTATTAAGGAACATTCATTTAAGACATTTTTTAAAAAGGGCACGGAATGTAAAATATGAAAAAGATAAAGAAAATGGTTAATTTTCACAACATGTCATATATATTCTAAGAGCATGTAAAAAGAAATACAACTTACCCTGATACAGCTGAAACAACAAAGCTTAGAGCAATGAGGACACAGGCGTGCATCCCGCAATTTCTCCATACAAATGAAACATCGGAAAACCTCGGCAATGCTCTGAAAATAAAAGATGTAAGGTTCACCAGAATTAGATTACTGAATCAAAAGTAAAAAGCATGCTTAAAGTTATTCCCTCAACATTTACATTTATTTTGAGCTGTTATCATCTGTTCTAATAAATTCCACATTAGTACTTGGGTTGGTCAAGGTCCAGGGTGCCTCAAGACATCCCTTGGAAAAAGTGCTTTCTCTTTTCTAAGCTTCACAATGGTTAAGGAAAGGACATGAAATGCAAACACAGACTTATGCACAAATATTTCCACTAAGGCATAAATTATAATGCCAAGAATGCAGCTGTAGCCCAAATTTCAAAATATTAAATGACAGTTAACAACAAAAAAATTAACATTTAACATAGATTATAAGTCTCTAGAAATACTTCTTGAATTATTTGATACAGAAAAAATGCTTATGATGTATAACAGTAAAAAAATAAAGGTGGGGGCACCTGGGTGGCTCAGTCTGTTAAGCTTCTGCCTTTGGCTCAGGTCATGATCCCAGAGTCCTGGGATCTAGCCCTGCACTAGGCTCCCTGCTCAGCCGGGAGCCTGCTTTTCCCTCTCCCTCCGCTCCCCCTTGCTTCTGTCTGCGCTCTCTCTCTCTCTCTCTCAAATAAATAAAATCTTAAAAAAAAAAAAAAAAGAAAGAAAGAAAGAAAAGAAAAGGCGGACTATATGATTGAGTGAACAACATAAACTTTTTACTTGTCCTGCAATTTCCCCAAGGGGGGTGAATTGCTTTTAAAATTTGAAAAAAAACAAAAAAAGTTTAGAAAAGATACATATCCTAATGGTAGTATACTTTCACCAGGAGGGAAACTAATTCAGAATCCAGAAATCCGGGTTTCTGCCATGATGCTCCAACCAATTAGCTTATTTGAGCCTGAGATTCTGCCCCTATTGAGAATTTTAGTGGTAGCCCCATGAAGGCTTTGCGAAGAAGAAAAAACTAGGTAAATAGAAGAAACAGTGTTCTTTGCAAGCCTCAGATGAATCCATTTAGGAAGTAACTGACAAGAAAACAATTAAATGTAGGTTATTGTATATTTCCAGTTTATTTTTACCATACTCACATTTATTTTTACTACATCCCAAGAGAATTAAACGCTCCTAAACCAAGACGACGTTACGAAACCTTTATAACACTTTCGCACGAGGAATTAAGGAGAAAATTATTCATGAGTCTAATCATGACTCTGCAGAACAAGAAAGAACCTGTGAGATGCAGACGCTGGCGGGGGATGGACAATAACCACTCGTGAACTACTTTCAAGTACAGTGCCCAGTAATATAGTTGCCGCTTACCAAGGAGCAAGGATTCAGTATCAAGAAGGTTCAAAATTTGACAATTATTAAATAATTACGTCCAACAAGCATTCTTTATGTTCCTGGCCTTTATGCAAATATCCCAACCACTTGAAATCACAACTCACAAGAGTCAATTATAAAAGAATAGTTTGTTCTGGAAAATCACAAATAGGTCAATAAAAGTATATCTTCGTTCAATTTAAGAAAGGCAGAAGTCTGCAAAAGGTACCGGTGGGAGGAAATGATTCCATTTGGAGGGAGTTCTGGATCCCCGCATGAACTCGCAAGAACGGGTAGCGAGCGCACCGCATGTCTAATGAATTTGCAGTTTTGCTCTGCCCAGGCTGTAGTTTGCAAAAACCCTCTGGGAATGAGTACTGGTGCCAAGACATCCAGAAAACGTCCGGAGACGCACCACCTGACTTCGGGAACGGTCAGAACACAAGGCACCTGGTGGGCTGCAGACCGAACACGGCGTCCTTCGCACTCAGCCAGCCTTCACCACAGCGGCAGCGTCGGGGTGGGGGTGCCCTACTAGAGGGAAGACTCAGGCAGGGTGCCCCAGATAAAGAACGCTCAGCGGGTGGCGGAGGGAAACTAACCACCACCCTTCTCAACCCGCCTCACCTCCACGCTCTGTTCATCCATTGCCTCCGGCTCTCGGCGGGGACGTCGCCAACCCGCGGAGTCTGTGGTCGGACCTACTGGGCGCCGGCCCGAGGTCTCCAGGTCAAATCGCCGACGAGAACAGCCCGGCGTCCACGTCAGGGGGCTCCGACGACCGCCCCACTTGCGCGCCCCATCGCGTCGGGTTCGGCGCCAGCTACCCCCACTTCGCCATCTTTATCCGCGCACCCGCCCTAGGGCGCAGTGGGAGAGGCGAGCGGTGGCCACAGCTCCTTCCTCACCGCTAAGCCGCCAGCCAGCAACCGCGAGGCAGCCTCGCACCACGTGACACGGGCGCGCGCTTAGAGAACTGCGGCTAGAGCCCGGCGGCGCTGGTCTCCCGCGAAGAAAGTGCTGCAGGGAATTCGCAAACACCAACGGTAACCAGGGCAGCTGAAGGCGCGGCGGCTAGGGAAGGCGCGCTGCGCATGCGCGCAGGACGCAGCGTTAGGGGCGCGGAGTAGAGAGAGGCGGGCGCTTAGTTCCCGCGGTGCGGGGGCGCACACGAGATTTGGATGCTAGTTGCCGCAGGGCCGCGTGCCTTTGGCCCCAGTCTAGCGCAGGCGGCTGAGAGCTTGGCGCTTATGTCTGCGTTGCCCGAACGAAGATATACTTTTATTGACCCCCACTCCCCGGGAAGGGCAGCGCTCCACTGATCTCAAACTTTAGCGCGCCAAGGACTGGAACCACCTGAAGTGCTGGTAGCAAGCTGACTCCGCAGCCACACCCTTAGGTATTCAGACTCCGTGATTCTAGGGTGCTGTTCCACGAAATCAACGTCTTCGCTGATTTGGCCCGGTGGCTTGTGGCCCGCACCTTTGAGAAACCGTGGTGTATAGGATTCGTGGCTGGTGGTTCTTTCCCTGGAAGGAAGTCCAGGCTGTCAGGTTTTGAGCCGCCCCACTGACTCAAAGCTCCAGATTTTGTGAAGCTTAGAGCGGTATAGTTTCTCATCTCAGGGTTGGGAGAATGGAACCAAACTGTAGAGGTCAGATCCACACCACTCCACACTGCACCTCTTGCCGCTCGAGGTGAGCTGTCACTATGGGGCTACGGAAAGTGCAAGAAATGTGTTCAGCTTTCCTATGTTGGCGTCTTCTTTATACAATTTTCTGTCGTGGGAGGTCTAAAGATTACAGGAATTGAATGTGTGACAAAAAGGGCTTACATCAAATTCTTAATTTGTATTTAATTTTTCCTTTCTGATTTATTGCAAACTATTACACTTAACCCAATCTAGAGTGCATATGTAAGAAGAATCAACAATAACCTAGAAAGAAGTTCTTAAGTATCAAAGGATTTGGACTTTCTTATAGTGGGCAACAATTTCCTTTTTACTACGGGAGGCATGGACAGGAATGTAATTTAGTAAGATTAATCTGTGACTGAAAAGTTCTTTAACTAGACATTATTTATGGTCGTAATGTTTGCATGCCACCATTTGTACTAAAACGCCCTCAATTGTACACTTTAATAATGGTTAATGGTTGATTTTGCTACGTGAATTTTACCTGAATTAAAAATATTATTTGTGGAACACAGAATTGTACTTGGGATTCAAAGAGTAGTGAGAGGGGCACCTGGGTGGCTCAGTTGTTAAGCGCTTGCCTTTGGCTCAGGTCATGATCCCAGGGTCCTGGGATCCAGCCCCCCATCGGGCTCCCTGATGATCAGCCAGAAGCCTGCTTCTCCCTCTCCAACTCCCCCTGCTTGTGTTCCCTCTCTCGCTGTCTCTGTCAATAAATAAAATCTTAAAAAAAAAAAAAAGTAATGAGAAGTGAAAAAAATAACACAAATTACTACATGTGATAAATACTAAGTTCTTGTACTAATAGATATATTTGCCCAACCCAAAAGATGTTTAAATTTATTGCAGTAGTTCTTAATAGTGAAAAACTGGAAAACCTGTACAATTAGGGGTCATTGGTTGCAAACCACAAAGTCAGATTCTGGCTAACTCAAGCAAAAAAGAATTTAGTTGGAGGGATGCTAAGCTACCACATGGAGTTGGGAAACCTATGATCTGTTCCATCAGAATTCCTTAAGGGCCAACCTATCTGCCTTAACCCACCCCCACCCGGATAAATCTAACTTGTCTATTATACAGTGCCTATCAATGCCTATCGATAAGAAAATTGAAAAATCATGGTTAATCCATATATTGGATTACAGCTGTTCAAAAGAATAGATGTGTGTCATGAAAATATCCAAAATATATTTACAAGGGAAAAAACCTAAGTGCAGCTGCAGTACAATGTATGGTATCAGCTTATTTTTGTAAAAAAAATTATTTTTAATTTGTATATATGTACAAACATATGAGAAGACTGCAGATAATCTTTGAAGAATAGACATATTTTTTAATTTCCTAAAATAAATTTGTATTAAAATTAATTTCTCTTACAACTTAAGACATAAAAACACTATAGTCACATAGAAAATAATTACCCAGATGAGAAATAAAAGACCTAAATTAGGGTAGTAAGAGTGAAGATAAAGTGGAGGTTGGATACTATGAACATTTCAGAAAGATTTTATTGACTAAGAAGATAAAGGGATGCGAACTTTTTAATTCCAGGTAACAGAACAGTGGCCATTGACAAAATCAGTAAGTACTCTGGACATGATCAATTTGAATATTCAGGTAGACATTTTTATTGCAAATATGGATCTAGATCTAATGGAAGAAGTTATATTTGGGAATCACCCACAAAGAGTCAATAAATGAAGCTTGGGAAACAAATGAATATATACAGAAGTACACAGAGAACAGTTTTAAGGGGGCTGAGGGAAAGAACTAACATTTAGAAGACAACTATGAAGGAAGTCACAGAGGAAAAACTCCAGGAACATGTTATGACCTCTTTGTGATACTATTTTTTAATTCCACTAATCAACATCACATCCCAGAGCCATTCCAGGACAAAAACTTCCTTAATATTAACTGCCCAAGTACTGAAGAAAATGTTACTGAAGTGTGACTTATTTCTCTGATATTTGAAAAAGGGGGGGGTTTCTGTTCTTTAAATATTCAAACTACACAGTACAATTTCAACTGAAGCTACTCTCCCAACCCTGTTTATCACCTATTACAAGTTTGTCAATGGGCAAGTAAAATGCTCAAAACAAATTTTTAATTATATGAAAGTATAATTCAATAACCTGCAGAACTAACATTTGAAGCATTTTTCCTAGTCTTTTCAATGCCTCATTTTTATTACATATACAGAAACATTCACTGAAGGATTACTAATCAAACTCACACACTTTACCATTTCATTGTGCTTCCAGCCATCCTGACACACAGAAGTTAAGTGATTTGCTCAGGATCACATAGCTAGAATTTATTTATTTTTTTTTTTAAGATTTTATTTATTTATTTGACAGAGATAGAGACAGCCAGCGAGAGAGGGAACACAAGCAGGGGGAGTGGGAGAGGAAGAAGCAGGCTCATAGCAGAAGAGCCTGATGCGGGGCTCGATCCCATAACGCCGGGATCACGCCGAGCGTGATGACGCTCAACCACTGTGCCACCCAGGTGCCCCCACATAGCTAGAATTTAAAATCTGCTATTTACATCTCAGACTCCAAAGCCCAATCTTAATTACAAAACTGCAATCTCTGCTTCCCCTCCCCCCCCATTTAGCATAACTTCAGCATTTCCCAGAACATTAAAAGTAGTAAGTAACTGGCAGCTTCACCTCTTATTGTATGGATACACCATGATTTATTTTCCTATTTACCTGCCATTAGCCAGATATGCGTGTGTACTGCTAGTATAAATAACCCTGTGATTAACATCTTTGTATCAAGATCTGTCCCTATGATTACCTTATTGCCAATAGTTATTTAAAAATCATATTTAAAAATGAATAAGGAAATACACATACACACACACACACTGGCAAGTAGGAGTTGCCAGTGATCCTCTGACTTCAGTTTCTCAGCTTTCATATAGAATGAACAATTACAGTAATACAGGCTAAAGGAGAACAAAGGTAGTACTGATATACTATAGGGACAGTCTAAAACAGCATTTGAAAGCACAGTTCATGTTGCTCAACATTAGCAGGAAGAAGGAATAGGAAAAAAAAAAAGTGAGGCTATCACAGAAAAACCAAATTATAATTACTGAAGTTAGCTTTTGTGGAGGAGTATAGATCACATATATTAGCAGTCTCATCAATAATGTGACCATTATCTATAATCAAAATTTTCAAAAGTAAAATTATATACATATATATATAATTAATACAAATATTTTTTCTATCCTTTAATTTCCAAAGCATGCTCATTCACATCTGACTGATAGGACATATATCCTTTCATGATAGGCCAGGACATCCATGTTATCCCAATGACACAAAAACGGATGCCAAATAGAGTTATGTGACTTCCTTGCTTGAAATTATAAGACTGTGTGTGCATATATATTTTTAAATCTCTTTATTCCCATTCCATCCTTTTGGCTAAACTTCCTATACCTGCCCTTCTTATAGTACCCTCTCTTGTGAAAGCCATCATTATCCAGTCACCCCAATCAAATCTTCTTCTCCATCCCCCCACCTCTAGTCATCAAGTGCTAACAAGACATCTTCCTATATCTTTCTGGAATGGATCTCTTCTCCATCAGAATTCCCTTTTGCAAGTTCATTTCTTCAGAAGTCTGACATGAAAGATTTTAATTGCTCTGCCGCAGTTTTCTCTTCTTTACTCAGTGGTGACAGCTAGAAAGCAAATGACAAAATCTTTATTTCAAAATCTTTAAAACATGTTTAATTTAGTTAACTTCTGCTTTTTTATGTTTCCATAACGTCATACTATATCTGTGATCACAAATTTAGGAAGGCAGGGAAAAAACAGATATTTGGCTATCTATATACAAGGTACTTTTAATGTCTGAGCTTTCAAAGAACTTGCAATTAAGTTGAAGAAATAAGACCAATAAATCAAAGAGTTTAAGGACTGTAATTTAACAAAACTAAAGAAGTCACGTTTGAATGCCATATTCTAAAAGCATTTTGAAAAAGAAATGTGAACAAAATAGTCTGGAAGTTTCCTCAAAAGTGGAGACTTGAGCTAAATTTTGAAGGATGATGGAGATATTTTTAGCTGCAAGTAACAGGAACACATTTCAAAATGGATAAATAATAAGAAAATTTATTATCATTGCACAAAAAATACAGAAAATTTATTATCATTGCACAAAAAATACAGGACTGGCTTATTCAGCAGCTCAATGTAAAGACTCAGTTTTTTCCCCTTATCTAATATGCTTGCTGGTGGCTTTATTCTCAAGACATTGGAAAAATGGTCTGAGCAGTGCTAGGCATCACATCTATACACAATGTTTAGAAGAAGAGAAGTTTTCTTTTCCCACGGGTCTCTCAGCAGTGAGGAAACTCTTTTTTTTTTTTTTTTAATATTTTATTTATTTATTTATTTATTTGACAGAGAGAGAGACAGCCAGCGAGAGAGGGAACACAAGCAGGGGGAGTGGGAGAGGAAGAAGCAGGCTCCCAGCAGAGCGGGAGCCCGATGTGGGGCTCGATCCCAGAACACCAGGATCACGCCCTGAGCCAAAGGCAGACGCTTAACGACTGAGCCACCCAGGCACCCCAGCAGTGAGGAAACTATTAACTTCCTACTTCCAAACTTTCCCTCCTCACACGTCATACAGGTTACAAAGCCATTCCTGAACCAACATTAGTTAAAGGAAAATCCATTCCTCTTGCCAGATACAACCCCAGGAAGCTGAGGAAAGCACCAACTTTGCCTCAGGCACAAGTGAGGGATGGCACACTTACTCAAGAAAGTCGGTATCCTACTCGGCAGCAAGGGAGAACAGACGCTGAGAAAACAACCCAGCAGACAGTATCCACTAAAGCAGGGAGAAGCAAAAGCACAGGGACAAAGAAAAGCCAAAAGGAAGATTATAAAGGACTTCCATGTAGCACTAACCAACACGCTAGCTAAAACAAAGGGTTAATGGGGAAAGGAGGTACAACATGAAGAATCAAATAGTTACAACTCTGCCTAACTATATAGGTCATCTCTGGAGAGACTGCCATCTGGAACACACCATAGTCTCTAGAGCACCACTGTCCAGTAGAACTTTCTGTGATACTGAAAATATTCTGTATCTGTGCTGTCTAATCAGTAGATGAAGAAATGAATTTTTAATTTTATTTAATTACTTTAAATTTTAATTTATATAGCCACATGAGGCAATTGGGCTGCCCAGCTGGTTTGGCTAATTAAGCCAACATTTACCAAAAATGTTCACATGGATAAAATGAAAAACAATTATATGCCTTACTGCAACCCAAATTGTTACAGAATGTCCCTCTTTTTTTTCTTTTAAGATTTTATTTATTTATTTGAAAGAGACAGTGAGAGAGGGAACACATGCAGGGGGAGTGTGAGAGGGAGAAGCAGGCTTCCCAATGAGCAGGGAGCCCGATGTAGGGCTTGGTCCCAGCACCCTGGGATCGTGACCCAAGCTGAAGGCAGATGCTTAACGCTTAACGCTTAACGGCTGAGCCACCCATGCGCCCCCAGAATGTCCCTCTTCTATCTCAAAAACAGGAAATGGTTCTGGAAAGACTTTGTTTTCTGTGAATCCATGTTTCCCTTCGTGATAACTGTTCAAGAGATTTCAGACCATCTATTTCATAAACTTTCAAAGAATTTTTCCAGGAATTAGCCAATCCAAAGCTTGTAGAAAATTTTCTTCCTTAATAAAAATGTTTCAGAGCATCAGAGAAATATCACACATTCTTTGTTTTTTGTTTTTGAGAGAGAGAGAGTGTGTGCACAAGGGGGGGTAGAGAATCTTAAGAGGGGACATACCAATAAGAGCCCAAGGTGGGGAGCTCAGTCTCATGACCCTGGGATCACAAACTCAACCAAAGCCAAGAGTTGGATGCTTAACTGAATGTGCCACCCAGGCACCCCATTCTTTTTTTAATGCCTTTTGAATTTTGTTTTAGGGGTTTGTTTTGCTAATTTTTATTTTGGAACAAACCTGGTCTTTTTTTTTTTTTTTTTTTTTGTCTTTTGGTGGTCAGCTTTATAATTAAGTATATTCAAACCTTAACATCTTAGGGTGCCTGGATGGCTTAGTCAGTTCAGCATCCGACTCAATTTTGGCTCAGGTCATGATTTCCAGGAGGAGGGAGGATGGAGCCCAGCATTCCCTCTGCCCCTTTCCCTGCTCACACACTCTCTCACTCTCTAAAATAAAAATAAATATACCTTAATGTCTTCATATTAACTAAAAAAGATAAGGAAATTAATATGTATTCCCTTCATTTCACCTCCTTTTCTGTTCTCATCTCCCTATTTTTTAGTATTATCAATCCACGTGCTATTTTTGAATATTATCAATTCAAATATATTTTCTATCATTGCAAGTGAAAAACCATGCACCTTGATAAAGATCATAGCAAGATAATACCTGAGCAGCTTTACTTTCTATTTGCTTTCTGTCATCTATACATAAACAAAGCACCATTTGCCCTAAATAGGCTTATCCAATTCTTGTTCTTCATGTTCCCAAAATAATTTTAAAGGCCCTTTTGGTTATTTTAGAAAATTTCAGAAGCCTGGACTTAAATCTAGCCTTTGGCTTTCTTAAGTATTCTCACAGTTCTGTCCCTATGACTGATACACCTCATTTTATACTTCCGTTATGAGGTCTACCTTACATGTCCTTTAAACTCTGAGCTCGGGTGCTTAGGCGGCTCAGTCAGTTAAGTGTCTGCATTTGACTCAGGTCATGATCCTAGGGTCCTGGGATCAAATGCTGCTTCACTGCTTCAGGCTCCCTGCTCAGCGGGGAGTCTGCTTCTCCCTCTGCCTGCCGCTCCCGCTTCTTGTGCTCTCTCTCTCTCTAAATATATATATCTAAATATCATGTATGCATGCCCATAGCAGATAGCTTTTGTGGAATGCCCAGATACAGTTCCTCAATACAGCACTCTAAGAAGCTATTACCAGTTAATTGATTAGAGCTGACACCAGAAATAACCTATTGGCCATCTTTCGTTCATATGATTAAGCCCTACTCTGATTCCAGCTACATACACGCTATCTTTTCTTTTGAAAGCCCTCAACTTTGCCTTAATAGTAAATGAAAATTTTACCAAATCCTTCACTAGGCTATTTAAGATCACACTGCCTAGGTCAGTAGGTCACATTGGTTTTTTTTAACTCCATCATATCTGAAGAGTTTTACACAATCAATGATAGAGGCTCACAATTACAAGGATTTTCACATGAAATCAGAAGGGGATGGGGAATGGAGGGAGAGAATGAAAGTCAGGCTTACCCAAGCTCACCAGCCCAATTTAATAAAAGAAAACTAAAACACTGATAGAGATGCTTTCCACATTTCTCAGTTCACTAGTTCTTACAGGAACTACAAAACTGGTAGATTTAATAACCATTAGCAAGTTTTCTCTTCTAACATGACTATATAATCCAAGATAGCACACCTCTTTATTAACCATGTCAAGTCCACATGCTTATTTTTTTTAATTTTTTAAAAAGGATTTTATTAATTTATTTGAGAGAAAGGGAGAGAGAGAACACAAGTGCAGGGGGAGGGGCAGAGAGACAAGCAGACCCCATGTAATGTGGGGCTCGATACAGGGCTCAATTCCAGGATCCTGAGATTATGACCTGAACAAAGGTCAGATGCTTAACCAACTGAGCCACCCAGGTGCCCCCACATGCTTATCTTAAAACAAAAGAGCTGTTATACTTCAGGAATCAAGAAAATCTTATTTCTAGCAACAGTTCAAACTGACTGCTGAATCTCAAAAGTTAATGGGGATTTATCTTTCAAAAAGACACTCTGAATTGGGGTGCCTGAGTGGCTCAGTCGGTTGGGTGTCTGCCTTTGGCTCGGGTCATCATCCCAGGGTACTGGGATGAGCCCTGCATCAGGCTCCCTGCTCAGTGGGGAGTCTGTTTCTCCCTCTCCTTCTGTTGCTCCCCCTGCTTGTGTGCTCTCTCTGACAAATAAATAAAATCTTTAAAAAAACAAAAAAAAAACAAAACTCTATAAATCCAACTTGTCAATTGAAACCATTACCTCCAGGTCTGTTTGTTTTTGTAGTTCTTGTATCACGGTCATAGTCTTATTGACAGTAGCACAAATGCGGTTCTTAGTCTCTTTCTGCTCTGCAGCAATTGGTTTAAAGCGTGCATGCAAAGTTTGATATCGAGACTTTATTGCTGACAATTCCTTTAAGAGTGTAACTGGATTTTTCTATATCAGGAAAAAAATATATATATGTATATTAAATCATGAAAAGGAAAAATTAAGCTTCTTTTAAGAATTAAAATATATACAAAAAAAAGAATTAAAATATATACAACACCATCCAGTTAATTCTACCATCCATTTAACTGAACATAATATTTAATTATGCAACTCTGTAACAGAGGATGGGAGGAGGGGAAAAAAGAAGTATAAAACTAGATCCTATTCTCAAGGAAATTTAAGCTTAGTTACAGAAATAACCCACACATGCACACAAAACAGCAATATTTAAATAAGCAAATAAGGTCACATTAGAAAAAAAAATAACATAAGATACATAACATTTGATAAATATTTCACAATAATTACATGGTATTTTAACAATACAATTCTAAATACTATTCAGAAGGTGATTAAAGGAACTATTTTGACTTGTTCTTAAAGAATAAGATAATTTAAAACTATTTATCATAAAATTCTTAAACATACTGTCATAGGGCTAAAGTATGCAGAAGTACCAATTAATTGACCTCACTATACAAATTCATGCCAACTCAAGCAACATTATAAGTTACATTGGTTTTTCAAATTCATTTTAGAATATAAATAATCACTATTCCATAAAAGACATTTGTAAAGGGTCCTTTCTGCCACTTGGTAATTTTCATTCCCAGATGGTTCCTTAGCAAACCCCGTAATACTCACTATTCCAAACATTCTCCACCCCTCCAATTCCCATGCACTCCTTCTTGACACAAGACCTCATCAACTACTATACCAAGAAAACAGAAACACCTAATAGAAACTCCATCTTCCTGCCTTTTCAACCAAAAAGGAAAACATCTATGGACATTCTCATCCCTGCTCAGCCCATAGCACTACCACTATTATTGTTGTTTCATCTCCAAATCCTCCAGAACCTTCAATTTCCTTTATTTCTATAACCTTTTCAATATCTCCCTTTGCTTTTTTTTTCTTTTGAAGTTTTTATTTAT
Source organism: Ursus americanus (assembly GCF_024610735.1). NCBI lineage: Eukaryota > Metazoa > Chordata > Mammalia > Carnivora > Ursidae > Ursus > Ursus americanus. The sequence continues at coordinate 31,996,891 of NC_142149.1, forward strand.
TTATTTTTAATAATCTCTACATCCAATCTGGGGCTTGAACTAACAACCCTGAGACTGAGACTCACGTGCTCCTCAGACTGAGCCAGCCAGGCACCCCACAACATCTCCCTTTGTATAGACTTCAAATATGAATAGATCTTCCCTATGCTGGGGGGAAATTAACTCCTTCTCTTGACTCTGTTGTCACTTCAAAACCAGTTTCATTCTTCTCACTCCATCTCCACCAACCTTCTAGGTCCTATGATAATATACTTCCCCAATTTAACACTCCATACACTACTATCTTTTGCCAAATTATTGTAAACAATCAAAAGGTAGGCTTGCCAAATAGCATATAATTTTGATACCCCTCCTTAGACCGCCTCTCTTATTTCCTTCTTGTTCCTATCTTCTTAAAATGGACTCTTGATTTCTATAAAACTATACTATCTTGGTTAGCCTCCTACTCTTCAGATTATCTCCAGAGGCCCTATCTCACGGCTGTAGCAGAGACTTAATTTATGGCCCTCTATTCCCTGTTTCCTTGGTGATTTTTCTTTAAGTTTCTGGTGATAGAAATAGTAAATAAAGATGATTCTCACATGAAGGGAAAAAGAAGAGAAAATCTAACTTAAAGACTGTTGAAATAATTCTGCAAGGAGTGATCAAGAAGTATAGCATGAGCAATAGAAGTAGGAAAGGAACAAAAGAGAGACCCCATGAAAACATTTAAAAGATCTTAGTTGTATATTTGATATGGGCAAAGGAATAACAGATGACACCAATTGTATCGCACGGTATATAAAGGAATGTGTATATCAGATGCCTTCTTGGGTATCTACTCAGTGTATGCCCCAATGATATTGAGACCTCTGAACCTCAGAGCTATATTTCCCAACATGTTTCTAGATGCTAGACATTGTATTGGATGAACGAAATACAGTAGAAACTGAAAAATACAGTCCAAAAAAGTCCGAAAAGATAGGGGGTGGGAAACACAAAAATGAAAAGAGGAAAGAAAAGATAAGAAAAATGGAGAATAGATCCAGGAGGTTCAATATCTCACTGATGGGAAAAAACACAGAAGAGGTTTTCCTCTGAATATTCTTTTCTTATGAATATAAAACGTAAGTAAAGTTATGAGATTTCAAATGAATGAGAAGACCTATACCATAACCATAAAATGACCATAAAATTTTATAGCATGGATAAAATATTCTGAAATTTCTAAGAAAGATGGATTCAGGAAGGGGGGAGGGTAAAATAAGAAGAGAAACACAATTAGAATGGCATCAATTTCTCAACAGGAACACTGGAAGCTAAAAAAAAAAAAAAACACAAAACAATGATGTTAAAATTAAGAGAAAATAATCTCATCTGAAAATCCATACTCAACCAACCATCCATCAACTAAAAGATTAATAAAGGTTAAATAAAGGCATTTCCAAACAGTCAATATCTCAAAAAGTTAGCTTTCTATGTACTCTTCCTCAGGATATGCTTCACCTGATCAATGAAATGAACCAAGAAAGAGTGAGACATGTGATCCAAACCAGGAGTAAAGCAAAGGGAATTACTGAAATAATGGTAAAGAAATCCCAGAAGCACAGCCACACAGGAGATCTATAGAGCAGGATACATAGCACTGGGAGGCATGTGAAAGAAAATGAAACTCAGGGATCATGTGATGTGTCTGACAACGTTGACAAGAGTTTTACAGTTCTGTTAGAAAAGTCTGACGTTAGGGTCCTTGGGTGGCTCAGTCAGTTGAGCGTCCGACTCTTGACTTTGGCTCAAGTCATAATAATCTGGGTCCTGAGATCAAGCCCTACATTGGGCTCTGTGCTCACCTGGGAGTCTGCTTGAGATTCTCCCCCTCTCCTCCTACCCCTCCCTTGGCTTGCACACTCTCCTTCTTGAATAAATAAATCAATCTTAAAAAAAAAAAGTCTGACTGAAATAATGATACATGCATAGAAAAACTAAGCAAGTTGAAGTGAAAAAAAGAAAAACAATTATTAGCTCCAGAAAAACAAATTGTATAAAAAAGGAAAAGCAAACATAGTAAACTGATAAAAGCAATATTGCACAGCAATATTTGCACAATAACTGCTATGGTCTGAATATATTTCTCCAAAATTCATTTTTTTTTATTTCTTTTAAGTTTACTTTTTTTTAGTAATCTCCACACCCAACATGGGGCTTGAACTCATTATCCTGAGATCAAGAGTCATACGCTCTTCTCACTGAGCCAGTGTCAAAACCATTTGTTGAAACCTAACCTCCAAAGTGATATAATTAGGAGATGAGTTGTTTGGGAGGTGATTACATCATAAGGGCAGAGCCACCATAAATGAGATAAGTACTCTGATGGAAGAGGCCCCAGAGAGATCATCCCATTCTGCTATGAGCGTACAACAAAAAGTCTGTGACCCAGAAGAGGGCCCTAACCTATCTATGCTGGCACCCTGATCACAGACTTCCAACTTCCAGAACTGTGAAATTAACTTTCTGTAGTTTATAAGGTACCTAGTCTGTAGTATTTTGTTACAGCAGCCCAGGTGGACTGAATATGGATATAACAAGAAATTGTGAAGATGGCAGTAAGTACGGGTAGTATTTAATCTTTATCTTCCATAACAAGAAGTTATTTTAATAACAACAGCTAAAATATAGTGCATACTCTGGACCAAACTGTTCTAAATACATTATATATATTACTACTTTATATCTATGAGCAGATAGTAATATCCCCATTTTGTAGACAAAGAAACTAAGGACAGAGGTTAACTGATTTGCATAAATCACAATGCAGATCTCGGATTTGAACTAGAATACCCAGTATCCAGGAATTCAATTTCAGATGGGGGGTGGGGAGGATAGCAGCACAAGCATACTATTTAGAAATATGGAAGCGAATACAAGAAGATGCCGAAATAAAGTGGTGACCTAATTGGGGGTGGTAAAGTATGAAACAAGGAGTTACTCTTTAACTATATGCTTTATACTTCTGTGACTTTTCAAACTATTTACAAAAATTAATTTGACAAAAATAAAGGTTTAAAGTTGGGAGGCAAATTGGTATGAGGGTAGAGGAGATCAACTGTGAGGTGATAGTAGATTATGCAAATATAAATGACCTTATACATATCTAGAATGGAGCTCAGTTGTGAACTTCCCAGAGACCTATACATATAAATCAGAAGAATGATGAATTCCCCAAATACAAATTCATAGGAAAAAAAAAATGTGACAAGAAATAAATTCATAGGAAAGAAATGTGGCCAGTATACAAATCCTTCATGATCTACCAATCTAGGAAAAGAAAGAATTGTTGAACAAGGCATAAGGAATAAATAGCCACAGAGCTAAGAGTTAGGATAGGGTAATTAGGCAATTACTATACAACATATTGTTGTGACATTAACTGGATCTAATAAACCTGATATGGCAATGATGAATTCAGGATAACTAGATTTTACAACTAACCACCAGACCACAGAAAAAAGGACTGTGCACATAGATTGCTTTGTTTGAGTGACTGGCTTCTCAGGAGCCGCTGTGTTCTTTTATTATGTTAGTGTCTGTAAACCAGCTGCACTTTATGTAATTTTGTGCCTGTAACACTTCAATTCCTTAGGGTTTTATTTATTATAAGTGGGTGATCATTTATGATAGGTCATAAGAATATACAAAATGTGCTTGGGTAATGATAGTGCTAGTGATGAGGGAAAAGAAAAAACCAACACGGGGGCACTCTCTCTCTCTCAAATACATAAAATCTTTAAAAAAAAAAAAAAAAAACTCTCTCCTTCTCTTTCTGCTCTCATTCTCTCTCTCTAATAAATAAATCAATCTTAAAAACAAATAAATAAAAAACTCCCACCAAAGTCCAAGACCAGATGGATTCACAGGTGAATGTACCAAACATTTAAAGAGTTAATACCTATTTTCCTCAAACTATTCCAAACAACAGAAGAAGCAAAGCTTCCAAATACATTCTACAAGGCAAAATCTACCTTGATACCAAAACCAAACAAAAACACTACAAAAAACAATGAACGCTACAGGCCAATATCCCTGAAGAACATAGATGGAAAAATCCTCAACAACGTATCAAAAACCACATTCAAAAGTATATTAAAAGGATTATTCACCAATCAAATAGTATTTATTCCAGGGATGCAAGGATGGTTCAATATCTGCAAATGAATCAATGTGATATACCAAATTAACCAAATGAAGGAGAAAAATCATATCATCATCTCAATATTACAGAAAAAGCATATTGTATATTACAACATTCACCATCCATTCATGATAAAAACTCAACAAAGTGAGTTTAGAGGGAACATACGTCAACATAATAAAGAGCATATATGACAAACCCACAGCTAACATCATACTCAATGGTGAAAAACTGAGAGCTTTTCCTCTAAGCTCAGAAACAAGACAAGGATGTCCACACTTGCCACTTTTATTCAACATAGTACTGAAAGTCCTAAACACAGCAGACAATAAATAAATAAATAAATAAATAAATAAATAAATAAATAAATAAATAAATGGCATCCAAATTGGAAGAAGTAAAATATCATTTGCAAATGACATACGTTCCACCAAGAAACTATTGGAAGTAATAATTCAATGAAGTTGAAGGACACAAAATTAATACAGAGAAATCTATTGCATTTCTATATACTTACAATGAAACAGCAGAAAGAGAAATAAAGAAAACAATTCCAGGCGCACCTGGATGGCTCAGTGGGTTAAGCATCCAACTCATGATTTCAGCTCAGGTCATGATCTCATGCATCACGAGACTGACATACAAATGGCCAACAGACACATGAAAAAATCCTCAATATCACTAATTATCAGAGAAATGCAAATCAAAACTGCAACAAGACAACACCTTACACCTATCAAATTGGCCAGCATCAAAAAGACAAGAGGGGCACCTGGGTGGCTCAGTCAGTTAAGCATCTGGCTTCAACTCAGATCATGATCCCAGAGTCCTGAGATCAAGCCTCAGGCCAGGTTCCCTGTTCAGCAGGAGAGTCTGCTTCTCCCTCTCTCTCTGCCCCTACCCCCACTTGTGCTCACTCTCTCTCAAATAAATAAATAAAACCTTAAAAAAAAAAAAAAGACAAGAAATAACAAGTGTTGGTGTGGAAGTAGAGAAAAAGGAACCTTCATGCACTGCTGGTGGAAATGCAAATTGGTGCAACCACTGTCAAAAACAGTATGGAGGTTCCTCAAAAAACTGAAAATAGAAATACCATATGATCCAATAATTCCACTACTACTGGGCATTTACCCAAAGAAAATAAACACACACATACACAAAAGAAAGCAAAAACACTTTTTGAAAAGATGTATGCATACCTATGTTTATTATAGCATTACTTACAATAGCCAAGATATAGAAGCAACCTAAGTGTCCACCGATAGATGAATGGATAAAGAAATGTAGTATATACGTACAATGGAATATTATTCAACCATGAAAAGAATGAGAGCTTGTCATTTGGAACAACAGGGCTGGACCTGGAGGGTATTACGCCCAAACAAAATAGGTCAGACATAGAAAGATAAATACCATATGATTTTGCTTATATGTAGAATCTAAAAAACAAAACAAATGAACAAACAAAGCAGAAACAGAATGAGAACAAACTGGTAGTTGCCCAGGGGAGGGGAATGAGGGGGTGAGCAAAAAGGATGAGGGCAGTACATGGTATAGGCTTCCAGTTATGGAATGAAAAAATCATGGGATGAAATGTACAGCATAGGGAATACAGTCAATTGTATTGCTACGGTATTGTTATAGTGTTATATGGTGAGAGATGGTAGTAGCTACAGTTGTGGTGAGCATAGAGTAATGTATAGAGTTGTCCAATCACTATATTGTACACCTGAAACTAATGTAACATTGTGTATCAACTATACTTGAATTAAAAGACAATGTTGTTACAGGGGCATGAGGAGGGAAAAACACATTATTTTAATTTGTACTTCTACCAAATCCAAAATAATTCTTAAGTACATAAAACGTTTCTCAAAACTATATTTCTTATCTGCTGTCAAAGATAAACAGTAATGACATAAGTAGTCAATTAATGTTAACAGACAATGCTTAACAATTATTTGCTTTAAAAAAAATTGTTGGGGTGCCTGGGAGGCTCAGTCAAATGTCCAACTCTTGGTTTCGACACAAGTCATGATTTTAGAGTTGTGGAATCAAGCCCCGTATGGGGCTCCATGCTCAGCAGAGAGTCTACTTAAGGATCTCTCTCCTCTCCCTCTCTCTCTCTCTGCCTTTCCCCCAGCTCTCTCGCTCTCTCTCAAATAAAGAAATCTTTTGAAAAAATTTGTTTTTATCTCCATGGGCATGTGTACATGTAGTTATAATTTTTATAAATGGAGTTAATATTTCTTTTTTTTTTTTTCTGGAAGTCTGGAGTTAATATTTCTAATCAATCTAAAGTTAGAATAACTAAGCATATAATTTTATGCAAAAATCATAGTTCCTATAACAAATTTATAGTATATCATCATCTTCCTCAGAGTATCACGACTGCCATGGTTTCTCCCTTCTTCTTTAACAACTCCTCTACAGATATCTATATTCTCTTTCAGAATTTCAGAGGCTTCCATAGTGGTTTGTACCCTTGGATTCAATAATTCTTGATTAAGCATTAAAAAAACTAAAGAGTAGCCACAAATTTCCTTGACTATGGGTTTAATCTCTCTACTACGCTGTGACCAAGCTTCCAAACACAAAAATATTTTAAGATTCTATAAATTTAGTATTTATTAATTTAACTTATAATATACTACTATTAGAAATACTATCAGAAAATCTTTTAATAAAATAATCTGTTAGAAATAGATTTCTTTGGCGGATTACCTTGCCTTCTGTATCAGGATGATTAGTCTTGATTTCATATTCCAGCCTGTACTGAATGTAATCCAGATCAGAGTCAGCTTTCTGGAACTAAAGATCAGCACAAATAATTTTTTTGTGAACCAAAAGACATATTAATAAACATGATACTGTTAACTATTCTTTCTTTTTTCCTTTTATTTTTTAGTATTTCAATAATGTGAAATATACTAATTTTGGAAATATGGAAATAGAAAAGTATATAAAACCTCCATCATCTGTAATACCCATGCTCTATTAAAAATTTAAAAACGAGTTAATATTTTGAAAGTTGTTTCTCTTGCATCTCTTAAAATTAAGACACCAAGCAACCACGGTCACATATTAAAACAAGAACTAACAATGGTTTCCAAAATTCCCAGGCTTGACACTCTTATCAGTGAGGCAGCGTTTTTCTACCTTTGGTAGAAAATGTTCAAGCTAAAACACAGAACAAATTTGTTTTCAGGGATACCTGCAATTTTACCATTATCTGCAACCCCATTAAACAAAGAACTACAAGTATTTCCCACACAGACCAAAATTAGAGAACTTAAAGAGACGTGAATTATACGTGGAAAGCTACATACACTACAGGAATAGCAGTCTAAATTACCCGTGTACTGAGGTCCCAGCATGGGACCTTGATCTGCAGTAAACCCCAAAGGGAGAAAAAAAGGGAAAAACTGCCACAGGCTGTAAAATACGTGTGTGCATACATACAGAAAAGTAGGAAAGGCTATAGATCAAAGTGTTAAAAGCGGTGTATCTCTAAAAGTGGTATAAAGTACTCTTAATTTTTGGAAATTCTGCATCTTTTACATAATCTTAAACATGTGTTACCTTGAATTTATCAGGGAAACAACCATGGTCCTTTGAGTTTACTATGGAAAGCAAAACAGGGTTTCCTCAGGGATGGTCTCCCCATTCCTAGCTGACAACCAAGAAGACTGCTTTGGGGAGAGGGTTCAGACTTTACCATGGGCTTAGGCTCTGGACTAAATATTTGTTCTTGAAATTTTGAAGCCTTAGTGGAAAGAACAAAAGCCAGCAAAAACTGTTATAAGTAGTTACCAGGTCTAATGAGAAATGACATACAGATACTTTTCGTTATACAAAAGGTAAACCAAGAGTTCTACTTTGGAGGGTAGAGTAAAACAAAATGGCTCTCAGAAGTTAAAATGAAGTCAGAAGCTGTCAAATTGAACAGAGTATTAGAGATACACTAAAGCTTCTATCTCCAATAATTTCTCTCATTACTGGCCTAAATTAGAACGGAATGCTTTGTGATTACCAAAATTCTATCTTTATAACGAAATACTTTTGGAATAGAAACTGAAGAAAAAGAGAAAGTCAGTTTTTATTTTTAATTTTTTCTAAGAATCTGTATCTGATTTGCATCTCTAACAGCAGAGAGTTGCTGTGAACCAGAAAAACAAATATAGAAGTTCTTAATTAAAAACAGTACTTAAAAACAAAACAAAACAAAACAAAATGGTACTTAAAATGTTTTTCAGAAAAGGGCACCTGGTGTTGAGTGTTCAACTCTTGGTTTCGGCTCAGGTCATGATCTCAGGGTTGTGGAATCCAGCCCTGAGTGGGGCTCTGAACTCGGCATGGATTCTCTCCCTCTCCCTCTGCACCCCCCGCCTAAAAATAAAATAAATAAATAAAATCTTCTTTTAAAAATGTTTTTCAAAAATGAAGGCTTTTCGTTTGCTCATGTAATTGTTAGATTAGATGCTATGATTAAATTATCCAATAATTAGACTTCATTAAGCAGACTAATAATTACTACATATGTAGTCAGTTAAGTGTCTGACTTCCACTCAGGTCATGATCCCAGGTTCCTGGGATCAAGCCCCAAGTTGGACTCCCTGCTCAGAATGCTTCTGCCTCTACCCTTCCCCCCTCCTCGTGATCTCTCTCTCAAATAAATAAAATCTCTAAAAAATTAAAAATTAAGGGGCGCATGGGTGGCTCAGCCATTAAGTGTCTGCCTTCACCTCAGGTCATGATCCCAGGGTTCTGGGATCCAGCCCTGCATCAGGCTCCGTGCTCAACAGGAAGCCTGCTTCTCCCTCTCACAATCCCCTTGCTTGTGTTCTCTCTCTCGCTGTCTCTCTCTGTCAAATAAATAAATAAAATATTTTTTAAAAATTAAAAATTAAAAAAATAATTACTACATATGTATGTGTACATATATAAAGAAAATTCCTGGGGCACTGGACTGGCTCAGTCAGTGGAGCATGCGACTCTTGATCTCAAGGGTCCTGAGTTCAAGCCCCACATTGGGCATGGAGCCTACTTAAAAGAAAAAAAATTTTAAGTAAAAAAATTAAAAGAAAGAAAATTCCTGTTGGCATAATTTCCCATGTTGGAATACGCTCAGGGATTAACACTGCCTTTACATAAAAATGGCATAGAAACCTATATTAACATTTGGATGGAGAGTATGGGGAAAGGGACAAGGGAGAGGGCAAATCAAATTATTAAACAAAGACTATGCATTCAAGACTTGAATTGTTTAATTATTGAAAAAGACTGCAATTCCACAGCTTTTTATATAATTCGAGACGTTATTTAACAGTCTAAAGCATAAGTTTTTAAAAAGATTTTATTTTTGGGGCGCCTGGGTAGCTCAGTCGTTAAGTGTCTGCCTTCGGCTCAGGGCGTGATCCTGGAGTCCTGGGATCGAGCCCCACATCAGGCTCCTCTGCTGGGAGCCTGCTTCTTCCTCTCCCACTTCCCCTGCTTGTGTTCCCTCTCTCGCTGGCTGTCTCTCTCTGTCAAATAAATAAATAAATAAAATCTTTAAAAAAAAAAAAAAAGATTTTATTTTTAAGTAATTTCTGCAGCCTATGTGGGGCTCAAATTCAACAGTGAGATAAAGAGTTGCGTGTTCAGGGCACCTGGGAGGCTCAGTCAGTTGAGCATCTGACTCTTTATTGCGACATGATCTCAGGGTCATGGGATCACACACACACCACCACCACCACCACCACCTCCCCACCCCTCCACCCCCCACCCCCGTGCCTTGAGCTCCACACTCAGCAGGTAGTCTGCTGAATTCTCTTTCCTTCTCCCTCTGCCCCTCCCTCCCACCCTAAAATAAATAAATCTTTAAAAAAAATTTTTTTTTAACGGGCAGAATAGGGGCATCTGGGTGACTCAGTCAGTTAAGGGTCTGCCTTTGGCTCAGGTCATGATCCCAAAGTCCTGGGATCAAGCCCCGCATCAGGCTCCCTGCTCAGCAGGGAGTCTGCTTCTCCCTCTCCGGCTGCCCCTCCCCCCTGCTTATGCTTTCTCTCTCAAATAAATAAATAAAATCTTTTATATATAAAAGAATGGAATATTATTTGGCCATAAAAAAGAATGAAATCTTGCCACTTCCATCAACATGGACAGAGCTAGAGTATAATGCTAAGTGAAATAAGCCAGTGAGAGAAAGACAAATACCATATGATTTCACTTGTATGTGGAATTTAAGAAACAAAATAAATGAACAAAGGGAAAAAAGAGAGAGAGAGAAACCAAAAAACATACTCAATTATAGAGAGCAAACAGATGGTTACCAGAGGGGAGTGAGGGGGATGGGTGAAATAGGTGAAGGGTATTAAGAGTACACTTTTATCCTGAAGAGCACTGAGTAAAACACGGAACTGATGAATCACTATATTTTACACCTGAAAGTAATACAAACCTGTATGTTAACTACACTGGAATTCAAAAAACAAACAAACAGAATCTCTATTCTAGGAGCCCTTAACTTATTTATGAAACAAATTCTTAAACCTCTGTGTGTGTGTGTTTGTGTGTGTGTGTGCATGTTTAAAGATTTTATTTATTTATTTATTTATTTGAGAGAGAGAGAGCAAGCAATAGCTGGGGGGGTGGGGGAGACAAAGAGGGAGAAGCAGATTCCCCAAGGAACAGGGACCTGGCTCAATCCCAGAACCTGACCAGAAGGCAGACACCCAACCGACCGTGCCACCCAGGCACCCCCTATGTGTGTTTTTTAACTTGAAATTTTAGTTCTGCTTAAAGTCTAACTGCTTAAAGTCTTTGGGAATCCCATATTCCCAAAGACCATTTAATAATGTCTTCTTTTCAAGAGAGCTGTTTTAGCTATGGCTTCCTGTAATACCTGGAGGTCCACAATGTATTAAAATCATTAAATAGTATCAATAATAAGTGGTTCCTGCTTTTAAGTAAGTTATATTTTAATGAGATACCAAAGAGTGTGCTTCCAATCAATGATAGGATGGAGTCAGCTATATTTTCAAATATGTTTTAAACCAATTGTTAAACACAGGCACAACTAAAAATTAAATTACATAAATTTACCAGTAAACAAATTATTAAAAACAAATATATACTCAAAAATTATAACTTCCTAGTGATTTTACTATATTTTACTATTATATACACTCTTGAGATCTATCATATGTATATAGTGAAACTACTGTATCATGTGCTACTGTGCATGTCTTCCCAACTCTTTCAATGACATCATGCTGGTAGCTTGCAATTGGCCAGGGTGGGAATATTTACACCAGGGAAATTGGCAAATGCTAAAATTCAGGATTTCGCACCTCCTCCTCCCCCTAGCTCCATTTATATATATACTTACTTCTGCTTTCAAAAGATTTTTTAAAATTCCCATCCCCCTTAAGTAATGTGCCAACATTTTTAAATATTTAAATATCTGAAAATATTTCAGATTTAAATATCAGAAAATATTTAAATATTTAAATATCTGAAAATAAATATCTGAAAAATATTTCAGAAGATAAATTGAATTCTAAACAGACTTTCGAAAACAAGGGGAGGAGGGAATGGGGATTTATCATTTAATGGGTCCAGAGTTTGAGTTTGGAAAGATGAAGAAGTTCTGGAAATGGGTGGTGGTTGTGGTTGTACAAGAATGTGAATGTACTTAATACCACTAAATTGTAAACTTAAAATGGTAAATTGTGTTATATATATTTTATCACAATTAAAAATTTAAAAAAAAACAAAGACAGGAAAAACAGCTTGAGAGTAGAATGTAATCCTCCATGAAGAACTGAACAGAACATTTCATGATAATACACAGGGAAAGTATTTATTAGTGAAGTTAGTGGGCTTGGGAATAAGCAGGGAACAAAAAAAGATAAAAGGATACCAATGCAATGTTGAAAAATAGAAAAACACTCAAGATTTTCTGGTTTGAACCCTTCATTTTATAAATGATGAAACAGTCTAAGTATTTGCCTCTAGTTCTGTTTTCATAACTATGTTTCTTATGCTGTTAAATTAAAGTCTATACATAATATACAGAACATTAACACCAATAAAAGTCACATAGATGGGGGCGGGGAATGTAAAAGACTTTAGCTAAAGTTAAATGTAAAGGTTTTTTTTTAAGTTTTACATCTTAATATCACTAGTTAGTCCATTAAAAAATTCCCTCTGAACACAACTGGTAGTATGATCCAGAAAAAAGAAAGTAAAAGGATTGAGCTACACGGTAGAAGTTCTAGCCCTGGTATCACTAACAAGCTATGTGGCCTTAGGTAAGTCTTCCATCTCTCTGGGTCTCTTCTACTACATGAGAGAGTTGGGAATCTAAGATCCCTTTCAACACTAATATTCTATTACTTAATAATACTACAAATAAACCCAAGTTTAATTTACCACAATGTTAAAATTTAGAAATGATAAATTTCCTTCTTCTAAGATATTAAAACTTGACATTTGAGTTTCAGATTTTAATATTTATATTAAGAATTAACTTGTACTATTTGTTTTCTTCCTAAACAAAGATGACTGTTGCTTCAGTTTTAGCTATATAGTTTCTGCAACCTGCCCATTGTTCTTCCCAAACACCAAAACCCTATAAGCAATATTGCACTACTCAGAGCTATTTACACAGCAGAGACAATATCGATAGGGTTCTAGGATCTGGTCAAAAACAGAAAAATTTTTAGTCACATGGTGGGAAATTTGCTGACCAATGCCTATAGTCTCCAAATTCATTAGCGTCTGATTAAGGGAACAAACTGATGCCGAAAAATTTCATTCACAGCCCTCCTCAGTTTTAAATGTGCCTCTTAAAGCCTAGTTAACAGTGAGGTTGTTATTTAATTAACAACTTTAGCTACCTATCTTATTTTTAGGAGCATTAGAATATTTAAAATAAAATTAGTCAATTTTTTTAGAGTGGGGCGGGGCAGAGGGAGAAAGAATCTTAAGCAGGTTCCGTGCTCAGTGCTAAGCCCAACGTGGTGCTTGATCTCATGACCCTGCCATGACCTGAGCCATCAAGAGTCAGACACTTAACCAACTGAGCCACCCAGGCACCCCAAAACTAGTGAATTTTTTTGAACCCAAGACATTCCTAGTTCAGAAGCCAGTTTTCTTCTAATCAGTAATAAGAATAAATGGAAACTTTTATACCCATCTTACAAGTGATAAATAAAATATGCAATTTATCTGGGAAAGTCCATTGAAATCAACATTAAAGCCACCCAAAGAGCCAAATTACATTCTGCCAATTGGTCATCCTTGGAAACAGACTGGACTATAAGGAAGATACTATATAAACAGGAAAAGGAATAGTTTAGGAAATAATTTTGAGTTTTAAAGTATGCTACATATTACATAAACATATAATATTGTGTCCATTATACTAGTTTTTATTTTAATCAGCTTAACACTTTATACCACTCAACTATTTGAAAGCAAGGAGAAAAGACTACACAGCAACTTTAAAATACTTCCTTTTTACAAACAACCTATAGATTCTTACTGCCACAATTATGTTCCACAATAATCTAAACAACCTATAGATTCTTACTGCCACAATAATAAAGAACCAGTGCTCTAAAAAAGCAAACACATCCTTATGTAAGCGAGTTTGCCTCAACAGCATCAAACCACAAGAAAATGAAGAAATATGGCAGTCTTGTCTATGATGAGAGAAGTTGGTAGAAGTACACTCTAGACTCAGTAGCTAGGCTTAGAAATACATTTTCCATAGAAACACTGTTTTAAGGGAGAACTGGGCATCTTAATACTTCAGATCTAGGTTAGCAATATTATCAACCAAAGAAACTAATACTTAACGAACATACCCCTTTCTTTACATTCCCTTCTCTCCAATGCAAATTTAGAAACACCTTTATCTACTCTCATTTTATTTTGTTCATGGCTCTAGCTTACCATTTCATTTATTATATTATAATCGTTTGTCTGCTTGACAGTTGTCACCACTTGATTTCAAATGTTTTGCTGGCAAGAGCCCTGTCTTCCTTTTTGTATCCCCTCGTTTTTAATATACAGCCTAATGCTCAATGACAAAAAGGAACTGATGAAAGAACATTCATTCCTTTGAAGAACAATCTGGGAACCCAACCACCCTCTAAAGCCTGTTTTAAGAAATATTAAAAAAAAAAAAAAAAAAAGCAAGCAATAAAGTTCCCAACAAGTTGAGGGCCACCCCAAATGTATACACAATCACAATTATTTTTTGTGTATTTCTACTGGAGGGTAGAACTATTATCTAGTCTCTTCCAGACAGAACACATGTCAATGCATGTCTGGAACAGATAAGTACTAACATGCACATGCACCAGGTTGCACGTTATTTCCAGCAAATAGCAACATCAAAGCAGAAGAAAGTGAGCAGAAGCTCCAAGTTCATCAGTTCCTAATCTGCAGGCTTTTATGAAACAATTATTAGAGTAGTATACATAAGCAAGCCCCTGCCTGTAAAAGATTGGTTTTATCAGTTGAATGTAGTCTAACTTTTTTAAAGCTTTCCACATCTTAGGTTACTTATGTTAATTGTGCTATGGACACATAATGGACTACCGGGAGAGATTTTCATAATATACTGGGAACAAACCTGGTTTAGAAAAAATACATGCGCCTAGGTGGTCCAGTCAGTTAAGCATCCCACTCTTGGTTTTGGCTCAGGTCATGATCCTGGTGCCATGGGATGGAGCCCCATACCAGGCTCTGCGCACAGCACAAAGTCTGCTTGAGACTCTCTCTCACTCTCCCTCTTTCTCTAAAATAAATAAATAAATCTTAAAAAAAAAAGGAAAAATACTTAAAGATATACCTGCAAAAAAAAAAAAAAATCTAAACTATACAACATAGACATAATACTTATAGAATTGGAGGGGTTTTCTTTCATCTGTCTTCTAATTAAATTACATGTATAATAACTATTTAAAGCAAATTTTTTAAGTGTAAGTGCATTCTGTTACTAAGTCACTCTTCACTTAAAGATCATTGGGGTTGGGGCACCTGGCTGGCTCAGTCAGTGGGGCATGTGACTTTTCAACTCAGGGTTGTAGGTTCAAGCCCCATGTGGGGTACAGAGATTACTTAGAAATAAAATCTTTATTAAAAAAAATTTTTTAAAAGATCATTGGGGTTTCCCAATGCCTGTAGAATTAATTCCAACTCTTAGTATAATCCTTCACAAGATGACATTAACACGCTCCCCACAGATGCTTCACATTTTACACCTCAAGCCACACTGAATTTCACTGTCCCAAATATGCCAGGCTATTTTTTAAAAAAACTGATCTCGAATAGTACCTGGCAAACAGCACAGTTCAAATATTATATTGTGTTAATATACAGAGAAAAATATTGTGTGATAGATTATAATATTGTATAGTATGTGTATATAAAATACTCCTGATAAATCATCTTAAAATTATAAAGTTAGAAAATGTCATCAATATGATAAAACATCTTCATTCCCAAATTACAGAACACAAAATAGTGGACATATTTGAAACAAAAACTTAGTATAACCTTGAACAAGTACATGTTTGGCAGCAATTCTTACATATATACTGAAAAGGATAGAAGATTAATGATGTGAGGTCACTCAATTTCAACTACTTTCAACCTCTGAATAGTAGATATTCTTTTCTTCTTTTTAAGATTTATTTATTTATTTTAGAGAGAGAAAGAGAGAGCACGAGTGGGGAGGCAGAGGGAGAGGGAAAGGGAAACCCAAGCTGACTCTAGGCCAAGTGAAATGTCGATTCTGTCTTAGTGTCAATGACAAGGTAACAAAGATTGCCAAATAATCTTAACATCTGTACTCCTAGATCGAGCAGGGGAAAAAATGGAAAGTACAGTAAGTACTAAGAGATGGTCTGCTTTTTTATCATTCAAAAAGTGTGATTGCTTTTGAAACCCAAATGCTAAGCATATTGCTGGGTACAGAAAAGACAGATACTGTCCTCTCCTTATTTATTTATTTATTTATTTATTTATTTATTTATTTATTTATTCCTCTAGTACTAGCCCGCCCAGTAACATTTACTAAAAAAAGTATGAACTACTGTCATTTACAATTAAGCAGATTGAGTGGGGAAAGGCGGCATTTACAAAAGTTATACAACTCTCATATTTCCTAACAAAAATAAATTGTTCTAAGGAGTTAAATGTATTTTACAATCACTGTCACTACATGAAAATTTTAGCAAAAACTGAGATTATTTCCACATTTATAAAATGAGAAAAACACTGAATCAAAGAATCAAAGATTGACTTATTTGAACTTTTAAAATGTTATATATTGAGACAAATTAGAAGTATAACCTTTTGAAGTCTACTTGAGAATAAATTTTATTTATCAGAGATATTCTCAATATTGAAACTCTGTACTATATTTGGGTAACAAAGGTAAGATATTTTTTATTTGTTTCAAAACTTTTACTTTGCTCCAAGGAAGAAAATTTCTCAGTTGGTTTTAAATGAATTGATATACATGGTCTTTCACACCCTACTATTGAGATTGAAGACGTGTTCACATCAAAATACAGTTCAAGGCTAAAGAAACCTTCCTTCTCCTCACCATCTGGTAAATTTTTTTATTCTTATTTTACTAGTATATAATCTTTTACCCAGAAAACGTAATGGTTGTACAAGCTCTCAGATAGAAAGAAAATTCAATGATATATCTAAAAGGAAATGTATTACATTGTTATCAATTCACTTTTTTTCTTAAGTAGCTCCATGTCCAATGTGGACTTGAACTCAAGACCCTAGGATCAATAGTCACATGCTCTACTGACTGAGCCAGCCAGGTACCCCTCAATTCACTTCTTTAGAGAAAAGAAATGAGGTCCTCAAATTAAGCAGTTTTCTTCCTTCAGTCCCTCGCCATGTAATGTCCTACCTGATTAAAAAACACAAAAACCTACCCAGTGCTTGAACTGCCAACCAGAGAATGGTAGGAAATTAAAAGCCAAAGAAGAGAAAAACAGCCACACTTTAGGCCAAGAGAGATAACTCAGATTTTAAATATATAAAATTTGGGAATAAAATGGTTTTCTTAGAAGCAGTCATGTCCTTCATTCCCTACCAAATGATGTCCTTGAGTCTATGCCTCATATCTCAGGTATCTTTCTTCCCTCTGGTACCCATTCTTCTGGCTTTTAAATACATTTGCTTAACAAATAGCTTACTTTTTTCCTGAAATTTCTGAAATTTATTCAGAATACATGTTATAACAGTTCTTGCTCTAATTTTAAGATACAGAGCAGTAGTAGAAATCACACTAAGCAGGTTATGAAAAATTTATAAACAAGACCTATACACTGAAAACTACAAAACACTGTTGAGAGAAATTTTAAAAGACTTAATAAATACAGAGATAACATTCAAGCATCAGAAAACTCATTACTGCTAAACTATCGATTCTCCCTAAATTGTTCTCTACATGCAACATGATCCCAACCAAAATCCCAGCAGGCTTTTTTTTTTTTTTTTTTTGGAAGAAATTCCAAAAAAAGCTTATTTGGAAATGCAAAATAATTTAAAAGTTTTAGAAAACAAGAGCAAAGTTTGAGGTCTTACACTAGATGATTTCAAGACTTACTCTACAGAGACAAACCATTAGAGACCTAACTATAGGAAACAAACCGAGGGTTGCTGGAGGGGTGGTGGGTAGGGGGATGGGGTAACTGGGTGATGGGCATTAAGGAGGGCACTTCGTGTAATGGACACTGGGTGTTATATGCAACTGATGAATCACTAAAATCTACCTCTGAAACAAAAACAAAACAAAACAAAAGAAAGACTTACTATAAGGTTATAGCAACTATGACAGTATGATATGACATAATGGAACAAAACAGAGTACAAAAATAAATAGACCAGGGTGCCCGGGTGGCTCAGTCAGTTCAGTGACTGACTCTTGATTTTGGCTCAGGTCATGTCAGGGTTGTCAGCACAGTGTGTGCTTGAGATTCTCTCTCTCCCCCTCCCTCTACCCCTCCACTCACTCACATGTGCACCCACACGCTTTTTCTCTCAAATAAATAAATAAATAAATAAATAATATCTTTAAATAAATAAATAAACCAGCCCATACATTCACATTCAACTGATTTGTTCCAAAGGAGCTAGGGTAATTCAACAGGGATCTGATAGTCTTTTCAACAAATGGTACTAGAACAGAGGAATATCCATATGCAAAACAAATAAATAAATGAAAAGACCTTCTACTCTTACTTTATACCACATACAAAAATTAACTCTAAATGAACGGAGATCTAAATGTAAAATCTGGGGCACCTGGGTGGCTCAGTCGGTTAAGGGCCCAACTCTTGGTTTCAGCTCAGGTCAGGATCTTGGGGTCCTGGGATCAAGTTCCATGTCAGGTTCCATATTCAGCAGGAAGTCTGCTTCCCCTCACCCTTCTCCCCTCCCCCTACTCATGCACACTCTCTCTCCCTCTCTAAATAAATAAATAAATCTCTAAAAATAAAATAAAATAAATGTAAAAACTAAAACTATAAATCTTCTAGAATAAAACACTTGTGACCTCGAGTTAGGCAAAGACTTCCAAGATAGAACACAAAAAGCATAATCCATAGCAGAATAGATGTATAAACTGGACTTCATCGAAATTTTTTATGTGACAGGGCAAGTAACAGAAAAATTAAAGGACTCTTGTAATAGTTAAAAAGACATCTCGGAGGTGCCTGCGTGGCTCAGTCAGTTAAGCAGCTACCTTCGGTTCAGGTCATGACCCCAAGGTTCTGGGATCCAGCCCCGCATCCATCTGCCTGTGCATAAGAGAACCTGCTTTTGTCCCTCCCCGCTGCTCATACATGGGTGCTCTCTCTCTCTCTTAATTAAATAAATAAAATCTTAAAAAAAAAAAAGACAAATATCTCAATTTGAAAACAGGCAAAAGATTTCAACAGATATTCACTAAAGAAGATATTCCAGCTACAAATAAGCACATGAAAAGATATTTAATATCATTAGCCATTAAGGAAATGCAAATTCAAACTATAAGCAGATACCACTATACAACTATTTGAATAGCTAAAATAAAGAAGACTGACAGGTTGAATGACTCTTGGTTTTGGCTCAGGTCATGATCTCATGGGATTGAGCCCCACATCGGGCTCTGTGCTTTGTGTGTAGTCTGCTTGGGATTCTCTCTCTCCCTCTGCCCCTCCCGCTGGTGCTTGCTCTCTCTCTAAAATAAATAAATCCTTAAAAAAAAAAAAAAAAAGCAGGCTGACAATACCAAGATACCAAATGTTGGTAAAGATTTAGAAAAACTGGAACCCTAACTCATAGCTTTGGTAAATATTTCAGTGGTTTTTTAATGAGATGAAGCATACATTTTTATCATGCTACCCAAGAGAAATAAAAACATTATATCCAAACAAAGACTTACACTACAATGCTTATAACAACTTTATTCATAATAAGCAAAACCTGGAAACAACCCAAAGTTCACAATCTGGCAAATGGATAAATAGTTTGTGACGGTCTATACCAATGAAATACTACTCGGCAAAAAAAATTGTCCAACTACTAATATGTACAACAATGCGGATGAATCTCAAAAGCATTGTGCTAAGTGCAAAAAGTGAGGGACAAAAAACTTCAAACGATAAATGATTCCATTTATGTGAACTTCTAGAAATGGCAAACCCAGAGATCAATGATTGTCAGGGAGCTTGGGAAGAGGAGGCTGACTGCAAAGAGTCATAATGGAATATTAAGTGATAAAAATGTTGTATGCCACGTCCGTGGTCGTGGTTACATGATTTGTCCACATTTGTCAAAACTCATCAAATTGGACAACTAAAACTAAAATTGGTAAGTTTTATTGTACGCAAATTATACCTCAAAACTGATTATAAAAAAAAGTAATGGATTCACACTTTATTTCATTATTACAAAAAAGAACTTTAAACAAGCACTCTTAAGTATGAAATTCAAGCATAAACAACATAGCACACAAAATTAACACCAATTAAGATCTGGGGCAAGTTATCATATGAAATACACAGCAGAGATTGTTTTCATCACTTACTAATTCACCTTAAAACTCAATTAAAGAAAACCTAAGAGATGCCAGAACCTATCCAAATCTGTTACAGAAAGAAGAAAAATACAACTACTCATTTAAACAAGTCATAACAACTTCAGCTACAAAAAATGTTATCTCAATGTGTTTCATAGTGCATTAATTACCACAGCTTTTTTCCAAATCATAACTTCCTAAAACATATACTTAGGGTAATAAAATTATACACTTTTCAGCAGCAAAGATTGTGGTAAATTACTAACAGATACTGAAGAAAGATGTAAGGCAAGAATCAAAATTCTGGTGTGCATTCTGCTTTCAGATGCTTTGACAATACTATTGCACTGCTAGCTGTAAAGTACAGTAGTGCAATAAAGTCAGAGCATTCGTTAGCAGAAATTGGTAGGAAAGGAACACAAACACATCTTGCATCAGCTGAAGCTTCAGTGTGAAAAGAATTTAAAGAAGGGTTGCCATTTTGGACAGAGACATCCAAAACCTAAGAACATGTATATCAATGTTAAAAAGAAAGAACTGAACTTAAATATCAACATAATAATTTTCTGATGACTAACCTATGATTAATACTTAACAGAAACATACAGATAGGAATTTTGTAAATATGTCCTAAGCTTCAGAAGTTATTAACATGGGTATTAATAGCTTATGACTAGTATTAACAACACCGGTTATAATTACTACTAAGGCAAAATCGTGCAAAATACGTGTTTTGCTGAGATGTTTTGGTTAGCTCCCCCACAGCAATTGACTGATTAAGTAAGAATATTGGAGAAAATGAATGAAAAGTAAAATAAGTTTCCCAATCTCTAAATACCCAATCTATCTTTCTGGAATCTAAACTACACTAAACTCGATCCCAGGGTCCTGGGATTGAGCCCCACATCCCACATCAGGCTCCCTCTCCCTCTGCCTGCTGCTCCCCCTGCTTGGGCTCTCTCTGTGTCAAATGAATAAATAAAATCCTTTTAAAAATAAAATTAAAAAACTACACTGAGCTCTAAAAAGCTCTTAACCGTCTTATGGCTTTTTATCTCAAAAGCTTACAGACTCCCAGGAAATTAATGTGTCCTAAACGAGACCCTATCTAAGGGAATATTATGGTAGGGGATTTTAAAATTTCAGTTAACCCCTAAAGATCTTAAACATAGGAGGAAATCATCTCCATTTCCTTCAAACACAAAAACATCAAGGAGGAAATAATAATGGTACAGGAGGAAGTTCTGAGATTTAGGAATCAGGTTTTCTTGGATTCAAGCCAATTATCATTATCCTAACCTTTTAATTGGTAAGAAACCATTTAAAAGTCAGATGTAAACCCAGTAATAGAAATAGTATCATAGCATTACATTGTACTTTTGTGCACAATCACTAGTGGTACCACAAAAGAACACTAGACAAATGCCACTCAACCAGTAAGTGAAAGTTAAAAAGTTAGAGAACAAAGATTACCCTATAATGAGATTATTCCCCCATGAATAATGTTGATTGATGCAAAAATACTTTCCATTACTTCACGAAACTTTCTTTGAACAGTCTAGTTCAGCTATTTAGATTCAAACCTCTAAAAAATAAACTCAAATTCAGGACAGCTGGAAAATGAGTGACTTGACCTCAAATCCTAAGGCCATGTAACTCAGGTATTAGAATAGTTCAACTCTGCTAGTCAAATAGCAGGTTTTAAAGACAAGTACTTCAGAGACAAATGTTTAATTTTCTGAATTTGAAGTTAATTCAAACAAGAAAAATATGAAATATTTTTAAAATAAGAGGACCAGGCTGTCTGCAAAGTGAGAATAAGTACTTTCTTTTCAATGTTAAATAGTATGCATTCTCTTTCACTTATTAAATTTTCAACATTAGTTCCTCAACAAATCCTTTATTTAAGTAATGTAGAACCAAAACTCAGAGGATTGTACAGGAAATCATTTCTTTCCAATCTTAGAAACTAAACCAGTTCATAGAACATTTTAAAGCACACGGCAAATCTGAAGATGAGACACACCATCTTTTACTATCCAATCAATAGAAAACAGTAATAACAAAACTATAATAGTTCAAATACATTTTTTAAACCCTGATGATTATGGACACAAACTAATAACTTGAGGGGGGGGGAGGCTACCTCTAGGTTACCGGCAAGTAATTTAAGAAGACCCGCAATCTTCTCTTCATCTCTTATAAAGAATTTTTTTAAAACTACCGCATCATTCAAATACCTAAAAGTTTAAGAGTCTGGCTACCTCACAATTTTCTAAAACCTTTTTTCAAGATAGACACTTAAACATTTTCTTCTTAAATTAAAATGTGTTCAATCTAAAAAAAAAAAAAATCCTGTGAGAATACTGACTCTCATGCAAAGTCCAAAAAAAGGCTTAATTGGTACCTCAAAAATAAACAGCCAACTTGAAGGGGGAGAAAAACTGTTAAAAGCAGAATAAGTACCATTTAGCATCTTAAAATTAGGCAGAGGGGCGCCTGGGTGGCACAGCGGTTAAGCGTCTGCCTTCCGGCTCAGGGCGTGATCCCGACGTTATGGGATCGAGCCCCACATCAGGCTCCTCCGCTATGAGCCTGCTTCTTCCTCTCCCACTCCCCCTGCTTGTGTTCCCTCTCTCGCTGGCTGTTTCTATCTCTGTCAAATAAATAAATAAAATATTAAAATAAAATTAGGCAGAAATATCCATCAAGGGAGGATTCAGAATAGGGAAAAGGGCAAGACAGTGGTAAACATTTACACCTGTTGACAGAATCAAACTGGGATACTTGACATGTTTTGGGGTCTTCTGTTTGTTTAAAGACCATTAATGATAAAAATAACAAAACTTTGAACTAAAAGTTCATTATTACAGGTTTGGAAAGCAACAAAAACTTCTTCCTTCTTCACTGCCATCCTCCCCCCCCCCCCCCGCCCCCCGCCATCCTCCCCCCCCCCCCCGCCCCCCGCCATTCCCCACACACTCCCACAAAGAAAATTAAAACTCAAAATTGTTAGAATCAACTGAAAGCCTTCAAGTCAAATTTGTATATGACAGGCACTATAATTCATTAATACATCAGAAGAAAATAATTAGATACATCAAGCTCTCACATTTTCTAGAGGTGGGAATTGGGATGAGGGTGTTACTCAGTTTCTTCCAGGATCACTACAAGTGCTGATGTTGAAGTGACCCAAGGTTCAGCTTGGAGAGAGCAGCACTGGCACAAATGATACCTCAGTTGTAAAGCCATAGTATGGTAAGGGGAGGTGGAAAAGAAAGATTCGGGCTTTTTTACTTGATTTTGTTATTTTTCTTTAACAAAAAACCGACAGGAGTTCAGTGATGGGGGCGTCCTCCAAATTCCACATTTTAAAGAAAGCCAGCCCAATTCACACATGGTAATCCTAGGGGCAAAGGACTGAAGATAGAACAAGGGGAACTAAGAAGAAAAAAGCGCGGGCGATCAAGCTGGTAGTCTAAGAATGGGAGGAAGGGAATAAAGAGGGCAAGTGAGGGAAGGATCCATAGTAGAAAACTAGGACAGCCCTTCAGCTTGGCGCCCCCGAACAGGCCAAGCAGCAGCGGGAGTCCTTTCCAATTACGCGCCCCCGCCCCCTACTTTCATAAATGAATGAAATTCGGCAACTCAAGAGCAGGGTGCTTTCCATGTCCCAATTCCTCCCGTGCGTCATGAAAGGAGCTCGAGGTTCAGGTCCGCATCGCTCACACCTCTCCCCCATCCAAGAACTGCCACCTTCAAGCCAAACAGAAATTGATCTTGGGGCTTCCTTGGCCGCTAGGAAGTTATGCACTCAAGTCAAAACCTTCCTCAGACTTTCTCAGCCCGCCTTGGAGAACGTGAACCGCTCTGCCGTAATGGGATTTCTCTCCGCCCCCCTCGGTTTATTCCCCACCCCGCCCTCCATCCCCCTTTCTGGGAGTGTGAACGACCTCTCCCCTTCTAAGGGCGTTTAGGGATCATTCCAGGCACGTCTTTTGGGGGGAAATGCACAGAACGCTGTCTTCAGGAGCCACAGCTCCTTGAGAGGCGGAAAGGTAAGGGCAAGGAACAAGGAATTCCAAAGGCCCGGCTACCTCAGCATCTCCCGCCATTTCCCTCACGAGTTTCCCGGATGTAACCCCTTCCCCCGCGGCGGTTAAAACAGACCAGGCGGCGGCGACTCCCTTTGATACAAGAGGAGGGAACTCGAATATGGTCCAGCTTCTGCCGCCCATGGTTTCCGGCGACTCAAAATTGCATCCCGCCTTGGAGGCCATCCGGGAGAAATAAAGTACCCAGTAGATCTCCTTCACTTTACACTCACCATCAGTTCCAGCTTATCGACCTCCGCCTCCATGTTGAATAGTTGACATTCCTCAGACCGCGGCGGTGCTTAAGCCTCAAACCGTACTAGCACTGAGGGTCCCTATTGGACAGCTGTCACTCAACGTCTCACACTCATTGGTTCCTGCGCTTCACTGGCGCCCGCCCATTGGCGACTGGGTAACGCCCCTCCACATGAAACACCTTCTCCAGTTGGGCAAAGACACAAAACGCTGCAGGAGGATTGGCTGTTGTACACTTTTTTTTTTCCATTGGCTGCACCCTCATCTCTACTTTCAATTTCGTAGTTCGGACTCCGCAGAGAAGAGCTTGCGATTGGTACAATCGGAAGAAGAGCCAACCAATTACACAAAAGCTTCCACAAACAGCACAGGGGACGTGACACACCTTCTTAGGCCCCCTGCTTCCCCTCCCCTTCGCTCCCGCCTTCCACTTATTCATACTAGAAGCGCCTCAGCTTTTATTGGCCAGCGAGTGGTTACCTCTTAGCCAATCACAAATTAGACTGTGCTCCTACACTACCGAGAGAGCGAATCGCGGAGAGACCTTTGCTATGATTGGTCCCTCCATGATAAGGTTTTAATTTTAAATTTTTCTTTATGGCGAGGGAGAGGCCACTACCCGGACTCCATCTAATCCCGGGCTCTCAGACTTGTAAGTGCAAGGAGATCTCCCTTTGTTACCTGGGCTCGCGTCTTCAGTAGCTGGGCCTGTTGCTGCTTGTGTTCTCAAGATTTACGGAGGTGGGGACTTTGGCTGGACTCCGGGAGATGAAATTGGGAAGAGGAGGTTTGAGGTTGGGTAAGAAGTGCTCGCCCTGGCTCCGCCCTAACCATACTTATATTTAATTAACGCTCTGCAAAATACGTTTTGGAGCAAAGCATCTGCCTTCCTTTTGCATGTTCCTTTAGATCTTTGCTATTAAGTGTTGTCCGGGGACCAACAGCATCTGCATCAGTGAGGCGCTTGTTAACAATGCAAATTATCGGGCTCCACCCAGACCCACTGAATCAGAATATGAATTTTAACAAGATCTCCCACTCCCAATGATTCTTACGCACGTTAAAGTTTGAAAATATACATTTCTTGACCGGCAGTATTACCATGTTCCTAGATACGCTCTTAGTATCGTCAGACGTTTTGTGAGTGTGTCAATTTTTAAAAGTGTGCCCTGTTTATTTGTGCTTAATACTGTGTTGGACTACGTTTTAGGGAGCTGCAATCTCTTCAGAGAAAGACAGGAACTAAAGCAATGTTGCACTGCGTAAAACAAAATTAAATACAATCAAGTACCAGAAATAGCCCTATTTTTTTAAAGATTTTATTTATTTTTTTGGCAGAGCCAGAGACAGCCAGCGAGAGAGGGAACACAAGCAGGGGGAGTAGGAGAGGAAGAAGCAGGCTCCCAGCGGAGGAGCCTGATGTGGGGCTCTATCCCAGAACACCAGGATCACGCCCTGAGCCGAAGGCAGACGCTTAGCCACTAAGCCACCCGTCGCCCCCAGAAATAGCCCTATGAATGTTCAAGGGTAATGAATTGAACTGGTAATGGAAATTGATTAATTGACTGCAAGCTTTTTATTGGAAAGTGGTAAGAACCTACATTAAAATGTGTTTTTAGAAGAGGGTAATAAAATGCAAATGTTATTTTCATTGCTGCCACAGTTTTGGAAGTACCTCTGACCAAAAGCCCTTCTGTCTCTGGGTGGAGTTTTAATAGAAGCAGCAGTGCCAACTGAGTAATATAGAATAATACATATATATATGTATATATAAATATAATTTAGAGTATATATATATATACAATATAGAGTATATATATACAATATAGAGTAATTCTTATTCTATTATTTATATATATTTTATATATATAAAATAATATAAAATATAAATTTATATTTTACATACACTTACATGTAAATTTTATATATATATATATATATATATATATAGTGTATAATATGTATTATACACACCACCTATACAGAAAGAAAGTTAACAGATAACAATTGGGGAGTCTAGGTGAATAATATATGAGTATTTTTTTTGCAGAATTAACATGATCTTTTTTTATTTTTTATTTATTTTTTTCTGGAAGTATAGTCGGCACACAATGTTACATTTGTTTCAGATGCTGACATATGAGTATTAATTATAGTATTATAAATTTTCTCAAGATTTGAAATTTTTCAAAATAAAGAGTAGGGGAAATAGACTATATATCAAAAATAAAAAAATGGGAAAGATGGCAAAGGCAACTGAAATCAGGACAGAAAGGGGAGGGGTGATAAAAAGAAACAGGATGAATTAATCAGATAAATGTTTCTAATTCATGTATATGAATATATGTATATAAGTGGAATATATATTTCATATATTTAATATATATTTAATAAATATATTTAATATTTAATGTATTAATATATGCATTTTCTATTCTATAGTGGAGTATCCTAATTTCCTCACTTTTTGTGTGTGTGGTAGTATAGGTTGTTTTTAATCAGCTTGTGTAGGACTCTTTAGAAATTTGAATGCACGGGCATTGGAACAACCACAGGAAAGGGATAGAAAGATAAGGCCCAGTTTTAGAATGATGGTACTCTATTTTTCTAGCTAATAATATATACCAGAGGTTAACTGTCAAATACTACTATAAGGCTTATTATAGTTAGAAACAAACAAACAGCGACAGTCTTCTGAATCATTTCTCTCTAATCCTGACTCCCACTTGCCAAAA
Organism: Ursus americanus; assembly: GCF_024610735.1. NCBI lineage: Eukaryota > Metazoa > Chordata > Mammalia > Carnivora > Ursidae > Ursus > Ursus americanus. The sequence continues at coordinate 32,024,233 of NC_142149.1, forward strand.
GCAATACTATCCATTCTTGTAATTGTTTCCGGTGTTTACTTCCATGTTTCTAAATGACATGCTTACAATACTATTCCTTTTCTTTCTCTTCCTCCCTTCCTAACTTCCTTCCTTCCTTCTTTCCTTCCTTCCCTTTTCTTTCTTTCTTTCTTTCTTTCTTTCTTTCTTTCTTTCTTTCTTTCTTTCTTCTTTCTTTCTTTTATTTTCTCTTTTTCTTTCTCTTTCTTTTTCTTTCTTTCTTTCTTTCTTTCTTTCTTTCTTTCTTTCTTTCTTTCTTTCTCCTTCCTTCCTGCCTGCCTTCCTTCCTTCCTTCCTTCTTTCCACTTTTAGAGACTTACATAAATTTAGACAACTACTGGGACACCTGGGTGGCTCACTTGGCTAAGCATCTGCCTTTGGCTCAGGTCGTGATCCAGGGTCCTGGAATCGAGCCCCGCATTGGGCTCCTCATTCAGCGGGGAGCCTGCTTCTCCCTCTGCCTGCCTCTTCCTCTGCTTGTGCTCTCTCTCTCTGACAAATAAATAAATAAAATTTTTAAAAACAAATTTAGACAACTGCTGATTTCCACTTTCTCTCCTATCCTCACAATATACCTATACCATTCAATGTTTATGCTACTAAATATGGTTTAACAGCAGAACATATAGTGTTACTATGATTACATTTTTTTGGACATTTTTTCCTAGTCATTTTTAAATGTTATTTTTTAAACATTTATCATAATTTGACCCCAGCTTGCCAGAGGAATGGTAAACTCAGCTCAGAATGGTCAATACACTAGGTAATTTATTGATTTCCCTTTTTTTCCTTAGAGACAATGTTACTGAAGCCTGCTATCAATCTTGTTCACTTCACCGGCTGTGTGTGCCAGTGAAGACTAGAATCAGCAAACTACTGTTTTTGTAGGTCTCGTGAGCTAAGAATGGTTTTTACAATTTGTAATAGTTGAAGGAAAATCAAACAAAGAATAATATTTTGTGACACATGAAAATTATATGAAATTCACATTTCAGTGGCAATAAATAAAATTTCTTGAAAAAAAAATTATTGAAACACAGCCATGCTCATTTAGGTATTGTCCATGGCTGTTTGGGTGCTACAGTGGCAGAGTTGAGTGGCTGTAATACAGACCAGATGGCTTACAAAGCCTAAAATATTTATTATCTGGCCCTTTATGGAAAAGGTTTGCTGACCCCTGCCCTAGGCCTGCTGCCAAGCTGTCTTCCAAGAACTTGTGGTCACCATTATCCTGGACATTGTCATTGTTTATCTTAATTCTGTGCTCACACTTGACTGAACATTTGGCCAGGTGTGGAATTCCAGGATTGAAAACATTTTCATTCAGAATTCCAGTGTGGCTGTTGGGAGTGTGATGCTATTCTCTGCTCAGTCCTCTGTCTCTATATTGTTTTCTCTCTCCTGAAGCCTTTGAATCGCCTCTTTTTATTTTTTTAAGATTTTTATTTATGTGAGAGAGATTATAGAGGGAGAGGGAGAAGCAAACTCCCCCGTGAGCAGAGAGCCCAATGCAGGGCTCGATCCCAGGACCCAAGATCGGGAGAGCTAAAGGCAGACACTTAACCAACTGAGCCACCCAGGCACCCCTCCACTTTATTTTTGTGATGTCATGCCTCAATGTGGATCTTCTTTTATTCATGATACCGAGTGGACCATTTCAATCTGGAAATTCAAGCCCTTCAGTTCTAGAGAATATTTCTGTATTGTTTATTTGACAAAATTCTCTCCATTTTTCTGTTTTCTCCTGAAAATTTTCTTTAATAAAGATTTTATTTATTTATTTATTTATTTGTTTGTTTGAGAGAGAAATTGAGAAAACAAGGAGGAGGAGGGGCAGAGTGAGAAGCAGACTCCCTGCAGAGTAGGGAACCTGATGTAGGACTTGATCCCAGGACCCTGAGACCCTGAGCCACCCAGACACGCTCTCCTAAAGTAATACAACAGTTAAAATATAAAAGTTTTAGGCCATTTTGGGGAGACCCTAATGTCAGTATCTATATGTCCTTTTTCTCAGGTGAGCTAATTTCCCCAGAGCGGAATCTTCCAGTCTTCTTCAAGGGGAAACAAAAGGTATGGGGGTTTGAGTCAGGGAATTAAAACAGGTGGCCTGTGTTCTGGGAGCTGAGCTGAGGAAAGGGATTGAAAAGTCTTACTTTTCAGTTCAGGATCATCCCATATCTTCTGAATGATGACACATGCCTCGGCTATTGCTAAGCCTCATGGCCCCAGTTCAGCACCTCTATGGTTCAACTTCTCCAGAGAATAAACCTATCTATCATTACTGGAGAGGACATAAATGCCAGGAGCTGCCTGGCTACAAAGGACTGGAAGACAGACTCCAGAGGCCAATCCAATCCTTATAAAAATTTAATTAATCCTATTCTAACCCCACCCCAAACTTTCAAGGTTCTAGTGCCTTCAAGTCTAGAATCCTCTTACTTAAAGTTTCTGAGAATTGTCTTGCTTCCAGTTGGCTTCCCTACCACAGGCAGTCAAAGCTCTACCTTCTGCTCTGCCAACACATCCATCTGCTTTCCATTTTCCATAATTTGTTGACATTCATCATCTCCCATAGTCTGCTCCCATTCTTTGTTTTATGGGTTTATGGTTTTTTTATTCCTTTACTGACCTTACTTTTTCTGTCTCCTTTTCTTTCTCTCTTTCTTTCTTTCTTTCTTTCTTTCTTTCTTTCTTTCTTTCTTTCTCTTTCTCTTTTTCTTTTTCTTTTTCTTTTTCTTTTTTTTCTCTCTCTCTCCTTCTTTCTTTTAAGTAGGCTCCATGCCCAGTGTGGAGCCCAAGGCAGGGCTTGAATTCATGACCTGAGATCAAGACCTGAGCTGAGATCAAGAGTTGGATGCTTAGCCAACTGAGCCACCCAGGTGCCCCCCCCCTTTTCTTTAATTGAAGTAGAGCTGACACACAAAGCTACATTAGCTTCAAGTGTACAACGTAGTGATTTGACAACTCTATACATTATGTTATACTACCACTCCTTGAGGCAACTGGCTGGCTTAGTCTGTCGAATGTGTAACTCTTGATCTTGAGGTTGTAAGTTTGACCCCAATTTGGGTGTAGACATTTCTTAAAAAAAATTAAAATTTTTAAAAAAGAAAGAAAAATACATTCACCACTCCTTTACTGCCTTTTTTTGTTATGTTTCAGAAGGGTTTGGACCAATAGTGTGCTAATAAATGTTTAATAGATACATATGCATAATTTTATTATAGATTTACTGACATTGGGTAATAATAAAATTATTATAAACAATAATAAAATATATACAATGCTTTTTTTTTTTTAAGTAAGTTCTATACCCAACATGGGGTTTGAATTCACAACCCTGAGATCTAGCATCACATGCTCTAATGACTGAGCCAGCCAGGCACCCCTATGATGTTATTATAAATTTCATATGCAGTTGATTCTCAGATAATACTATTGTTGATTTTTACAGACTTCTTGTATCCTTAGCCAAGCTATGGTCCAATTTATTTTTTTTTAAGATTTTATTTATTTTTTTATTTTAGAGAGAGAGAGCAAGAGAGGGGAAGGGCAGAGGAGAAGGGAGAGAATCTCAAGCATACTCTGAGCTGGGCATGGAGCCCACTTGGGGCTTGATCTTACAACCTGGAGATCATGACCTGAGATGAAACTAAAAGTTGAACACTTAACAGACTAAGCCACCCAGGTGCCCTGCTATGGTTCCAATTTATAAACAAGTATAGTCCTAATAGGAATGTCAGTTGATCTTTTCATTTACTCTGGAATATGATAAAGCAAAACATAAAGATTTATAGTGGAACTTCATTTCAATTATGTAAGCAACTTGTTTGATGAATCAAATAATCATTTTCAAATACCAGAATATTCCTCAATTTTTTTAATGCTTTTCACAATGTAACAACTACAGACAAGATATGCACTTCTTAAAAAGATTTTATTTTATGTATTTGAGAGAGAGAGCCCACGGCCACACACGAGCAGGAGGGATGGTGGGGGCGGGGGGAGAAGCAGACACCCCGCTGAGCAGGGAGCTGGTCATGGGGCTCCATCCCAGGACCCTGGGATCATGACCTAAGCCGAAGGCAGATGCTTAACCGACTGAGCCAACCAGGTGCCCCCAAGATAATGCTTTTAAATCCAATCTGTATTATTAACATCTTCTTTAAAAATCTCTCTTAAGAATCAACAACATAATGAATCAAGCTGTGATTTGTGGTGTTTTTAATATCCCTGATGTAAATACTCCCATCATAGCCAATTTCAGGTTTTCAATGTGAAATCACTGAATGTGGAATTGGAAAGAAATGAACATTTTATAGCATTTTCGCTATATAGATACAATAAGGTAAACAACCTCAAGAGCATAGATAATAGTAAAATCACTAGGAAGTGATGAGTTTTGCATCGTATTTATTACCACTGTATTTATTTTTTAAAAAGATTTTATTTATTTATTTGTCAGAAAGAGAGAGCAAGAGCAAGAGAGAGAGAGCATGAGCAGGGAGAATGACGGCAGAGGGAGAAGCAGACTCCTCACCGAGCAAGGAGCCCGATGTGGGACTCCATCCCAGGACCCTGAGATCATGACCTGAACCGAAGGCAGACACTTAACCAACTGAGCCACGCAGGCATCCCTTTATTACCATTTTAAATATAAATCATCTAATTAAAAGTTTCTATAATTTAATTTTAATGGTGGATGTGTTTAACAACTAACGCACAGAGTTCCTGAAAATGTATCAGTTGTCGCCAACCCCAGCACACCATTGGAGTGGAGATAAAGGTATAGAGCCAATCTACCAAGTTTAAACCAGAATGTCCAGCTCCTTTCTAAAGTCTATTTTTATAACTGAGGGATTGGCAAATATAGGGAAAAAACAGGCAGGCGGCCAGTTCTCTGTGTCACTTTGATGTCTAACAAAAGACATCAAAGGAGAGAGGGAACAGAAGGGGGGAGGGCTGCATAGGGGCAGATGGAAGACAAGGAAGAGGAGGTTACCATGGAAGTCTCTGTTTCTGGGGATTTCACCCACTGAACTCTGGACCTTAGATAGAGGTTCACAGTGACATCTCTCCACAGAAAGTCGTGGGCATAGATTTGATGAGGTTTAATCTTTTTTTCAGGGAACCGCAAGATTGCTGTCTTCTCTGAGGCTCTCCTAAACATCTTCCTTCAGAGCATTTTTGTTTTGTGTTATTTTAAGTTTGTTTAAAAAAAAATCAAGGAATCCTTTAAACATCCTTTGCATTTAATGATCCTTGCTTAGGGGCGCCTGGATGGCTCAGTCGGTTAAGCATCTGCCTTTGGCTCAGATCTTGATCCCAGGGTCCTGGGATCGAGCCCCTCATCAGGCTCCGCTTCTCCCTCTGTCCCTCCCCATCCTCCTCCCCACTTTTTTTTTTTTTTAAGATTTTATTTATTAATTTGACATAGAGAGACAGCCAGCGAGAGAGGGAACACAAGCAGGGGGAGTGGGAGAGGAAGAAGCAGGCTCCTAGCGGAGGAGCTTGATGTGGGGCTCGATCCCAGAACTCTGGGATCACGCCCTGAGCCGAAGGCAGACGCTTAAGGACTGCGCCACCCAGGCACCCCACCCCCACTCTTGCTCTCTCTCATTCTGCCTGAAGCTTCACTGTGCCACCCAGGCGCCCCCTCCCCACTCTTGCTCTCTCTCGCTCTGCCTGAAATACATAAAATGTTTTTTAAAAATTATAAAAAAAAAAAAAAGATCCACGCTTAGCCTTCTTTCATTATTTCAGCAGGAAAGAGAAGTAATATAATACAAGTGAAATCAGCTAACAATTTTTTGGTTTATCTCCCATGCCTCTAAGAACAATTAAGGAAAACTCTGCTAGTTTGAGACCTGGCATCAGTTCAGTAAGATGTTATCGAGAATCTTTCCTCCTAGAAGGACTGTTGATATATGCACTGTCATCCATTGCCATTAGGGGTGCCCTCTGCAAGACCAAAGCTCTTGGAACTACAGTAAGCCACTTCTGAGGTTTTTCAACCCACAGCCAGTAAAAGGAGGTTCTTCAGCCAGTGCAATCTGAGAGCTGAGCAAGCCTAGAGCTGCATACCAAGTATTGAAAGGTTACTGGGTGAACAAAAGTGGAATGAATGTGTACTTTAAAGGCCAATTGTTCCTATTCAGATGTGAGTTTGAAGGGAAGGAGGCCCAGCCCTTGAGACCATTTTTAGTTCTGCGGCTTGAATAACATCTTTGTTCCTCAGGTAGCAACAACAGCGACCAGCAAAGCCCTTCTTCACATCAAACTAGCTCTGACTTAATTTTCTTCAGAAAAGGATCTAGATTAAAATCTAAATACACTAGATAGTGTTTTAAAATGCTTTAAAATAAATGTTTGGAAACATTTGGGGTCTTAGATTTGGGGGAACTGCTATTGCATCGTATGTCACCTATTCAATCAACTGTTGCCGCACAGAGTGTTAGAACATGGTCTTCGGAGAGTTATTTATTTACTGCATTACATTGGGCAAATCATGTAATCTTTCTATGTCTCAGTTTATTCTTAATGTAAAAATGAGAATAAAAATCTTCTTCCTCAGGGATAAAATCTTGCAGGGTGGTGAGGATTCACTGAGAAAACGTATGTGAAGGTGCCTAAAAGCAAATGGACGTTCAATAGTTAAATTTGTTTCTTCCCCCCCCCCCCCCAAATTGTTTCTTCCACTACCAACTCCACCTATCACAGTGGGTGTTCAATAAATGTTACTGGAAAGAAACTTCTTTTAATAACTAACCCAACTCTAGCCCTTTTCTCTCTTATAAGAAATGGGAATACACTTGACTTAATGAAGAAAAACAAGACAAGGAAAACGAAATTAGAGAGCAACGTAATGCCAAAGCCAAGTCTCTAAAGATACTTTAAATCTGGGTTTAACTTTTTCTTCACTTCAGGGGACTTCTGGGATGCTGGTTGCGATCTATTTCCTTTTTTTTTTTTTTTTTAAGATTTTATTTATTTATTCGACAGAGATAGAGACAGCCAGCGAGAGAGGGAACACAAGCAGGGGGAGTGGGAGAGGAAGAAGCAGGCTCCTAGCGGAGGAGCCTGATGTGGGGCTCGATCCCATAACGCCGGGATCACGCCCTGAGCGGAAGGCAGACGCCCAACCGCTGTGTCACCCAGGCGCCCCTGGTCGCGGTCTATTTCTTAACCAAAGTGGTGGTTACAAGGGTGTGTTCATGTTGTGATAATATATTAAACTGTACAGTTAAGATTTTTGCATTTTCTATATGTATATATTATTCTAAAATAAAAAATGTAAAAAAAAAATTTTTCTCTACAGAAATCATGCCCAAGTTCAAGCAACGAAGAAGAAAGCTAAAAGCCAAAGCAAAAAGATTATTCAAAAAGAGAGAAGCCTCTCACTTTCAGCCCAAGCTAATTACACCTCCTCCTCCACCACCCTCACCAGAAAGGTAAGTGTGGAAAAGAAAAAAATACTAAAAATCTGATCTGTTAAGGATAGGGTTACCAGAGTTAGCAAATAAAAATACAGAATGCCCAATTAAAGTTCAGATAAAAAATGAATATTTTTTAATACCATCGCACGCAACATTTACAGTATACTTACGCTAAAAAATTATACGTCCCTCATCAGAAATTAAATTTTGACTGAGCATTCTAAATTTTTTGTGGTGACCATAGTTTAAGAGTTTAGGGGTGCCTGGGTGGCTCAGTTGGTTAAGCTTTCTGGCTTCAGCTCAGGTTTTGATCCCAGAGTTGTCCCCTGGGCCCCCTGCTCAGTGGGGAGTCTGCTTCTCCCTCCCCCTCTGCCCCTCCCCCTGCTCCTTCTTTCTCTCAAATCAATAAATAAATAAAATCTTGGGGGGGGAGTTTATGGGGTGCCTCAGTGGCTCAGTCGGTTGAACATCTGTATTCGGCCCAGGTCATGATCTCGGGGTCCTGGGATAGAGCCCCGCGTCCCTGGGCTCCCTGCTCAGCAGGGAGGCTGCTTCTCCTTCTTCCTCAGCTCCTCCCCCCACTTGTTCTCTCTCTGTCTCTCTCAAATAAATAATCTTTAAAAAAAACAAAAGTTTAAAAGAAGTAAAAATCACAAGAAATTGTATTGGAGATGCACAGAACTATTTTCTCCTTCCCTAGTCAGTTTAATTGTATAAATCTGGTAACTAAGTGATGAAAGAGAGGTATATAACTGGAATTTAAATCTTAGTTTTGGTAAAGTTTTGTCAGTTATTCTCTGGGACGCAGATTTAAATGTGTTACTGAAAGAGACTGAGTTATAGGACGCCTAGGATACCGGGTTTCACAATGACATACTTTATACATTTTGTTGTTACAGCTCTCTTTACAGAAAAAAAATTAATTTTTTTTATTTACAATTTCTTTCTTCCTTCCTTTCTTTCTTTCTTTCTTTCTTTCTTTCTTTCTTTCTTTCTTTCTTTCTTTCTCTCTTTCTTTCTTTCTTTCTTTCTTTCTTTCTTTCTTTCTATTTTTCTTAAAGATTTTCTTTATTTATTTGACACAGGGTGAGGGGGAGAGCAAGCACAAGCAGGAACAGAGGGGCGGAGGGAGAATCTGGCCCGCCGCTGAGCAGGGAGCCCAATGGGGGGTTCTGGGGCTCAGTCCCAGGACCCTAGGATCACCATCGGAGCCAAAGGCAGCCGCTTAACCAACTGAGCAACCCAGATACCCCTACAGAAAAATTTATAAAATAAACTGGCCCTCAAAAAGCATTAACCATGATATTATCCTTAACCCATCTCTGTTTCTCTTGAATATTGAAATCGGCTCCTAACTGGCCTTCCTGCTTCTGCCCTTGCCCCTCTGCAGTGTGTTTCACCACAACAGTCAGAGTGAGCCTGTTAAAAATCATGTCATATTGCCCCTCTGCTTAAAACTCTCCAATGTCTTTCCTGGGGCGCCTGGCTGGCTCAGCTGGAAGAGTGCATGACTCTTGATATCGGGATCGTGAGTTCAAACTCTATGTTGGGTGTAGAAATTATATAAAAATAAATAAATAAAAACTCTCCAATGTCTGCCTATGTTAGAGTCAAAATTAAAATCCCTTGATGACCCACAAGGCCATTATGATATGACTTTGACATTATCTCCTAATACCCTACCCTTCAGTTTCTCCATCCTAGCCATCCTGGCCTCCTTGCTATTCCCTAGACACCTCAGACAAGTTGCTCTCTCAGGCCTTTGCATTTAATATTACCCTTGCCTGGAATGCTCTTCTCCCAGATATTTGTGTTGCTAGCTTCTTCATTTTTTTTTTTTAAGTAGGCCCCATGCTCAAAGTGGGGTTTGAACTCATGACCATTGATCAAGAGTCGCATATTCTACCGACTAAGTCAGCCAGGCACCCCTGTATTGCTAGCTTCTTTACTTTTTTAGGCTTTTTTCTCAAACATCACTTTCTCAGTGAGACTTCCGTAGCTACTCTACCTAAAATTTCACCTCCAGGGCGCCTGGGTGGCTCAGTCGTTAAGCGTCTGCCTTTGGCTCAGGTGATGATCCCAGGGTCTCCGGATTGAGCCCCGCACTGGGCACCCAGCTCAGCGGGAGGCCTGCTTCTCCCTCTCCCACTCCCCTTGCTTGTGTTCCCTCTCTCGCTGTCTCTCTCTCTCTCTGTCAAAGAAATAAATAAAATCTTTAAAAAAATAAAAATAAAATAAAATTTCACCTCCACCCAACATTTCTCTCTTGCTCTATCCTTTTCCTCATAGTATTTATTCACTAACAATCCATATATGTTACTTATTTACTTACTTTTTTACCTTTCTCCCAAGACATGTAAGTCAAATAAGGGCATGGTTTTTATCTACTTTGTTCATTATTGAATCCCTGATGCCTCTTTACTTACTATTTATTTTATTTACTACTATTTATTTATAAAATAAATTGTTGCATAAGTATCTCTTGGAACTCTAGAATTTAATGGAAAATTTGGCTTTAGATAGTCTCTGCTCCTGAGTCATACTATAAAACTAGCTTGTTATTTTATTTTTTAAATATTTACTTGAGAGAGAGATAGCAAATGATGGGAGGGGCAGAGGGAGAGAGAGAATCCCAAGCAGACTCCTGCTGAGTGCAGAGCCAGATGTGGGGTTCAGTCTCACGACCCTGAGATGACAACCTGAGCCAAAACCAAGAGTTGCATGCTCAACTGACTGAGCCACCCAAGCGCCCCGTAACTAGCTTGTTATTTAAATAGAGCTGTTGTTCCAACTCAGGAGTTTGTTTGGTTTTGTTTTTCCTATAGAGTGGTTATTCCTTCAGCAGACACATCCCTTAGCAGAAGCTGGCTAAGACCATCCTGGAACTTCAGATTTCCCAATATCAAAGATACCATAAAACTTTGGACAAATAGAGTGTGGTCTATGTACAATTGGTGCCAGAACTGCATGGCCCAGGTATGAGTTTGACATACCCATTTTCAGCAATATGGTTTTTCTACATACTTGGTATGTGTATTCACATGTGCGTGTCTTCAGGTCAGCACAACACTCAGGCTAAGCTCAGGTAAGATGAAATTGCGGGGTCATGTATGCCTTTGCTTCTGTAAAACATACATCAAACCACTTTCTTTTCCCTTTTTTCCTGTCTTGATCATGTTGCTTAAAGAATTCAAGTTTGTGAGGGGCGCCTGGGTGGCACAGTCGTTAAGCGTCTGCCTTCGGCTCAGGGCGTGATCCCAGGGTCCTGGGATCGAGCCCCGCATCGGGCTCCCTGCTCCACTGGGAGCCTGCTTCTTCCTCTCCCACTCCCCCTGCTTGTGTTCCCTCTCTCGCTGGCTGTCTCTCTCTCTCTCTGTCAAATAATAAATAAACCCTTTAAAAAAATTAATAAAAATAAAAAAAACTTAAAAAGAATTTAGGCTTGTTTATTTTTGAATTTCAGAGTTTAGAAGTATTGAAAGACACCATCTTTCCATCCCGTTTCTGCCACCGAGAACTTCACCGTCTAAAACAACGGTTTTGCATTTTGGAAAGTGAATTATGCAAGCTCCAGGAAACACTGAAGGTTGGTATTGTTAAATAAAAAAGAAATCTTGGGGCGCCTGGGTGGCACAGTGGTTAAGCGTCTGCCTTCACGCTCAGGGCGTGATCCTGGCGTTATGGGATCGAGCCCCACATCAGGCTGTTCCGCTATGAGCCTGCTTCTTCCTCTCCCACTCCCCCTGCTTGTGTTCCCTCTCTCGCTGGCTGTCTCTATCTCTGTAGAATAAATAAATAAAATCTTTAAAAAAAAAAAAAAAAGAAATCTGGAATTAGGGAAGGAGGGCAGGGGTCATCCCCCATAGGAATCCCAGCGTGCTTTTACCAGAAGGAGGAATGGCTACGGGCAAGTGCTAGTCTTGGGCCTGTTTGCCCGCAGATCTGTTCCTTAGGCTTCAAGGCTCTGCTCTGCACTGCACTGGGGCTAACCCATGCAGGCTGTATGTCCTAAGCTCCATGTCACCTGGTTCCAGTTGTGCTTGGCTAATGGAAGACACTGATGAGACATTGGTGGGGGTGTGAAGGGAGTGTGTTTTTCCCCTTTGTTCTCTGCATTGGGCAATTTCTCTGGTGATGGTTGTTGTTGTCTCCCTCCCTCCAGCTCCCTCCAGGTAAGTCTACCAGGTTTCTTGATTCTCTGGCTCAACCTACCTCTAGAGATCTGGTTATACTGCTCTTCCTTTTGTCCCTCCAGCCTCAGAGTATTCATGGCTTTTTGCATTTGCTAATCTCTGGGCTGCCTCAATGTCCCCTGTGTATTTTCAGCTCTTTCACCATCAATATAACCAACTCCCCACATTACCTTCGCCCTCTTTTAAATACTCAGGATGATTTCTATTTTCTTGACTGATAGAGGCAGAAAAAGCCATAAATATCCACTGTCTCCAAACTCCCCTAAGCAGGGCCCCTATTCTCAATGTCTCAAAAAACAAACATTGCACTTGTTGGTTTGCAGTGAAGCTTCTGCGATTACAGCCCTTGTCCCAAAATTTGTACCTCAAGATGAATTAGACAGGAAGAAAGGCAAATCACCTTACTCCTCTAGGCCTGAGTTTCCTCTTCTAAAAATGAGGATGATGTCATCTGTGGTGGGCTGAATCAATGGCCTCCAAAAGATATGTCCAAGTCCTAATCCCTGAAACCTATAAATATGACCTTATTTGGGGAAAGGGTCTTTGCCCATGTAATTAAGTTACGGATTTTTTTTTTAAGTAATCTCTACGCCCGACATGGGGCTTGAACTCACGACCCTGAGATCAAGAGTTGCCAGGCACCCCTTAAGTTAAGGATTTTGAGAAGAGGAGATCATACTCTATTATCTGAGTGGGCCCTAAATCCAATAACAAATGTCCTTATAAAAGAGACACAGAGCAGAGCACACACAGAGGAGAGGAGGAGCAGTGGGAGCACAGGCAGAGATTAGAGTGATGTAGTCTCAAGCTCAGGAATGCCCATAGCTACCAAAAACAGGAAGAGGCAAGGAACAGATTCTTCCCTAGAGCATTGGGAGGTAGCCCAGCCCTGCTGTCATCTTGATTTTAGACTTCTAGCCTCCGGCACTGCGACAAAATGAATTTTGATTGTTTTAAGCCACCCAATTTGTGATAATTGGATAAAGCAGCCATAGGAAACGAACACACCATCTTACTTCATAGGTTATTTTTCATTCCCCAGGGCCGCCATAATAAAGTAGCATGGACGGGGTGGCTAATAGAACAGAAATTTACTTTCCCACAGTTCTAGAGCCTAAAAGTCTGACATCAAGGTGTTGGCAGAGTTAGTTTCTTCTTAGGCCTCTCTCCTTTGTCTTCTCACTGTATCCTCAAATCATCTTGTCTCTGCACACACATCCCTAATGTTTCTCCTGTATGTTCAGATTTCTTCTTTATAAGGACACCAGTCAAATTGGATGACAGCCCACTCTAATAGCCTCATTTTAACTTAATCACCTCTTTAAAGGCCCTGCCTTCAAAGGCATCCTGAGGTACTAGGGTTAAGGCTTCAACATATGAATTGGTGGGGGAGGTGCTGGGGGACACAATTCAGCCCATAACATTCATGTTCCATCCACTTGGCCTTTTTATCAGTCCTTGAATATACTACATTCTTTTTTTTTTAATAAGATGTTATTTATTCGAGAGAGAGAGAATGAGCAGTGGAGGGGGGAAAGAGAGAAGCAGACTCCCTGCTGAGCAGGAAGCCCGACTCAGGGCCCTATCCCAGGACCCAAAGATCACGACCTGACCTGAAGGCAGACACTTAACCGACTGAGACACCCAGGTGCCCCGAATATACTGCATTCTTGGCTGCATTAAGTATTTTTCCCTCTGCCAGGAACTCTTTCCCCAGACCTTATCTCCCTTGAGACCTGATAAATTACAATTCATCCTTGAGCTTATGGCTAAATACCAATCTCCAGGTTTATCACTATTCATGCCCACGGCACACTTCATTGTTTTCACTGAAGCATTATTTTATTTTGTACTGGGGGGGTATGTGTTTAATGTCTGTCTTCCTTACCAGACTGTCAGCTCCATGATGTAACAGACAGGGTTCACATGGTACCCACAGTGCCTGGCATATTGCACACACAGAACAAATATATGAATGAATGGGCTTGCGATAAATGGGAAAATATTAAAAAACACATAGTTGATTGAGAAAGCATTCAGTACACGGTAGCTATTATCTCAATGCCTCTGAGCCGCAAGAACCAAATTGATCTGTTATTCATTTGCCAAATGTAATGTTTTCTTACAGACTGTCTCGGAAAATTCTTCCTGCCCAAGCTGTGGTCAAACCTGTCACACAAGTGGTAAACTCACAGATGTGCCTGCCGGTGTGCTAACCACGCCTGGAGACTCCCGACCTGTGCTTCCTCCCACACTGCCACAGCCGGCCGCCCATCTTCCTCCTCTTCCTCCACCGCCACCACCGCCTCCCCCTCCCCCTCCTCCTCTGCCTCCCCCTCCCCGGCCTACAGCACCTGTGCTGCTCAGAAACTCCGATCGCACTAAAGCACTTCAGGTGGGACACAGTCTAGTAATGATGGGTTTGGGTCAGTGTATAATGTAGTAGTAAAGCAAAGGTGGCCTTTTTAAGACGAGACTAAGGGTTTGGAGAGGAAAGCTGCATTTTTTTTCCTGATTCCGTATCTTCATTATGTCAATTACTACGTTCTTAAAAACCCAGGCCTGTGGGAACTCACAAAAGCTGGATTTAGAGAGAAAAGTGATGATTTTTTTTTTTAAAGGATAAATGAGTGAAAGCCAAGAGATCGGAATATTCCTTATGGCTTCTCAGAATATCTTTTTACCAAAAAAAAAACCTCCCTGAGAAACCAAATGAAAAACAGAAGGTGGCTTAGTGAGTCAAGTCAGAATAAAAAGAGTTGGTGGGGGGCGCGCGTGGGCGGCACAGCGGTTAGGCGTCTGCCTTCCGCTCAGGGCGTGATCCCCGCGTTCTGGGATCGAGCCCCACATCAGGCTCCTCCGCTATGAGCCTGCTTCTTCCTCTCCCACTCCCCCTGCTTGTGTTCCCTCTCTCTCTGGCTGTCTCTATCTCTGTCAAATAAATAAATAAAATCTTAAAAAAAAAAAAAAAAGAGTTGGTAGACCCTAAAGTATAATGTCATTAAGCTGAAGGACCAGTTTCCATTAATTACTTATCCACCAAGGGAATATCTGTGAGTCACTAAGACAATCATGACCCTATTTAAAAATCTGCTGAATTTTCACCCCAGATATATTTGGTTTAAAATGGCTGGGTTAAATCCAGAGCCTATTATGTCTGCCATAATGCTTGTCCTTCTGACTACACATTCTTGTTCTATGGGAACTGAGTCAACTTTTTAGGTAATTCAAGCAAAACTCCACCTTGATTTGAGGAACTCCTTCAACTCCTGTCGTATAATAACGACTCCTGAGGAAGATGCATGGTGGCAGGGAACTAGCTCATCTCTTATTTCCTGTCAGAGCCTTACATTTTGATGAATACTTTGCAATAGCATTAATATCTGTGGGTACTGAAAACAGGATCATTCTTGGTTGAATGAAAAGAATTTGATAGGTTCCTAGGGTAAAATAAGAGTTAGTTTTTCACTGAGTCTTTAAAAACTAGATTTGGATTTGTATTTGACTAGATATCCTAGTTACAATTTGAATTCTAACCTCTCCATGTCATTTTAAGGCTGGACCATTAAAAAAAGATGGACCCATGCAGATAACAGTTGAAGATCTACTGACTGTGAAATTAAAGAAGACACAGTGTTTTGATGAAAGGAAGAAGGTAAGATGTCACTGACCATACACATGGTCTTTCAGCTTTTAACCTGGTTGTCCCTTTCTGGAAAATAAGCATAAGTCCTATGTACAGACGCCATTCTGAGGTAAGTATTTGATGTTTTATTTGAGTAGTTTTGGATCTCCTCAACAAAATGTGTAGATGGCAAAATTATTTAATTAGGCAGTTTTATCGACCAACCATTGATCTAAAGAAGTAGAGACATATTTTGAAGCTTTGAAATAAAAATTGAGTAGTGGATATATCTTACACATACCCAGCATTCAAGTATTCATTGTTGCAGCATGTTTACATTTTGAATGATGTTTTTAAGTGTGTCTTTTGATACTGTCTCATTTTGTGATTAAAGCTTGTACCATCACCAAAGGCACAGCATCCACTAGTTACTGTCTCTGACCTGCAGCGTGTCACCCTGAAGCCCAACTCCAAAGTGCTATCAACTCGAGTTACAAATGTCTTGATGTAAGGAACTACACTGTGTTATGCTCTACTGTTACTTAAAAGAATGATTTTTTGCTTATCTCTAACTTTTAAAGTTATATATGCTTATGGTAGAAAACTGGAAATCCACAGAAAAGTTTAAAAAAGAAAAACGGGGGCACCTGGGTGGTTCAGTCAGTTAAGCATCTGCCTTCAGCTCAGTTTGTGATCTCAGAGGGGAGTCTGCTTGTCCCTCTGCCCTTCCCCCTGCTTGTAGTCTCTCTCTCTCTCAAATAAATAAAATCTTTTAAAAAAAAATTTTTTTAAAGAAGAAAACAAAATCATTCAAATAACTGTATGATTGAAGATAGCTACTATTAACATACTGTTGTTTATCATTCTAGTCTTTGTGTAGGCATCTACTCTATTATTTCCATTTCATTGTGCTGTTTATTATAAGATACACCATTGATGTAATAGTGGATTTGGGGGCGGGGGTGGCTCGGGGCGCCTGGCTGGCTTAGTCAGTGGAGCATGGGACTCTTGATCTCAGGTTGTGAGCTCGAGCCCCAGGCTGGGCACAGAGATTACTTAAAAATAAAAGTAAAAATAAAAATAAATGAATTTGGGAGGAAAAGAAATAATATCAAGAATTTTTTTAGGAGCACCTGGCTGGCTCAGTTGGAAGAACATACAACTCCTGATCTCTGGGTCGTGAGTTTGAGTCCCATGTTGGGGATAGAGTTTACTTAAAAAAAGAAAAAAAAAAGAATTTTTAAATCAGCCCAATTTCAGAAATAATAAAATATGAGAACTAGTATGTCTGTCTTGGAATCGATGAAATCTGTGTGTGTGTGTGTGTGTGTGTGTGTACCTGTGTATAATCATACTGTACATACAGTTAAGGCTTTTCCCATTTAATGTGTCAAGAACTTTCTCCCATCTTATTAAAAATCAGTTTAAAGCATCATTTTGACTTTTTCTTCTTAAGATTTTATTTATTTATTTGAGAGAGAAAGCATGAGAGAGAGTGAGAGCACAAGCAGGGGTGAGGGGTAGAGGGAGAAGCAGACTCCCCACCAAGCAGGGAGCCCGATGTGGGACTCCATCCCAGCACCCTGGGATCATGACCTGAGCCGAAAGCAGACGCCTAACCTACTGAGTCACCCGGGCGCCCGTGACTTCTTCAGTATACACAGTTTATTATATGCAAATTTCATAGATAAACTCTTGTTCTGAGACATTTAGGTTGTTTATGATTTTTTATTTCTAACTTTTCAGTGAACATCCTTGTCCATCATCTGTGTGCATAGCTGAGTCTTTCCCTAAGATGGATTCTTCTATGTATAATTACTGCATCAAGCCATATGACTTATTAGGACAATTTTATCACTTTATGCTCCTATCAGCATCTACTGCTATTTTTAAGTAGGCTCCATGCTCAACATGGGGCTTGAACTCAAGACCCTGAGATCAAGAGTCACACACTGTACTGACTGAGCCAGCCAGGCGCCCCTCTGCTGCTATTTTTTAATGTAACAAATAGAACTACTTTCTAGGACATTGCCTATAGAAATGGCTGCTTTGCTTTGAGAAAGATGATAAAATCTGGCAAGCTCTAACTTTTATATCTTTATTTCATCAGTACCCCTGGTAAAAGCCAGATTGATCTGCGGAAACTACTTAGAAAAGTTGATGTAGAGAGGTAATACACTCTCTTATCTTTATGCTTTTTAAATCCATTTGAAAAGTCAGCATAAAATACAGCTTCTAATATTGTCAATATCTTTGCAGGAGCCCAGGTGGAACCCCACTTACCAATAAAGAAAATATGGAAACAGGAACTGGGCTGACTCCAGTAATGACCCGGGCCTTGAGGAGAAAGTTTCAGGTAAGCTTTTAAGAAAAGAAAAAAAAAAAAAAAAAGTTTCCTTTTCTTCAAGATCATTTATTTAGAATCATATAATCTAAAGGATCTTTCTTATAATAATTTTTAAATGGTACCTTATGCTTTACAAAACACTTTCATATTTAGGCTTTATAAAATTCTGTGACATAGCTAGCATTATCATCTCTACTGTAACCATGAATATATGGTTTTATTAATTACTTTAGATAAGTATTTATTAAGCATTTCCTACATGCCAGGCACTGTGCTGGGGTACCAGGGATATGGTGGTAAGCAATAACAGACCTAGCTTCATTGTCTTGGAGCTTTCAGCCTAGTGGGGAAAACAGACATTAATTAAATAATCACATATTTGTATAATTCTACACTGAGGTAAGTACTATAAAGGAAAGGAATGGGGTTCTGTGGGAACCCATAGAGGAACTTGATCTAGCCTGGGTGATCTAGGAAGGATTCCCTTAGGAAGTGATGAAGTGAGACTTGAAGGATGAATAGGCGTTAACTACGAAGGGTATCTATGGGATAAGGGGGTGGGCCCACCATGATGTCTGAGAGGAAAGAGCTCCAGGCAAAAAGAACAGCATAAAGAGTCTCATGGTGGAGGGATCATGGCCTAACTGAGAAACAGAAAAGGGGCCAAAGTAGCTGTAAGAGAGAGCAAGTCTGACGGTGGTGAAAGACAGGGATGGAGACGTAGATAGGGATCAGATCATGCACAGTTGATAGGAAAAGTGTTGGCAGCTTTCTTCTTTGCCACCTACACGTATGACCCATACACCAAAATCCAGTATATCAGTGGGGCCTGATGTGATTTCTTCCAAACCCTGTTTGTCTGTCGTCTCCCCGTTCACCTCTATCACTGGATCTGTGGGGAGTAGCCATCCTTCTGCCACTCCTACCGGAATGCTGGGACACGGGGCTGCTGGCCTCTTTGGCTATGAAACTTATATTTCCATCTTCCTCTGGCGACAGAGACACACCACAGACTTCACTGCGGACACTTTGCCAACCCAACACTGTCCTCCCTTTGTTTCCTCATTACGAATCAGTGCCTTTTGCAGACAGCTTGGTTTCCCTGTTGCCAATAAACTTGCCCCCCCACACACACACTACACGGCCTCCTTTGGAGGTGTGGCCACATTCCCCTTCCCTCCTTTTGGAGCATCCAGCAGGGAGCCTACCCCCAGAGCACATTCCTTGGTGATACCACATGAATTATGAAGGGCAGGGGCAGAAGGGAGAGGCCTCACTGAAACACTAAGCCCCTTCCTTTCTTTGTTCAGCTCTGGGATTCTTTTTTGTCCCTGCCCTATCCCATAATTACTATAATGAGTAATATGGAAATAAATGAAAATACGATAAATAATAAGCACACATACTGAGCAACAACATCAAAAATCCCAGAAAAGATCTCTGCCATATGAGGTATTCGCCAAAATCTACTTAGTAGGAGGAAGTTTTTGTAAAACTGTTGTTAGACAAAGAATGATTCCTCCCCCCCCCAGCCCTTAGGCTTCCTTTTTCCTTTAAGTCTGAAGCAACTGTATAAGTTAGGTTTTGCATTTGGTAACAAAATTTGCTTTTGCATCAGGCAACAAAAATCTGACCACCGTGGCTTAACCAAGTAGGGGCTTATTTTTCGTACCTATTCCCTTGGGAAGTAGGCAGCCCGTAACTGGTGCAGCAGCTTCACCGTGTCATCCCTGCACTTCCGTCCTTAAGGTGTGGCTTTTATCCTCACGGTAAAGAATGCCTACACCTCCTGAAGCCCGGTGTCCACATTCTAGGCAAGAGAAAGAGAAAGGCAAAGGACAAAAGGGTGTGCTAGGTAAGCTACCCCCCATCTCTTTAAACAGGGGCCATCCAGGAACTTCTGATTATATCAGAAAAACTGGGAAGAGTGGTTTTTAGAGGCTGGCTACATTGCTGCCCTGAACAAAATCTGGATTCTGTTCGTGAGGAAGGAGATCTGTGTTGGCCACAGGAACATAATTCATATTATAATTGGGACTCTTTTTTTTTTCATAGATGGCTCACCCTAGAAGCCCAACTCAAACTCTGCCACTTTCTACAAGCAGCTTTGATGAACAAAACTGATGCCAACTCTGCCAGACACCCCATGATGATCCATAAAATACACAGATAAAATCACCCCAACCCTTTTTTTAATGTAGTAGGGTATGTATAAATTATTATACTAATATATAATTCCATTTGAAGAATTAAAGTATGTGCAGAGCCCCCATACATACTGTGATATAAAGTGGGTACTTGGGTGTTTTTTAGTTTGCATGATCAATAAGAGAACAGATGGAAAAATGCAATCCTCAAAGTGACGTTTATCCTTGAATTACCCAATTTAGGTTGGACAGGTTGTTCAAATTTAACTAGATAACAAACTTATATTCAATAGGCACAGTTTTGACATTAAGAAAATAACCTGATTTGTTAAAAAATAAAATGAAATAACCCGATTCCTTTTCTCCTTGCGTGTTCTCAGGTAATTAAAAAGAAAAGTAAAAGTATTTCCGACTGTAAAGCTAGTACATTCACTAAGTGCTACAGACTTGATCAGTAAAAAAGATGCTCTAGATTTGATTTCTGTTTACTGTAAACAGTTAAGAGGTAAGACCATCCCCCATCCCAACCCAATTAATTTCCAAATGGATTTGAAGGAAAATGTCCAATATAACCTTAAAAATTAGAATGTACCATTTCTAGCAGCTAGAAATGATATTTAGGTAGTCATATCTGACTCGCCGAAGGCTGAGATACTCCTTTCTTTGATATTTTCTGTCCGCATTCATGCAGCTAATTATGTTTTACGATGATCTCAACATGAACCTTGTATTTTCCACAGTGGCCTGCCAAGGATTATCTGAAGTCCATGGCAGATTCTCTGTGAGACCTAATTCCTATCCTCATCAGCCTATAGCTTCAGTAACAGTAATAATGAACACCTCACTGGATTTTTGTTCTTTCCTGCCAGCCCAGGGTTGCCAGATTTAGCCATTATAAATATATGAGAGCCAAATTTGAATTTCAGATAAAAAAAATAACTTTTAAATATAAATATGTCCTGTTAAACAATGGATGGGTTTGGTGTTTTTTGGTTTTTTGTTTGTTTGTTTAGTATTAGTATGTCCCAAATATTGTAGGGAAGCTATATATTTATACTAAAAAAGTTATTCATTGTTTATCTGAAATTCAACTTTAATGGGGCATTCTTTATTGTATCTGGTCACCCTATCGGTCAGTCCCCTACAAAGTTGCCAAGCATTCCTGGGAGCCCCCAGCTTGTCAGACATGTCTGCTTAGTGGTGCACACAATTATGGCTTCAGCCAGGATCCCCATTACTAATGTGTTATGTATCACAGAGGAAGGGGAACTCTCAATTGGGTGAGTTCCTGTGACTGAAGGTGCAGGATTAGCTTTGATCCCCTGCAGTTCCAAGAATAAGGGTAGCAGCTGCTCATGGATAGAAAGCAAGGTCTTTCAGATCTTCACCGAACTTCCTAGCCTGACAGGAAGCAGCTACACGATGATATCCTTGAAATATCATCATTTTAGCATAGGCTACAAAAGATATTTTAGTCATTTCCCAGAAATGCCTATGTTTCCACAGATAAGTACTGCTTTGAGATGCCAAATAGAGTGTTGTGGAAAGTCACCAGACTGGAAAGCAGACCTAGGGACGATGTTTTGTTCTTATGAGACCCACATTTATATTTACAAACACATTTATGAATGAAAATTAAACAGGTAATAAAGTTAAGAAACATACCTGCTGGGGTGCCTGGGTGGCTCAGCGGTTAAGCATCTGCCTTGGGCTCAGGTCATGATCTCAGGGTCCTGGGATCGAGCCCCTCGTTGGGCTCCCTGCTCAGCAGGAAGCCTGCTTCTTCCTCTCCCACTCCCCCTGCTTGTGTTCCCTCTCTCGCTGTCTCTCTGTGTCAAATAAGTAAATAAAATCTTTTTTAAAAACCCCAAAAAACCATACCTGCTTCTAGTTTAAAACAAAAAACAAAGTCTGCTAGCTACATTTATATTATATAAGAATAAAAGGAATGATCACTGAGAATAAAACATTTGAGTATCTGTGACAATGTTTTATGGGGCATCCTGTGTACTGTCTCAGTTTAAATATGATGATTTGATCATTCTTATGGAATAAATGTTCATTTAAAAATGCTATAGAAATCCTATATATAAACATTTATAAAGCTGCTATTGCCATTGTACCAGTATTAAAATGTTTTCTACCTTGTGTCTTTTACTAATTTTTATGACAGGTTTTATATTGTACCCATTTGAGAATCCTGTAAATGCTATGGCTTCATTACACTGTTGCATACTTCCATTGTTTATTTTCAGACTGAATAACAACAAGACAATACAAACACCAGGGTCCATCTGGTTAGGTTTTTAAATAAAGAGCAATAAAAAACCTTTGGTTTTTCTCGTTTAATTTTTTGTACTAGAAATGTAACACAGAAAAGTACATAATACATAAATTAACAAATCATAAAGCAAATGTTCATGTAACCACAAAGAGATATTACAAATGTCTTTAGAAGCCCTGCCCATCTCCCTCCCCTAACACAATCCCTTTCTTCAAGAAGTAATTACTAATTTGCTTGTTATAATAAATATGTCCTTGCTTTTACCCTCTAAATACACATCCCTAAATGCTATGGTTTATTTTGCTTGCTTTTGAACTATACAAATAGAATCATACGTTATATATTTTGTTTCTGCCTTCTTTCAATCAACATTTATTTTTAAGTTTCTACCATGTTATTGTGTAGTTCTATAGATTACTTATTTTTATTGTGTGAATATAGTTAATCATTCATTCTATTGTTAATGGAAATTAGAGTTGTTTATAGTTTTGGCTATTATGAACCATGCATGCCATTATGAACATTCTTGGATATGTACATATGTACAAAAATCACTCTACGGTGTATATCTAGGAGTAGAACTACTAGGTTATGAAGCATGCCTATTTTCTAGATACTGTCAAACTGGTTTTTCAAGTGTTTGTACCAATCCATGGTCCCTTCAGTGAAGTATAAGAGTTCTTGTTGCCCCTGTTTTCTTCAAGGAAGTGTTTTCTATTTGATTTTTCAACATTTTGTTTACTTGGGAAATCTGTACAATGTTTATGGTTAACATACATTCATTTTGCCTGGATTTATAAGCCCAAGAATTGTTAAGATGATTTTATATCAGCAAAGTCACATACTAAACAGCAAATAATACACATGGTGAGGATCACAATGTAATTTATATTGACAACAATGTAGAATTTCTCATTTTAAGTTGGACTTTCAAAAAGAGATAGAATCTGGGGGCACCTGGGTGGCTCAATTGGTTAAGCATCTGCCTTTGGCTCAGGTCATGGTCCCAGGGTCCTGGGATCGAGTCCCTTGTCAGGCTCCCTGCTCAGCAAGGAGCCTGCTTTTCCCTCTGCCTCAACTCCTCCCTCCTTTCACACTCTCTTCTCTCTCTGTTTCAAAGTCAATAAAACTCTAAAGAAGAGATAGGATCTGAACGTGTAGAAATAGAGAGGGAACAAGCAAAAATCAAATAGACAAATTTTTTTAAAATACGTTAAAAAAACCCACTCCTACTCTTTTTTGAATTCTTGTTAGTAAATAAGAGTTGGTTGAGAAGCCAAGTATAGCTTAATTTATTAAAAACACCACCACCATGGACTTAGGGCTCCATCCTTTCTTTGAGAATTAAATGAGATAATTCTTTCCCCCACCACAGTTTTATTGAGATATAATTGACATATAACATTGTATTAGTTTTAGGCATATAACATAATGACTTGATATATGATACTGCAAAATTATTTCCACAATAAATAAAGATAAAAAAGGATGAAAAGTACAGCATTGGAAATATTGTCAATAATGTTATAATAATTACAGTGACAGATGGTAACTACAGTTATGGTGAGCATTTCATAATGTATATAATTTTTGAATCACTATGGTATACACCTGAAACTAATGTAATATTGTATGTCAACTCTGCTTCAATAAAAAAGTAAATTTAAACAAATAATAAAGAGGATGTCTACCCAGAAACCTGCACACAGATGTTTGTAGCAGCTTTATTAATAATTTCCAAAACTTGGAAGCAACTAAGATGTATTCTGGTAGGTAAAAGGATAAACTGTGGTACATCTAGATAACGGAATATTATTCAACACTAAAAAGGAATGAGCTATCAAAGCATGAAAAGACATAGAGGAAACTTAAATGCACATTACTAAGTGAGGAATCCAATCTGAAAAGACTAGGTACTGAATAAGTACAACTACATGACACTGTGGAAAAAGCAAAACTATGGAGATAGTAAAAACATCAGTGGTTGCTAGGGGCTGGAGAAAGGAAGAATGAATATGTGGCACATAGAGGATTTTGGGGGCAGTGAAACTATTATATACAACACTGTAATAGTGAATACATGTCTTTATACATTTGTCCAAACCCACAGAACGTACAACACCAAGAATAAACCCTATTGTTAACTATCAATTTGGGGATAATAACAATGTGTCACCCAATGTAGGTTCATAGATTATAAGATAGGTACCATTCTGGAGCCAGATGTTGATGGGGGGGGGTGCTTGTGTGGGGGCAGAGGTTACAGTGGAACTTTCTGCTCAATTTTGCTATGAACCTAAAACTGTTTTAAAATAAAAGTCTAGCAAAAAAGGGGGGGGGATAAAGAAATAAAAGTGAACAAATTCTAATATGTTTTAAACATTTTAATATACATTTTAACATTTGGTATATATTCTTCTGAGAAAGAGAAATTAATTTTTTTAGAGCCTGTACTCCATAAACCTTTCCAAACCACTGGCTTTCTTTTACACTGATGTGAGTGAATTAAATTTCTTTAGGAATAGTGCAGAAGAAAGGAAATCTGTTCACCTACCTTGCTTTGCCAGGTATCTCTAGAGCTGTGTTTCTCAGACTGTAGAGTGTGTACAAATCATTAGGATTTAGTTGAAATGCATGTACTGACTTAGTAGGTCTGGGTTAGGGCCTGAGATTGCATTTCTAACTAGCTCCCACTTGGACCTGCAGACTACCCCTTCCATAGCAAGTTTCTAGTTTAAACGGAACCACTTTTCTATTTTTGCAAGAGTCACTTGACCAACTTCTTTTGCAGTGTTTTTGTATTATTTGGACTACAAACTATCTGTTTCCAATTGTATTTTTAATCTCTCAATTCGTACAGTCTGGCGTTAAGGCAAATCTTAAACAAGCTGCGGCGTAGCAATAGGGACATGGCGAAAAACTAGGAGGAGCGGGAGGCGGAACCTAAAGTGAGAGGAAAGCAGGAACTGAAGAAGCGGAGGAGGGATTTCGAAAGTGGACGAAAGCCGGTTGGGTTTTCAGGGAGGACCGGAAAGAGAAGTCTCAGCACCATGGCGGGTCCTGTCAGCTTGCGAGAGCTTCTAATGGGAGCTTCATCCTGGACCGGCCCTGAAAGTCCGGAGGGATCCCCTACAGAGGGCGGAGGGAGCGTGGCTGGTGGACCCGAGCCACCTTGGCGAGAGGATGAGATCTGCGTGGTGGGAATCTTCGGCAAGACGGCTCTGCGACTGAATTCCGAGAAGTTCTCACTTGTGAACACGGTTTGCGACCGACAGGTCTTTCCCCTCTTTCGCCACCAAGATCCTGGGGACACAGGGCCGGGAATCAGGACCGAGCCTGGAGCCGTCGGGGAGGCTGGTGGAGCCGGAGACGCTGGGGCTGGGACGGGGGATTCGATTCGGGGAGGTGTAGCTGCCGCTGAAGGTAACCGAACTGAGCCGGGCTCCCAGGACTACAGCCTTCTGCAGGCCTATTACAATCAGGAAAGCAAAGTTCTTTATCTTCTTCTCACTTCCATCTGTGACAATTCGCAGCTTCTGCGGGCTTGTCGTGCCCTTCAGAGCGGGGAAGCCGGAGGTGGCCTCTCTTTACCTCATGCAGAAGCGCACGAGTTCTGGAAGCATCAAGAGAAGCTGCAGTGTCTCAGTCTACTTTACCTTTTCTCCGTCTGTCACATCCTGCTTCTGGTCCATCCCACTTGTTCCTTTGATATCACTTATGATCGAGTATTCAGAGCCTTGGATGGACTGAGACAGAAAGTACTGCCCCTCCTCAAAACAGCCATTAAGGATTGTCCAGTTGGCAAAGACTGGAAGCTAAACTGCCGACCTTGCCCACCTAGACTCCTTTTCCTCTTTCAACTCAATGGAGCCCTCAAGGTGGAACCCCCTCGGAGCCAAGACCCAGCTCATCCAGACAAGCCCAAGAAGCATTCTCCCAAAAGAAGACTGCAGCATGCCCTGGAGGACCAGATCTATAGAATCTTTAGGAAGAGTCGTGTCTTGACTAATCAGAGTATCAACTGCCTCTTTACTGTGCCTGCCAACCAAGCTTTTGTGTACATAGTTCCGGGAAGTCAAGAGGAGGACCCAGTAGGCATGTTGCTGGACCAACTTAGGAGTCATTGTACTGTGAAGGACCCAGAATCTTTGCTGGTGCCTGCACCCCTTTCTGGGCCCAGGCGATACCAGGTGATGAGGCAACATAGCCGACAGCAGCTTTCTTTCCACATTGACAGCGGCAGTTCCAGTTCTTCGGGACAGCTAGTGGATTTCACTCTTCGGGAATTTCTATGGCAGCATGTGGAGCTAGTCCTAAGCAAGAAAGGTTTTGATGACAGTGTGGGCAGGAACCCACAGCCTTCCCATTTTGAACTTCCCACTTACCAGAAGTGGATCTCAGCAGCTTCAAAACTATATGAAGTAGCTATTGATGGGAAAGAGGAGGACCTAGGGTCTCCCACTGGGGAGCTAACATCTAAGATTTTAAGCAGTATTAAAGTCTTGGAAGGTTTTTTGGATATTGACACCAAATTCTCAGAAAACCGGTGCCAAAAAGCTTTACCCATGGCCCATAGTGCCTATCAGTCAAATTTGCCTCATAATTACACAATGACTGTCCATAAGAATCAGCTTGCTCAGGCTCTTCGAGTGTACAGTCAACATGCTAGGGGTCCAGCCTTTCACAAATATGCCATGCAGTTACACGAGGACTGCTACAAGTTTTGGAGCAATGGCCATCAGCTCTGTGAGGAGAGGAGTTTAACTGATCAACACTGTGTACATAAATTTCACTCATTACCTAAATCAGGTAGCTAAATATCTCAGCATTTTGAATTCAGAACTGAGCTGTGTTTTTATTTTTGTTTTATTATTATTATTATTATTTTAAGTAATCTCTTTGCCCAATGTGGGGCTCAAACTCGCAACCCTGAGATCAAGAGTTGCGTACTCTACTGAGTGAACCAGCCAGTCACCTCTCTATTCTTGTTTTAAGAGAGCGGCTGTTCACTATGTATTGATATTTTTTAAAAAGCCCTACAGAAATTTAGTTGCATCAAATTTAAGTTTTCTGTCCTGCTGTAAAAAGAAAATAACAGCTGTGCCTACTAATTATTTTCTTGTATTTAAAGGATGAACCATAGGGAATTAGTAAATGAGAACTGTTATAAATTCTCAAAAATTTCATATTAACATTTTTATCTTGGAGTTTTTTTTTTCAACTAAAAAGAATACAATGAGATGTAAGGTCACCATGATGATGATAAAATTGTCTTAGAAAACCTGAGACTTTAGATTGAAACTATATGTCATTTTATGTATTTTCAGTTGCTTTTTCGCTGTGTGTATTTAGTCAAGGTTTTGTGTTTTTGGTGGGGTTTTTTTCCTTCTCCTTTCCAAAGTACTATTTGGAGAAATTTTGGGGTTAGATGCTATAGAATGGAAAACAAATTTGACTCTGCATTGTGTGTGTGGAATTAATAGTGAGTGTTATGTTTTCCAGGAGAAAAACCAGAGGCAGATAGAAATCCTCCTGTGCTGTATCACAATAGCCGAGCTCGATCTACTGGTGCCTGTAACTGTGGAAGGAAACAGGCACCTCGAGATGATCCCTTTGATATCAAGGCAGCTAACTATGACTTTTATCAGGTAGACTCTAAATTTTTTCTCCTTTTTTTCCCTCCCCCCCCTTTTTTTGCTTAACTACCATTTAAGTAAAAATACGTATTTTTCAGAAGCAAAGTATATAGAAAAGTAAATGTGACTGGAGTGTGATCTGTAGACAAGGGAAAGTTCTTTATATGTGTTTATTTGCTTACCCATTAATTGTTTATCTTGTTTTTTAGAGTGAAGAGTGTTATTTTATTTTTTATTTTTATTTTATTTACTTATTTTTTTAAAGATTTTATTTATTTGAGAGAGAGAGATAGCGAGAGAGCACTAGCAAGGGGCAGGGAGAGGGAGAAGCGGGCTCCCCACTGAGCAGGGAGCCTGAAGTGGGTCTCCATCCTAGGACCCCAGGCTCATGACCTGAGCCGAAGGCAGCTGCTTAACTGACTGAGCCACCCAGGCACCCAGAGTATGTTATTTTAAATGAAAAGTTCACAAGGTTGTTTATTTTATTCTGTTTCTTCTTCTATAGCTTCTGGAAGAAAAATGTTGTGGAAAATTGGATCATATCAATTTCCCAGTATTTGAACCAAGTACTCCAGATCCTGCTCCTGCCAAAAATGAATCTTCTCCTGCCCCTCCAGATGCAGATGCTGATAAACTTAAAGAAAAAGAACCTCAAACCCAAGGAGAGAGCACAAGCCTGAGTTTAGCTTTGAGTTTAGGCCAATCCACAGATAGTTTAGGTACCTATCCAGCTGATCCACAAGCAGGAGGAGATAATCCAGAAGTTCATGGTCAAGGAGAAGTAAAAACTGAGAAGAGACCAAACCTGGTTGATAGACAGGCATCCACAGTTGAGTATCTCCCAGGCATGCTACATTCAAATTGCCCTAAAGGTCTCCTACCCAAATTCTCCAGCTGGTCATTGGTTAAACTAGGCCCAGCTAAGTCTTATAATTTTCATACAGGTTTAGACCAACAGGGCTTCATTCCAGGAACAAACTATCTCATGCCTTGGGACATTGTCATCAGGACTAGAGCCGAAGATGAAGGAGATTTAGACACAAATTCTTGGCCTGCTCCAAATAAAGCTATTCCTGGAAAAAGAAGTGCAGTTGTAATGGGAAGAGGAAGACGGAGAGATGACATAGCTCGAGCTTTTGTGGGGTTTGAATATGAAGACTCTAGAGGTCGGAGGTTTATGTGCTCAGGACCTGACAAAGTAATGAAAGTAATGGGAAGTGGGCCAAAGGAGTCCGCTTTAAAAGCCTTGAATAGTGATATGCCCTTATATATTCTGTCATCATCTCAGGGTAGAGGGCTTAAACCACATTACGCTCAACTTATGAGGCTTTTTGTTGTAGTTCCCGATGCTCCTTTGCAGATAATACTAATGCCCCAGGTAAGAAATACGACCTTTTCCATCCTAAAAAACAAAGTGCTGATGCTTGTTTTGATTGGTTTTAAGTGCAGGATAATATCAAAGTAATTATTTCATTAAACAGGTCTAAATTTTAAATACCTTTTTTACCTAATATTCTAGTTCTTGAAAAATAAATCGTGAGTGTGTTAATCAGTTCACACTATCAACTCACATTGTTTAGTTCAAAGGCAGAACTTCAAGTTAAAATTCTGTGGAAAAGTAGGATAATATTTGAGACTAAATAATGTAATATTGAATATGATTAGAGTTAGCAGTGTACCCATTACCTCCTTAATCTTATATGGTCTTTGAACCTATTGTTTGTTTAGGCATTTATCTTTCCGGTGTTTCTTATTGAAAAATGTAAAAATAAGTACATTACCTTTATTTTTCAGGTTCAGCCAGGCCCACCACCGTGTCCAGTATTCTACCCAGAAAAACAAGAAATCACTCTCCCACCAGATGGGCTCTGGGTTTTGAGATTTCCTTATGCATATGTGACTGAGAGAGGACCTTGTTTCCCTCCTAAGGAGAACGTGCAGTTAATGAGTTACAAGGTGCTCCGCGGAGTTCTTAAAGCAGTAACACAATGAGTGTTCTACAGCCAGTTCAATCTTAAAGCTGGTGTTTGGTTTTGGTGTTTATGGGGCTGGGAGGGGGGAGGTTTGTTTTTGTTTTTGTTTTGGTATGTGTGTGCTGTGTTTTCTTGAATTCAGAATGTGCTTTGGTTACAGGAATTCAGTATTGGGACAGTAGTCCCGCTGTTTCATGATATTATTGATATTTATTGTAAATGGGCCTACAGCTTGCTAATAAACATTGGTTCTTCTAGAAAAGGACATAAAATACCTGGTTGATACCTCCATTTTCTTTTGTTTCTGTTTCACTGTTGATAATAAAACATGTTTCTATCATAACTGAATGTTACATAATCACGTTGAGCCAAAATTTTGTTTTGGTTAAAATGATGTTTTAGCTGGGATTTTTCCTTAAAATGCCACTCCTGAAATTATCTTCAAAATAAGATGATCCAGTAGGTTATCTGGTAATGGTATGAGGACTTGATTGCAAAAAAAGCCCTATTTTTTGTCTCGCAATTCTGGTACTTAAGTTAGACTGTTTTGTTCTTACTATTTTATTCCTGGACTGATGAGAGTCCAGGAATAATTTGAGAGATATATTTTAAATGAATGCTATCTGAACTAAAACTTTTTTTTAAACTTTTTTTTAAGACTCTATTTTTAAGTAATCTCTGCACTCAGTGTGGGACTCCAGCTCTGGAAATTAACTTACATTCTTCTTGCATCTCATCCTTATTTTTCATCCTTTTAATTTTTCATTCCTTGTATATCAGTTTTAACAATCACGATTGCTTTTGTACTGAGCGTGTTTTTTGGTTGGTTTTATTAAATAGTGCACTACATTTGGAAAATACAGCTAGATTGCTCTGTAGGACATGTATTAATAGTTGTTTGTTTTTTTAAGGATTTATTTATTTTAGGGAGAGAGAGAGTGGGGGGAGGGGCAGAGGGAGCCAGAGAGGGAGAGAAGCAGACTCCCCACTGAGTGTAGTACCTGACATGGGGCTTGATCTCATGACTTGAGATCACCTGAGCTGAAACCAAGAGTCAGATGCTTAACCAAGTGAGCCACCCAGGCACCCTTGTTTTGTTTTTTTCAATAGCCTATGAGACTTGAGCAACAGGTTGCATAAATTTGTAGGTTAAAGGAACTGTAACAAAGTAGTTTGTAAGAACAAATAAGGTGTCAAAAGAGCAAACTTGTGTCTTTTTTTTTCTTTGTTTCTTTTTTGATGTCATTCTTAGATGGAAAAATTTTACATTCCTGCTTAAATTCATGATTTTCCTTATTTTTGATTACAGAAGCCACCCGAATTTGGATTTCTGTAGTTTTTAAATATAAAATTTTTATGCTATTTGTATTTACAGCCTGCTTAAAAGACAATTGCAGAACTTCTTCATGTTTTTATCCATAAATTGGTTTATAAACTGTTGCATTAGAGAAATGTGGACTATGCAATTTGTATTGCTTACTGCCTTTCACATTAGTGATATAAACCTTATCCAGCAAATTTCCAAAGTGATGATTTTAAAGAAATTATATTTTTTCTGTAGCAGCACTTGCATTGTCCTTCGCTTAGCAGATGTTTCTTTTTTTTTACTGAGATATAAATGGATGATTCAAAATGATTTTTTTTAAAGAATCACTAGGTCAGAAGGGACTTCACAGGATATCCTTTGGTCTCCTGGTAGGTCTGCTGTGTCTATGAAAAGTTGTATAGAATTTTAGGAAGTAGGGGCGCCTGG
The DNA here is from genome assembly GCF_024610735.1 of Ursus americanus. Taxonomy (NCBI): domain Eukaryota; kingdom Metazoa; phylum Chordata; class Mammalia; order Carnivora; family Ursidae; genus Ursus; species Ursus americanus. The sequence goes on from NC_142149.1 coordinate 32,055,645, forward strand.
GTGGCGCAGTCGTTAAGCGTCTGCCTTCGGCTCAGGGCGTGATCCCGGCGATCTGGGATCGAGCTCCACATCAGGCTTCTCCGCTAGGAGCCTGCTTCTTCCTCTCCCACTCCCCCTGCTTGTGTTCCCTCTCTTCGCTGCCTGTCTCTGTCAAATATAAAAATCTTAAAAAAAAAAAGAATTTTAGGAAGTAAATAATATCTTATTCAAGGAGTGCTTATTATTTAAAGGACTAATATGATTAATCTTTCTGTCATGTAAATTGTTATTCTGATTTTTTTTTAAAGATTTTATTTATTTATTTGACAGAGATAGAGACAGCGGGCGAGAGAGGAAACACAAGCAGGGGGAGTGGGAGAGGAAGAAGCAGGCTCATAGCGGAGGAGCCTGATGTGGGGCTCGATCCCACAACACCGGGATCACGCCCTGAGCCAAAGGCAGACGCTTAACCGCTGTGCCACCCAGGCGCCCCCTGATTTTTTTTAATGGCTTCACTTGTTGGGTTTTTTTTTTTTAAGATTTTTTATTTATTTATTTGACAGAGAGAGATCACGCCCTGAGCTGAAGGCAGACACCTAACGACTGTGCTACCCAGGTGTCCCCACTTGTTGGTTTAGATAGGTTCCCTATACTACTTAAACAGGGAATCTGTATCTTAGTTGAAAAACAAACAAAAAACTTCCAAGGCACAGTAAAACAAAGAAAATGAGAAAAATGGGACTAGGAAAGCCTGATTCACAAAAATAACAATAGCTACTCTTTACTGAATGCCACAGAATAATAATAGCCATTTCCTGAATGTCCACTTGTTAGGTATTTTACTAACCATTTTGCATACATTGCCTCTAATCCTCAAAACATTGCAAGATAAATCTATTTTACAGATCAAGAAATTAAAGTTTGAAGTGGTTAAATAATTTGTCCAAGGTCACATAGGGAGTAGCAAAGCCAGAATTTAAATCAAGGACTCTGATTTCAAAGCTGTACTCTTCCTATGTCCTGCCTTCTTAAAAAATATAAGATTGAAAACTGCATGTCAGTTTCTCCAACTGAATATTTGACTCTGGTCTTAAGACTTGTTAATGCTGAGTTTTTGGGGTGCTTGGGTGGCTCAGTCAGTTAAGCATCTGCCTTCAGCTCAGGTCATGATCTTGGGGTCCTGGGATTGAGTCCTGCATTGGACTCCCTGCTCAGCATTGGACTCCCTCTGCCCCTCCCCCTGCGCTCGTTCATGCTCTCTCCATATCAAATGAATAAAATCTTAAAAAAAAAAAAAAGACGTAATGGGGGAGTTTTTAATGTCAGAAAAAGTGGGCATGATACCTACAAAACATTTTAGTTTCTTTTAAGACTATGAATGTTGATTCTCTCTAAACTGTATTGCATCTTTATATTATACCATCTCTTGTTCCAGATTTTCTCCTGTAAAAAATAGTGCTATAGTAGATTGAAGCCAAAAAGAAAAAGATTCTACCGCTTAAGAAACCTGGACAAGGGGCGCCTGGGTAGCCCAGTCGAGCATCCGACTCTTGGTTTCAGCTCAGGTAATGATCTCATGGGTCAGATGGATGCAGCCCCATGTCAGGCTCTGCACTCATCAGGGAGTCTGCTTAAGGAGTCTCTCCCTCTGCCCGCACCCACTCCCACTCTCTCGAAAGAAAGAAAGAAAGAAAAGAAAGAAAAAGAAAGAAAGAAAAGAAAGAAAGAAAGAAAGAAAAAGAAAGAAAGAAAGAAAGAAAGAAAGAAAGAAAGAAAGAAAGAAAGAAAGAAAGAAAAGAAAAACCTGGACAATTTACTTAATTCTTAGAGTGTTGTTTTCTCTAAAATGGTAATGATTACATAAATAAATAAATTAATAATAAAATGGTAATGATAATTACTATTTATCACAAAGGGTATTTGTGAAGAGTAAAAGAGTATATATAAAGCCCCTAAGAGAGGGCACATAAATTCTTGATAATAATTACATTTTATCTTGAATTTACATTTTAATGGTGTCCCATAATTCTAACAGTTTTGGAGATGGTGAAAACATTTTGGTTAGTTTTAGTCCTACCTTTTATAATCAGGTAAACAGTGTCTAGTACATGCAAAACCCTATGGTAAGCACCATGGCCATGACGTGTAGCAGTGTTGTAGACTTGATTTGTACCTTTCCTCTTGTACCTTTCTGTGGTCTTTTAAACCTGATTTAATTTTTGTTAGTTTGTTTATGCTTCAGATACAACACCCTCTCAAATCCTTTGGCCATTTCCCTCTCCTTTCTGTCTCCTACAACTTTGTGCCTGTCCTAAGATGTGGCAAATAGATCTGCACTCAGTTTTTGGAATGCTGCACAATTGTGAACAAAGCTAATAGTTTATGTTTAATTTATACTCTGAATTATGTTTATTGGCCTAAGTAGGCACAGCAGCTCACTGGGTTGGTGTTTTGAGAAGTAGTTTACTGCATCTCCAAACATTGGATACCATATAAAGCTTTAGTTTGTTGATCTTGTAAAATGAGGATAATAATTCCCTTATCTACCTCGAAAGATAACCGTGGTTCAAACTCTTAAAGTTGTGTTAACTGAAGTCCTTTATAAACTCTTATAAATAGAAAGCATAGTTACCATTCTTTGTTTGTAACTGACCTCAGATCCTATTACATTCTAAATACAACGTAACTATTTTCCCCCAAATCTTTCCATGCTAAAAATAGTCCTGGGGGTGCCTGGGTGGCGCAGTCGTTGAGCATCTGCCTTTGGCTCAGGGCGTGATCCCGGCGTTCTGGAATCGAGCCCCACATCAGGCTCCTCCACTGGGGGCCTGCTTCTTCCTCTCCCACTCCCCCTGCTTGTGTTCCCTCTCTCGCTGGCTGTCTCTCTCTCTGTCAAATAAATAAATAAAATCTTAAAAAAATAATAAAAATAAAAAATAAAAATAAATAAAAATAGTCCTGCCCATAGGTATAGCAATAAAAATCATTTTCTTTTCTTTTTTTTTTAAGATTTCTTTATTTATTTGAGAGAGAGTGTGTACATGGCAGGAGGGGCAGAGGGAGAGAATCTTCAAGCAGACTCCCCACTAAGTGCAGAGCCCGTTTCGGGACTCCATGTAGAGCTTGATCTCAGATCAACCAAGAGTTAGAAGCTCAACTAACTGAGCCACCCAGTTGCCCCTAAAAATCGTTTCTTTCTCTTTTTTTTTTTTTAAGATTTTGTTTATTTATTTTTATTTATTTATTTTTTATTTATTTGAGAGAGAGCACAAGCAGGGAGGAGAGGCAGAGGGAGAGGGAGAAACAGACTCCCGCTGAGCAGGGAGTCTGACTTGGGGCTCCATCCCAGGACCTTGAGATGATGACCTGAGCCGAAGGCAGTCACTTAACCAACTGAGCCACCCGGTTTTTCTATTCAAATGGATATAAGACAAATTTCTAAAGAGTAAATTATATGCTATGGTTCCCTTTTATTCCAGTCTTAGAGGACTGTCTTAAAACAGTTGATTATTACTTCCTTTCTCCAAAGTTATATACTTGAATTTCCAGTAATTTTTATCTTTGATTTTATCCTAGCTGTTTTCTCAATATAAATGTAAGAGTACCTAGTTTATAATCCCATTTAAAACATTGTTTTTGTTTATGAACATACCTTTGTTGTTTTTGTAAAACGAATATATAGTTAACTATATCTGTAATTTTGGGGAAGAAGGCACCTGGGTGGTGCAGTCTGTCAAGTGGCCGATTCTTGGTTTTGAGTCAGGTTATGATCTCAGGGTCCTGGGATTGAGCACCAAGTAGGGCTCTGCACTCAGTGTGGAGTCCAATTGGGATTCACTTTCTCCCTCTCCCTCTGCCCCTCCCCCACCTCATTCGAGAGTGTGTGTGCTCTTTCTCTCTCTCTCAAATAAACCTTTTAAAAAGAATTTTTTTAAAGATAAGAGTAAGTTACTTGAGATTCCACTGCTTTGCCAGTACTCTGCCAACCACTTAGAACATTTTAGTGAATATCCTACTAGACATCTGTATGCATATATGTACATGAAGATATGTATTCAATTTTACATAATTGCAATCATAGAATACAAGAATACACTTGTAATGTACATTTTTTCATTCAACAACATGCGGTAGACATTTTTCCTGTCAATAAATAAAAGTCTGTTATTAATGGCCACATCATTTTCCCATATCATTTACACAATCTGTCTTTTATTATTTGATATTTGGGTTCTTTCCAATTTAGGGTTCCTACAATGATGGAACACCATGATGCTTACATATGTCTTTTTCCTTTTTTCTGGATTTTTTAAAAGATTTTATTTATTTAAGAGAAAGAGAGTGAGCATGAGTAGGGGGGAGGAGTCAAGGGAGTGGGACAGGCAGACTCCCCCCTGAGCACAAAGCCTGACATGGAGCTGGATCCCAGGACCCTGAAATCATGACCTGAGCCAAAGTCAGATGCTTGACCAACTGAGTCACCCAGGTGCCCCACATGCGTATGCCTTTTATTAATAGTTGTGAACTTTTCTTTGCAGAATAAATGGTTAGATTTTGAATTGATGGGGTAAGGGATATATACATTTTGCATTTTGACACATATTGCTAAATTGCCCTACAGAAAGTTGAGCCATGCTCTAGCCTGATATCAGATTCCCATTGTCATAGTTAGGAATCCTGATGGCAGTCCATTAATCCAATCAGCACCAGTTTTCTTATTTTGAATAATATCTCAATTTAATTTATTAATTCCTTCAGAAGTCTTGGGTAATTATCTCTGACCCCAGTGTTATATATTCCTACGCAGTTGCATCTGCTATCTAGAGCACTCATGATTTGGGCAATGCAGTTGTAGATGGGATTTAAATGACAACCTAACGAATCATTAATTAATCTTTTATTTTTCAGAAGATCAATACTATCTTCTCCAACCAATCCCTTGAACTGACTTAAAATTGGTGACCTTGTTATAACACCAGCTACTAGCTATGTAGATTTGGGCAAAGTACTTAACCTCTGCAGACATCAGTTTTTTCTTTACAGTGGAACAGGCCAGCGATCTCTGATACACTTTCTTTTTTAACATTTTTTCTCCCTATGATGATTGTACTAAATTCCATTCTTGGTTTAAATAATGTCATATTAACTTTGGTGGCTCTTATAAATTTGACTCCTTCATCCTCGAAGACAACTCTGGTCATATTGGTGTAATTAAAAAAAAAATGCTTTTCTATAATCATTGCTTGCCTGTTTTTGCAGTGGTTTCAATTTTCTTGGACCTCCAATAAGGTATATGTGGTCCTTCTTGGTTACTTATTTTGATAATTATGTATACTTTTCCAAATTTGTTGGTGATACTTTTAATGCTTTCATTTTACTTCATTAGATCCTCAAAATGCCCCTGTGAGGTTAGATACTGTTATCCTCATTTTACAGATATAGAAACTGAGGCTTAAACTAAGTAATATGCCCAAAGTCACTCAGTTTGTAAATGGAATAGCTGTATCTATGAGTTCTAACTTCAGAGCTCTATCTACTAAGCCACAGGTACCTCTATTTTTGAAGTTTAAATATTCTTAGTTACATAGATTTTTTTCCCAGGTAATATTTATCATATACATGTTTTTATTCCCATTATAAATAGTAGTCACTGAATTTAGAAAAAAGTGGCTATCAGGTGAGATTTTGGTAAAGGGAAGCAGAACCATGCACATCAGCTGGTACATAGGATATAATTTGACAGCCCTAAACAGATACTTTCCTTAAGGCCTAACAAGGCAATATTTTTCTACTCATGAGTTTCCTTAAAATGTTTTAATTTAAAAAGTGTGGTTATATTTGGGAATTTTTATACTTAGTTCTTTTTCTTCTATAAAGGCTTTACCATTTCTCTGGATATTTTGATATTAGATCAAGAAATAGACTTACTGTGGTGGTAAAGTGATTCAAAAGTGTTTTTCAGCTACTTTTTAAATTTAATTTTTATTTTTAAAAAGATTTTATTTTATTTATTAGAGAGAGAGTGAGCAAGAGAGAGAGCACAAGCAGTAGGAGGGGCAGAGGGAGAGGGAGAAGCAGGCTCCCCGCTGAGCAGGGACACCCCCCCCCCCCCATGTGGGACTCGATCCCAGGATCCTGGGATCATGACCTGAGCCCAAAGCAAATATTTAACTGACTAAGCCACTCGGGGACCCCTCAGCTACTTTAAAATATATATATATATAATTTATTTATTTTTATTTTAGAGAGAGAGCACACAAGCAGGGGGAGGAGCAGAGGGGGATAGAAAGGGGGAAAGAATCCCAAGCAGATTCCTGCTGAGCTCGGAGCCCAATGCAGGGCTCTATCCCACAACCCTGAGATCACGACCTGAGCTGAAACCAAGAGTCCAACGCTCAACCCACCAAGCTACCCAGGTGCCCCTTTTTCAGCTACTTTAAAAAATATAACGTAGGCCACCGTTTTCTAGAATCTTAATTGGAAAGAGGACTTCAACTATCTCTATTTTGACCTCAAACTTTCTAATTGATAAATTCTTTCCAGCTTATCTCTTAACTCAGGCGAAAGATCCTGAAGGCAAAGCATAACCTGATGGGAACTGAAATTACCCCCTTAAGCAATAAGGACTCCCCTGAACCAGCAATACCCCACCCATGATTGACTTTAAGACAGTGATCAATTTGACCTTCACGGCCCTCCTCCTGCGTGTAGCCACCCACGTTTGTCCCACATTTTCCTTATGTAAACCTGCAAGTATGGATGAAAGGAAAACTAGTTCGGCCTTCTGGGATTCAGTTACCTATCTAAGACTTTAAGTAATAACCTATAACCTTGTCAACAAATATTTCTTGACCGCCTATCTTGTATAAGGTGTGGGATTGCATTTTCACAGTGAAACGAGAGAGGAGTTTGTCCCTCAAATATTTGACTGATAAACTAGTACCTCTTATGGTATGTATAACAATTGGGAAAACTCTATCTTGGCTAGACAAATAGATGGGTTTATTATTTGTTTTAGCAACCTTAGCTCCTTCATTGGTAACAGTTCTTTGTACTTCCTAGAGTAGGGGCTAAGATGTGCCCTGGAATCTCTTCTTTTTTGATTTCCAATTATGTCAGGCCTTCCTGAATTCAGGCTATCTTCGAATAGCCTTTTCTGCCTGAGTGATGGCAAAGGCACTGGCAGGTTTCCCAGCTTTCGCCTCAGTTTGGAGCTTTTCTGAACCACTGCGGGTTCTACCACAGAGCTAGGTGAAAAACGCTCACTACCGGACCTCTGCAGGCTCCTACCCAGCAGCCAGAGCGCGCCTGCGTACCGCAGCCCCTTTGTTGCTCAGACGCTTGGGGTCTGGCTGCGCCTGCGTGGAGGGCTGGCGCCGACAAGTGCGCTGCACCGCTGGCACCGGCTGGGGGCGAGCAGACCTCGAGCTGCTGCCGCTGCCGCCGCCGCCGCAGCCGTTGCGACCGCCGCAGCGGAGTTCAGAGGGCCCGGAGGTGGGAGACTTGCCACACGGTGGCTGAGATGTCGTCCACCGCGGCTTTTTACCTTCTCTCCACCCTGGGAGGGTACTTGGTGACCTCATTCTTGTTGCTCAAATACCCGACCTTGCTGCACCCGAGAAAGAAGCAGCGATTCCTCAGTAAACACATCTCTCACCGCGGAGGTGAGAGGGGTCCCCAGATCCCGATGGCGGAGGTGGGGGAGGTTTTTTTCCCCCACTAGAGCTGAGGGTCCTTTAGAGCCCTACAAAAGGCTGGCGGGTGGAAATGCGTGAGAGTTTGAGGAAGAATGGTGTATGCGAAAGAGGGCTCCCTGGAGGTGAAGGCGATGTGAAGGGGAGGTCTCCTGAGGGGAAGATAAGGGGTCTTGAGACAGAGCCATGGTGGGGATCTGTCGAGTGCACCGGTGTCAGGTATTCTCTGAAGGAGGAAGGACTAGGGTGAAAATTAAGGGTAGATGGAGCGTTTCTCGGCAGATGGAAGGATGATCGCGAGGTCCCTTCCTAGCAGCGAGACACAGACGGGTGGGGGGAGCGCGGAGCAGAGCCGGGGTACCCCGCGGGGGAACCGGAACAGACTGCTCTGAGCGGAGCCACTGGCTGAGCTTGTAGGGAGATCCGGGGCGACGAGCTTCGAGGGTTGAGGAACTGCGTGAACCTGGAGCGTGCTGTAGCCTGGTTGTCTGCAGTCCCTGGGGGCTAGTTCCCCCACCCCGTCCCCCTCTCTGAGCACTGATAATTGAGAAGAGAGGGAAACCTGGTCACTGACCTGGGGACACTTCCCAAGGTCACAGTTAGAGCTTGGGCTGGATTGGGACAGAAATTGGAGCGTCCGGGTTCTTAAGGCAGCAAACCTTGCACCTGCTTTTTTTTTTTTTTTTTTTTTTTCTTTTTTAGCTCCACCTGCACCTCAACAATGACACTTGGTTTTCCTAAAGACAAAAAGATGATATAGTTTATGACAGGACTGTATTGTTTAAAGAAAACAAAGAAGTTATTTCTTGGAAAAGTATCTTACTAAAAGGAGCCTAGATAGTCCACCCTGTAATTTCCCTTTATTTCATTTCAAGCATGATGCACAAAATGCTGTGAAATTGAATTAAGTCAATCAATTTTAACTGTTCTATACAGATGAATGTTAAATTAGGTTAAAACTGCTTGGAATTTATAGTCTAATTCTAATACTTGGTAAATTCTAGGAGTTTACACTCTAAAACTTGATTTAGTGCCATGACACCTTTTCCGACAAGAATTGGCCAGGAATACAGTTTTAAGTATGACAGAAATACATTAGTATTCTTCTGTATAATTTGTACAATTTTATGTTAAACATAGTTTTACAGCGTGACTTCAGTAGTTACGCTAGTCTTCTTACTCATGAAAAGAATCAAGGGTCTTAAGAGGTCTCCGGCTAAATGCCATGTAAATGCTTATTTGATACATAGATACTTGTTTGGAATTTTTTTTTAAGCTTTTTTATTTATTTAAGTAATCTCTACGCCCAACATGGGGCCTGAATTCACCACCCTGAGATGAGGAGTTGCAAACTCTTCTGACTGAGCCAGCCAGGAGCCCTGTGTTTACTGATTTAAAAAAAAAGAAAAATGTGCTTACTAAAAACCCAAACCAAAACAAAACTAGATCCTCTAAAGAGCTATCTAAACTGTCATTGTGGATGATCTCAATTTTATTTTAGAAGAAATACATGTTAATTTTTGAATTTTTGTGACACTCCACAGGTGAAAAAAAAAACTGGTACTCCATAGAGGTTAAAAAATGTGTGCTAGATCAATGTAGCCAGTATCAAAACCAGGATAAGCTGGATCTTCAGTTCTCACTTACTGTCAGAAATACTTTAAAAATATTTTTCCCTAGATATAAAGTCATTTTCAGTTGTTTCACTTTCACCCCTTATATAAAAATAACCATTTGCTATTTGCAGATATGGGATCAGTATTTGTATATTCAAAGATACATAACAAACAGTCATAAGAATCTTGTTAAATAGACTTGACTCTATTTACTTGTATGATGGTCCTAATGCACCTATGTTCCTATGTTGTTAGTGCTTACTATGCATTTGTTGAGTATGTGCACCAAATAATACAATTAAATCCAGAGTAATCGAGGATATATTTACTAAAAATACTTTGTAACTCAAGATACTAAGTCTCTGGAAAATAATAGTCGAGGAAGGAGTTATCTCCTTGCTTACTTTTTATTTTTGTCTTGGACACTGCCAACAGCAGCCACTAGTCTCTCTGTGTATATTACTAACATTTGGGCTAATTCTCTATTGCCCTAACTTCGAATACCTGATACTTCGCGTAAACCAGGTGTATGACCATTCCAAGACCGAAACATTGATCAATGTTACAAAGTATATACACCAGCATTGCTGTAACTGTATGATGTCTGCATTACCACCTGGGTCAGATTCTGGACCACTAGTTAGCCTTGGGAAGAAGACTTAGTTTTCTTATCTTATAAATGGGGTCTGTTTGCCTTGCTTGTCTTTGAGTTATTAGGAGGATTAGGTATATAAAATGCACTTTGAAACTGTAAAATTGTTTAGAAATATAAGCATGGCGGGCGCCTGGGTGGCGCACTCTTAAGCGTCTGCCTTTGGCTTAGGGCGTGATCCCGGCGTTCTGGGATCAAGCTCCACATCAGGCTTCTCGGCTAGGAGCCTGCTTCTTCCTCTCCCACTCCCCCTGCTTGTGTTCCCTCTCTCACTGGCTGTCTCTCTCTGTCAAATAAATAAATAAAATCTTTAAAAAAAAAAAAAAGAAATATGAGCATGGATACAGGGATCCACATATGTATTTTATAGAACTTTGAGTTGATTGAGAAGGAATAAGATCACCCTATACTTAATGTTTTCAAAATTTTAATTAACATATTGGCTTTTGCTAAGATTGATTGTCCTTGAAAGAGGAAATTAATGTTTCAAAAATTAAATGCTGTAGGTTTGTTCTTGCCTCTTTTGAGCACACATTGTATTACATTATATTGTAATAGGATATGTTAATACATCTGCTTCCCTTACTAGACTGTGAGTTCCTTAAGGGGAGGTTTCAGATTTTATTAATGCTTCTGTCTCTAGCTTCTAGTGCAGATCCTAACATAATTAAAATAATAAATTATTGTCTGCTAATACTGCATGCTAGATCCCTCCCATGTATTTCCTAAATTTATTTGACCAAGAACATCTTTTATAACTATAATGTATTGATGGAACACCAATCAGATCAAAGATATACCCTATGAATCAAATGGAGAGCAAGCAATATTCTCAAAGGCCATTTTCTTAATTTCTCTTTGAAAGCATGAATTTTATTAATACTTTTTCCAATGGCATAAGTAACTCATGTTCATTGTAGAAATTTGGAAAATATAGAAATGAAAAAAGAAAAAAAATAGTTCCTAAAACTTTACTATCCAGACATAATCTCTGTTAACATTTTGAAGTATATCCTTTAAATACCTATTTTCTGATATTTGGAATCATAGTGTATATAAAGATTTTATTTATTTATTTATTTATTTATTTATTTATTTATTTAAGACACACACAGAGAGAAAGACAGAGACGGAGCATGAGCAGGGGGAAGGGGCAGAAGCGGGGAAGGGGCAGAAGCAGGCTCCTCGCTGAGCAGGGACCCCAATGCAGGACTCCATCCCAGGGCCCTGGGATCATGACCTGAGCTGAAGGTAGATGCTTAACCAACTGAGCCACCCAAGCACCTCCTGGAATCATAGTGTATATACATTTATTTCAGATGCCAACTGAGTTGGCTAGAGGTATGATTGCAGGGAAATACGGAAATAACATACTCTAATACTCCTTAATCTATCTCCATGAGCCGAACGGTAGTAAGCAACAGGCTTAAAAAAAAAAAAAAAAAAAAAGTCTATGTGTTAGGGTTCAGTGGCCAAAGAATAAAAAAAATCTCCAACCCATGAAATCCCCACCTTCCCTCTTAATCGTTAACCCTTGATCTTGAGACAGAGTATTGTCACAATCTGGGTATCCTACCACAGAATGATTTGGTAAGTAATAAGTTTGAGGCTAAGTTTGCCATTGGACATTGGCTGCTTCTGGGTCCTGAACTTTAATTGGATGTTCAAGGAAGAAATTGAAGCATCAGTTTGAGTCCCAGAAGTGTCACTCTGCAGTTGCATCCTGAAACATGTTCCATGTCAGGGTAGCAGTTCTTTCTCTTCTTGTTCCCTCACTCCTCTTTTCAGGGAACTCTTCCTCACTTTTCAATGAGGACTTTTTTTCTCTTCTTTTCTTTCTTTCTTTCTTTTCTTTTTTTTTTTTTTTAAGTAATCCCTACACCCTAAAGGGGCTCAAACTCACAACCCCAAGTTCAAGAGTCTCAAGCTTGGGGCACCTGGGTGGCTCAGTCGGCTGGGTGTCTGCCTTTGGCTCAGGTCATGATCCTGGGGTCCTGGGATCGAGCCCCTCATCAGGCTCCCTGATCAGCGGGGAGTTTGCTTCTCCCTCTTTCTCTGCCTCTCCCCCTGCTCATGCTCTCTCTCTGTCAAATAAATAAATAAAATCTTTATTAAAAAAATAAAACAGTCACATGCTCTTCCGACTGAGGCAGCCAGGTGCCCTTTCAACAAGGACTTTTCTTTTTTTTTTCTTTAAAGATTTTATTTATTTATTCGACAGAGATAGAGACAGCCAGCGAGAGAGGGAACACAAGCAGGGGGAGTGGGAGAGAAAGAAGCAGGCTCATAGCAGAAGAGCCTGATGTGGGGCTCGATCCCACAACACCGGGATCACGCCCTGAGCCGAAGGCAGACGCTTTAACCGCTGTGCCACCCAGGCGCCCCCTCAACAAGGACTTTTCTTCATTCATTTCCTCAAGTGATCCACTCATTCCTACTGACACCTTATTAGCAATGAAATCGTTTATCATTTTTTTAATAGTACTTTCCTGCTTAAGAAAGCAAACTAAAATGTACTTACTTTCAGCAATGGCTAAAAGATATATATGTCTTAAATTGTATACAAATTTTGAAAAATTAAATATAAAAATATCATTATAGAAAAATTATTGAAATTATGACCAGGTACATAACAAAAACCACTTACCATTGAAGAGAGCATACATGTGGTAGTTACCTGGTAAATGCTGCCTGTGTATCAATATGCAGTTTGAATATCCTTCTGTGCTATTGATGTGTTTAATTTTTTCTTATACCTGTAAATACAGATTTCACCAGTTTTTTTCCTCTCGAGATACAGAAACAAGTCTGCACTGTTCCAGGGAACCCATATTGAGAAATGCTCTTAGTATACACCATCTCTACTCCTTACAAGCTCTTTATGCTCTTATGTAAATCATATATACTGTTTCCAAGGCACACTATAAATGTTGAATGAACAAATGAATTTAGAAATAAGGAAGGGGCCACCTGGGTGGCTCAGTTGGTTAAGCTCCTGACTCTTGATTTCAGCTCAGGTCATGATTTCAGGGTCTTGAGATTGAGCCCTCATGTTGAGCTCTGTGCTGGACGTGGAGCCTGCTTAAGATTCTCTCTCCCTCTCCCGTTGCCCTCCTCCCTGCTCGTGGACTCTCTGTCTTAAGAAAGAAAGAAAAAAAGAGGAAGGAAGGAAGGAAGGAAGGAAGGAAGGAAGGAAGGAAGGAAGGAAGAAAGAGAAAGAAAGAAAATGAAAGAAAAAAAGGAAAAAGGAAAAAAAGGAAAGAAATGAAGAAGGAACATATTTTGTTGCTTGATTTACTGAATGATTTCATTTTGAGTTGAGATAGGATCATATCTCACATTAGGATGTGTTCTATTTGCACTAAGCTGTCTTTTCCACTATCAGAAAATATTTAATTTTGAAGGTTTCTTTGCGTGTGGCTGATGCACATGGTCATATTTGTCATTGGTTTTATAAACATCACCCATTTATCATGTATACAAAGATGTTAATAATAGTGGTGGTTAGAGCATCTCTATAAAACAACTCTAAAATGTTTATTGGTATATAAAACATTTGGGAGACAAAAAGAAAACTAAACAGGTATTTCTTTCCTTCACAGTATTTAAATCTAATTAAACATACAAAAGAGAGTGTTTCCTTTACTTTTCCTATCCTATCAGAAATTAACTGATCATGGGGCACATGGGTGGCACAGTTGGTTAAGTCTCTGACCCTTGGTTTCGGCTCAGGTTGTGATCTCAGGATCATGAGACTGAGCCCCTTGTCAGGGCCTGCGCTCAGCGTGGAGTCTGCTTGAAACTCTTTCTCCCTCTCCCTGTGCCCCTCCCCCTGCCCTCTCTCTAAAAGAAAGGAAGGAAGGGAGGAAGGGAGAGACGGAGGGAGGGAGGGAGGAAGGAAGGAAGGAAATTAACTCATTACGAAGTAATTATGAAGCACTATATAAGAGAGGAAAAGTTAATATAGAATGAAAACGTGGGAAGTATACAGTGAAACTATGAATAAATAGAATTGGGACTTTTCAGAGAAGGATTTGTCAAAGTGAAAAATGTGAGCTGGAAGAGGGAGGCAGTATGATGTAAGCAGAGGAATTATAAACATATTAGGACAACATATAAAATCTGTGACACTCTTCTCTTTCCCATTTCATAATTTAATAACTAATTAAAAATTAAACATTTGTTTCTATGTCAGATGATGATTTGCAAAGCCAGGCATTGTTTAAACTGATTATTGAAGGAAAAGGAAAACTGTGGCAAGCACGCTTCTATTAATGATAGGATAACTGGAAAGAAAAGGAGTTCAGATAATTTCATGAGACAAGAGCTACCACCAAATAATAATTCCTTAGAGAGGAATAGCATACTTTTTAATTAGTCCCTTGGTTACTCTCCAGGCTTTCACCATATGGATCTAATAGGTAATTTGTGGGTGTTATCATTGTGGAATTTATCTTCAAGCTTTATAAACAAGAAGAATATGGGAATAAGGACCAATATGAATAACTTACCTGTAAAACTGAAATAAAGGTGTTCTATGAATGGCAGCATAGAAGCTGGTAAGAGCATGGGATCTGAAATCATACAGCTCATGATTAACTCGTAGTTCCCCTCGTTGGCTATGTGACTGTACCCAACTTTTTTCTGGTTGTGGGGTTTTTAATGAAATGATATATGTGTGTGGCTTCTATTAATATCTTGATTGTCTTTTCATTGTTTTATTTAATACTGGCTACTAATTTCATAAACATAAAATCAAAGATCTTAAGTAATAATGTTTTCATTCTTAAGCTGCTAGGTTTAAATGAATAACAATTAAAATTAATATGGAAAGCAGACATAAAAGACAAATATGCAGACTTTGTAAATATTAGTAAAATTTGTATTAACTGTGGGAAAATTTATTTCAGAGTACTGAATCTCTATCCTATTTTTTCCTAACTCATTTTCCCCAAACCAGAAGATCATTTCAATTCAAATATAGGCGAAAGTATTAAGAGTCCATGAACCTAACACCCAGATACAAACAATTACCATCATGTACTCGCAGTTTTTAAAAAAAGGAAGTTTCACTTAAGAATATATTTGATATAGTAATAAAAATTATTTTATTAAATTTCAACTGTTGAGTATACATAACTTTTTTTTTGAAACAAATGTCTTTTTTTTTTAATTTAATTTTAAGTAAGCTATACACCCAGCATGGGGCTTGAACTCATGACCCTGAGATCAAGAGTCGCATAGTCTACCCACTGAGCCAGGCAGGCACCCTGAGTACACATAACTTTTTTTTTTTTAAGATGTTATTTATTTGAGAGAGAGAGAGAGCATGCAAGCACATGTGCATGAGTCGGGGGAGGGGCAGAGAGAGAAGCAGACTCCCTACAGAGTAAAGAGCAGACATGGGGCTGGATCCTGGAACTCTGAGATCATGACCTGAGCTGAAGGCAGATGCTTAACTGACTGAGCCACCCACACATAACTTCTAATATTTTGTGTGACAAAACTGGAAGTACATACAAAACACTTGTTGCATATCAAAGTACAATGGTGACTGTTTTGAGGAAAAGCACTTGTGCAATCATTTGAATTGTGAGCTGAATTCGCCCTTATTTTTTCCCCAGAACACCATTTTTACTTAAAAAAAACTGAAACTGGTTATTCAGACTTGAGTGTTCAGCAGATACATTCTTGAAAATTATAAAATGAGTCTGTCATTAGAAGAAAAATAAGCTAAGGCAGTGCCAATGATTACGTTTGAGTTTTCAAGCAAAAATTAGAAATTTGGAAAACTTGTATCTTTCACTGCGAGCTTGATAGGCTTCTTAAAGATTTCCCTGATGAGGTATTAACAAATGTGATTTAAAAAAATATTGTATAGTGAAATGTGTCGGTATTTAGAAGATCACCATGATTCAGTGAATGAGTATTTTCCATGATAGAAAGCCATGCATGGGTGAAAGATCTAGTCAAAGTTCAAGATGGACTTAGGGGCGCCTGGGTGGGTCAGTTGAGCATCTGACTCTTGATCTCAGCTTAGGTCTTGATCTCAGGGTCGTGAGTTTAAGCCCCGCTGGGCATGGAGCCTACTTAAAAAAACAAAAAAAGTTTAAAATGAACCAATGGATTTTCATTTAATAAAGTATGAAAAGGTCATTCATATGGTTCAGATTCCACATTGCAAGTAACTTTTAAGAAACTACCACTTGTTAAATTTTGGTGCAGTATCAAAAAAGAATCTTTCTTTTCCAACTACCTATCTGTGTGAAGGTCGATACACATACATAAAGCAGATATGAGAATGTAGCTGCCTTCCGTAAAGCATTAAAGAGATTTGCAAAAATGTAAAATAATGCCACTCTTCATTAAATATTTATGGAAGATAGTTAATTTTCAAAAAATGTTATGCTGGGGCACCTGGGTGGCTCAGTTGTTAAGCATCTGCCTTTGGCTCAGGGCGTGATCCCGGAGTCCTGGAATCGAGCCCCACATCAGGCTCCTCTGCTGGGAGCCTGCTTCTTCCTCTCGCACTGCCCCTGCTTATGTTCCCTCTCTCGCTGGCTGTCTCTCTCTGTCAAATAAATAAATAAAATCTTTTAAAAAAAAATGTTATGCTAACCAAAAAAAAAAAAAAGTTATGTTAACATATAATGGGCTTATTACTGTATAGTTTCAAATAAATAAATTAAAAATTTTTAATATTGGGGGCAGTAGAGCATGTAACTCTTTTTTTTTTTTTTTTTTTTTTATTTGACAGAGATAGAGACAGCCAGCGAGAGAGGGAACACAAGCAGGGGGAGTGGGAGAGGAAGAAGCAGGCTCATAGCGGAGGAGCCTGATGTGGGGCTCGATACCATAACGCTGGGATCACGCCCTGAGCCGAAGGCAGACGCTTAACCGCTGTGCCACCCAGGCGCCCCTGAGCATGTAACTCTTGATTGCAAGGTTGTGAATTTGAGCCCCACCCTCCCTTTGGATGTAGAGATTAATTTTTTTTTCATTTTTACTTTTCAATTTCTGTTATGTATTTATAATGATAATCCCATATGATCAAGGGGTGCCTGGGTGGCTCAGTCGGTTAAGCATCCGACTCTTCATTTCAGCTCAGGTCATGATCTCAGGGTGGTGAGATGGAGCCCGGCCTCAGGATCTGCACTCAGTGTGGAGTCTTCTTGTCCCTCTCCCTCTGCTCCTCCCCCTGGTCACGCTCTCTCTCTCTCTCTCTCTCAAATAAATAAATAAAATCTTTAACCCACATAGTCAAAAGCTCTTTGAGGTACTTAGTAAACGAATCCCAAGACCAAAATAATTGGGAATTAACAGTTTAAGGCATTGACTGTAAAAAGAATCATTGTAATCTGAAGTGATAAGGAAGTACTACATGGAGGAGTTGAGAATAGAATTCATTCTGGTGTTAAGGTTAAGAAATACTGGGAGGGTGTGGTGAAGAGAATGTTCCAGGCAAATGCCATGTTTTGATTTTGAGTCTCCTCTCTATTTTAAAAGTAATGCATATTCATTGTAGAGGGCTTGTAAGACATGGAAGAATGCTTATTAGAAATCATTTGTATTCCAGCCACCTGGAGATAACTGCTATTTATTTGACTTGTTAAGTTTAACTACTGACTGCTTTATTGTGCCAAAAATCAAAGAAAATGGAAAGAGACATAAGTCAACTGGAAGGAGCTAATGATATTTATTTGACTTTAATCTCCTGGTGAAGGTGGAAGGTGGTGTCTGCCAGACTTCTCCATTGTGAAGCTACTCTTTTTTCCTTTGTAAAGAATAAGTACTTTTGTAGGGCGGTTCTTTGAAACTACATAAATATCCCATTCCTCATCAGACTTTAAGTCTGTTTATTAAAATGGGCTCGGGGCGCCTGGGTGGCTCAGGTCGTGGTTTCGGGGTCTTGGTATCGAGCCCCACATCAGCTCCACACTGAGGAGTCTGCTTCTCCCTCTCCTTCAACTTGTGCTCGCTCTCTCTCTCAAATAAATAAATAAAATCTTTTTAAAAAATAAATAAAATGGGCTCAACTCTTTCTTTTCTTTTCTTTTCTTTTTTTTTTTTTTGGAAGGAGTCAACATCTGTTACTGCCATTATTTTGATACTAACATTGTCCCAGGTTTGGCCAGTGAGAGCTCTAAAATGGCTTCTTTGTCCATTTGACTTCCTTGGTTAATAAGTTAACAACAAGCAGTCAGTAGTTTAACTTATTTAACCTACTAATAACCATTTTAGTAGCACTATTTATCTTTTTTGGTCATATTCTAGAGTGTTTTGCTCTTGAATGTTGATTATTTGAATATAACATTTCCACAGTTTTTGATTAAAACACCAACTAGTTTTTTGGGTTTTATTTAGAGAGGAAGAAAAAGAGAGAGAGAAAGGAAGGGCAGAGAGAGAGAGAATCTTAAGCAGACTCCACACCAGTGCAGAGCCCTACACGGAGCTCAGTCTCACCACATTGAGATCATTACATGAGCCAAAATCAAGAGTCAGAGGCTTAACCAACTGAGTTACCCAGGTGCCCCAACACGAACTAGGTTTTTAAAAGTCATTTAACCACACACTTGGGTGGCTCAGTCGGTTAAGCATCTGCGTCTGGCTCAGGTCATGATCCTGAGATCCTGGGATCAAGCTCCACCTCAGGCTCCCTGCTCTGCGGGAAGCCTGCTTCTCCCTCTCCCCCTGCTTGTGCTCTGTCAAATAAATAAATAAAATTAAAAAAAAGAAAAAGTTATTTAACCTCAAAAGAGCATTTACTTTTTTTTCTAAAGAGCACTTATTTTGACAAAAGCTATAATCTTCAGATTTACTTCATCTGTTTTCTATTGTGCATCAACTGTAGTAACTAAAGTAAACCTAAAATCAAAGTGGGTATTTTTTTTCACATGGGTATTTCTTTCTCTCTACTAAACTATGGAACTCTAGAACATTCCAGTTAATGTATTCATTTCTTCATATTTTGTGTTTCTATTGATTATTAATTAGGTTGCCTAACAATATAAAAGAAGAAAATATTAATACTCTCACAAATAAGTCCAGATGGTATTGTATGTGAAACATTTTAATGCTAATACTTGAACAGTACCGTAAACTTGAAGTGTTTCTTTTTGCTAAAAAGAAATTGGCTGTTTTTCTGAAGTATTTGGAAAAGTATTTCCCAAGTGTTTTTCCTGTGCATTCCATTAATTATTTAGTAATACTGAAATCTTTTAGTTTTAAAAGATTCTAAAACTTATGGCTAGCATGTTATGTTAATTGAGTCTACCTCATCTATATAATATTAGATAATTAGATACTTTTTATCTGTGTCCTTTTTGTCATTCCAATGTTATTCACTCATCAGTCAGTGGACATTCACCAAGCGCCAGTTACTATAATAGTGGCAATAGTAATGATAATAATTATCCTTTACTTTTACTGAATATTCGCTATTTCATTAAATCTAATGCTGTTAGTTATAAAATGCACATTTTCTTTTCTTTTCGAGGTGGGGGATGGACAGAGGGAGAGAGTGAGAATCTGAAGCAGACTCCACCCCCAGTGCAGAGCCCAGGGCATGGCTCCATCTCGGGCTCCTGAGATCATGACCTGGGCCAAAAGCAAGAGTGGGACACTTAACTGACTGAGCCACCCAGGTGCCCCTAAAATGCACATATTTAATATGCTGCTAAGAGACAGAAAATCTTGCCAAATAAACTATTACACAGCATCCATTGTAAAATGCACCGTAACTTAAAAGTTGTTAGAAACAGGAAAACTCATTTTTTGAATTCATGACCTAGGGCACCTGACATGTAAATTCATTTAATTACACCAATTCTATGAGATAGGTGCCATCTTTATCCTCATTTTTTTTTTTCTTTTTTAAGATTTAATTTTTGGGGGGGAGCATCTGGCTGACTCAGTCAGTAGAGCATGTGATTCTTAATCTTGGGGTCATGAGTTTGAGCCCCACTTTGGGGGTAGAGTTTACTTAATAAAAAAATTTTTTTTAATTCTCTTTTTTAAATGTAATCTCTACCCCCAATGTGGGGCTCAAACTCACAACCCTGAGATCAAGAGTCTCAGGCTCCACTGACTGAGCCAGCCAGGCACCCCTCATTCTTACAGATAGGGAAGCTCGGCCCCCGAGAGGTTTTGTAACTTTCCCAAGGTCATGCAAATATCAAATAGATCTGAGAGCAAAGATCCTAACTCCACCTTCAACTACTGCACTGTATTGCCTTCAACCAAAGGGATTAAAACCAGTCACCACTTCTTAGTAATTCATAGAAAAGGAGTCAGTTTAATAATTTATGATATAATATGATAAATTCTTATTAGAGCGATGCATAAGAGAGTATGGGGATGTAGAGGAGATGGTTTAACTGTTTCTGGGGAGGTTTATATGTACCAAGTCCTCTTCTGTCTTTCCTATGACAAGCAGATATTGTAGCTTAAAAAACATGTTTAGGTTCTAAACTTTCTGTGTTGCTGTGGCTTTGCTTTAATCTTTGATTCTTCCTGGTGCAGCCAAAAAGCAACTCAAAATATCATTACACTCTTTAAAAAACTTGTAATGTCTACACAGTATATAAACATCAAGATTCACTAGATGTATCTTATTAAAGTGAATTTCTGGAAAAATTAAAGAGTTCAAATTAGGGGTGCCCGGGTGGCTCAGTTGGTTAAGCATCTGCCTCCAGCTCAGGTCATGATCCATCTGGGGGTCCTGGGATCAAGCCCCGAGCCCCACTCAGCGGGGAGTCTGCTTCTCCCTCTCCCTCTGCCCTCCCCCCCCCGTCCCTGCTCGTGTGTGCATGCATGCTCTTTCTCCCACATAAATTAATAAAAATCTTTTTAAAAATTAAAAAAAAATTTTTAGTTGAAACAAGCAAGTAAATGAAATTTAATATTTTCACAGGTGCTGGAGAAAATTTGGAGAATACAATGGCAGCATTTCAGCAGTAAGTATAGAAAAAGCTATTCTTTTATAGTTTAACTTTGAAGTGGTGATGATTCACAAAGTGAAGATAGTATACATGTTGCATCCGCTTGTGATACTTGTTTCTATTTTATTAAAATCCCCCTTTTTTTTTAATTTAGCTAGTCTGAAGTGTTACAAAGAGTGTGTAGCTTCTGCATAACAGAAAAACTAGATCAGAGTTGTGGGTAATCAAAAGATACTATAGTTCTAAGGCTGAAAGAAGGGGTTTGTAACAAGGAACGCACTGTGTGTAATGCTAATTAGTCTTGGAGAGAAAGAGAAAAGGAGAAAATGAAACAACTGTTAACACTGGTTGCTGTTTATGAATAGGTTTATGTGTCTGCCCTGTAGTTCTACAGACCTGAACCTGTGATCTGGTCTTTTCTTGTTTGAAGCCTTATGAGTGTTGGTCTTATTTTTTTGAATAAGGTAAATTAGATTTTCCCCCATGTTTCAGTTATTCATATCTCGTATAGATCTCTTTTAGAGCACCTCACGGAGAAGCCACAGGAGAGACAGGAATGAAAGCTGATTGATACCTTGTTTTCCGTCTTAGAGTAAATGATCATCATTAGTCTGTGGTGATGGTGAACACTGTTTTCTTTTCCATGAAAAGTAAGGCAGAGGATATGAAGTTAAACTCCATGGGAGACATTTTCCATATTTAGTAAGAAAAATATTTTCTTATATATTTGTTGAGCCATTTTTATGCATACAATTGGGACTGAGAAATCAGAATTTGGCTTAAGTTTTTGTTCTGTTTCTCATCATTTAAAGGTACCTTAGAATTTCGGGGCACCTGGCTGGCTCAGTTGGTAGGGCATGTGACCCTTGATCTTGGGGTTGTAAGATCAAGCCCCACATTGAGCATGGAGATTACTTAAAAATAAATAAAATAAAAATAACAAAGAGAGTTTATTTTTCCTGTTATCAGGTCCAAATGTACTGCTTCTCCATATTCTAGTTTCATCTGAATCCTATCCTCCTGTGTTTGCCTTTGCTTGTTCTTCCTGTTCTCTAATACAACGCCTTTAACTATAATCCCCAAATTTTCTAAAGCTCTAAAAATGCAAACACTTTCCTCCTGTCTGTGGAAAAAAAACCTTTCCAGATTCTGAAACAAAATAATTTAAATTAAGTCAAAATAAAAATAAAATAAAATAAGTTACTTTTAAGTTATCTTCTCTACTGAGATCATATATGTAGCTATCTTTAGATATATATATATATAATATAATGTATAAATCTAGATATGTATAGATATATATAAATCTAGATATGTATAGATATATATAATATATATAATGTGTGTGTGTATATGTATATATATAATTTTATTTGTGCAGTTTACACTGAGACACATACACACATACCTCCCTTCATATACTATGATTTATCAAATATTTGTTCCCTGGGATGTAGTGATATATATTGCCTGGGGGAAAAAAATGCTTATAACTTTGAGTGATCTTAGCATTCTTTATATTTAAGGTATATTCTTTTATAAGTTTTTCCCCATATTTTTTTGTTAAATTTTTTCCAACCACCCTTGTTTATGAAATTAAAATACTCGATTATATAATAAACTGTTTCTAAGAATGGTACATTTGTATAATAAATTATTTCTAAGGATGGGGTATAAATATTTTTATCTTTGAAGATTTTGATCATCTGAAAAGTTTTTGGTAGTCAAAGAATGTCTTACTTAGATGGTTTTTACTTGCTAGATACATTTCCCATCTTCAGCAGCTTTTTGTTTTGTTTTTTTAAGATTTATTTATTTGAGGGGCACCTGGGTGGCTCAGTTGGTTAAGCAAATGCCTTCAGCTCAGGTCATGATCCTGGAGTCCCAGGATCAAGTCCCGCATTGGGCTCCCAGCTCAGCAGGGAGTCTGCTTCTCCCTCTGACCCTCTCCCCTCTCATGCTCTTTCTCACTCTCTCTTCTCAAATAAATAAATAAAGTCTTTTAAAAATTTTTATTTATTTGAGAGAGACAGCTCGCAAGTATGTGTGAATGGGGGAGAAGCAGGGGGAGAAACTCTCAAGCAGATACCCCACTGAGCATGAAGGCCCAGTTCCCATGACCCTGAGACCCTGAACTGAAATCAGGAGTCTGACATTTAACCAACTGAGCCACCCAGGCACCCCTTAATTTTAACCTCTTTTAAAAATTTGTTGTTGGTGGTGGTTTTGTGTTTTATCTTATGCATCAGTGCTCTTGCTATCAATAAATACTTTTGTTTTCATTTACAACTATTCTATTAGTTCTTTAACTGCTAGGATACCTAGGAGGTTTTTGTTTTTAATACCTACTTTATGAGGAACAAGAAAAAAGTCATGTAAACATACTATTTTCACAGTACAGTATATTAAAACTGTGGAGTTATAATACCCCAATTGGCAAAAGACAGATACTGTGCTTAAATATGGTATATCTTTGATAGGATAAGTAGTTGAGGGAGAAACAGTAAAAATATAATGAGCAGCTAAAACTTAGATCTCATTTATGTGCGTGTATAGATAAACACTTCACGAAGTATACATATTATGACATGGAAGTGAAGACAAGAAGATATTAGAGAAAGTATAAATAATTGGTAGGGGAAGCCTGGTTAAGATTGACCAGAAAATTGAAAAGATACTAGGACTAGAAGAGTTATCATTTGGTACAGAGGAAGAAACTATTTTTATTATTTTTTAAGATTTTATTTATTTGAGAAAGAGAAAGTGAACACAAGCTGGGGGGAGAGGCAGAGGGAGAGGGAGAAGCAAGACTCCTCTGCTGAGCAGGGAGCCCACCTCAGGGCTTGATCCCAGGACCCTGGGATCATGACATGAGCTGAAGGCAGATGCTTAACTGACTGAGCCACCCAGGTGCCCCAAGAAACTGTTTTTAAAACGTGAAATGTTTGGGGCACCTGGCTGTCTCAGTCCAGAGAACATGCAACGCTTGATCTTGGGGTTGTGAGTTCAAGCCCCATGTTGTATATAGAGATTACTCAAAAAATAAATAAATAAATAAATAAAATAAGGGGGTAGGGGAAAAAACATGAAATGTTTGAGATTAAGATGTGAGGGTATGTAGACGAGATATATCTAGAAACTGAAAGGACTTTAAGAATGTATGGAAAATTTATTCATTATAGTTGGTCTAAAGAAATAATTAGGACTGGGGCACCTGGGTGGCTCAGTCAGTTAAGCGTCTGCCTTCCGCTCAGGTCATGATCCCAGTGTCCTGGGATTGAGCCTCGCATCAGGGTCCCTGCTCAGCAGGGAGTTTGCTTCTCTCTCTCCCGTGCCCCTTCCCCTCCCTCTGTCCCTTCCCTGCTCATGCTCTCTCTCAAATTAATAAATAAGATCTTAAAGAAAAAATTAGAAAAAAAAAAAGGATTAGGACTGAAGAGAAATAATTATATCTCACAATTTCTTCCTCCCTCCCTCCCTCCCTTTTCTTTTTTCCTCCCTTCCTTCCTCCCTCCCTTCCTTCATTCCTCCCTCCCTTTCTTTTCTTTTCTTCTTTTCTTTTCTTTCTTTTTCCTTCCTTCCTTCCTTCCTTCCTTCTCCTCTCCTCTCCTCTCCTCTCCTCTTTTTTTCCTTTTCTTTCTTTCTTTCTTTCTTTCTTTCTTTCTTTCTTTCTTTCTTCTCTCTCTCTCTCTCTCTCTCTCTCTCTCTCTTCTTTCTTTCTTTCTTTCTTTCTTTCTTTCTTTCTTTCCTTCTTTTTATATGTCACAATTTATAAAAAGTCCTGTAATGTGGTTTACAAAATGCTTTCACAAACACCTTAGGTTATGAACATAGCTCTTCTGTGATTCCTTTGAGAGCAAGAATCCTTCCATATTGATCTCTCAAGCCCTGACACCTAGTTCTGACGCTAATAGACTCTCACTAGTTGCTTACTGAACAAGATATGGAATGGGGCACTTCAGAACAAAGCAGAATATTAACAGAAGACAAATGAAGGAGACAGAACCCCATCCTTAATAAGCATAAAACCTAAAAACTAAGAAATTGTACTATACACACACATACACACAGAGTCACTAAGCCCTTGAGTATGTAAAATCTAGCTCTTAAGAGCTAATAAAACTAGGTTATTAAACCAGGCCGCCTTTGTAAATACCCATAGGACAATCTGATCCCCGTGGTATTAACATGAATGGTACAAGAAAGAAACAAATTGTTTTAGCAGTGCTGGAAGTATAAGTTGGCAGACAGTCAAAGTAATTAATCAGTGACCTGGTTCTCATGATACATTTTTCAGAATATCTAATTAATACAGTACTAATTTCTCATCTATGAAATGGGAATAATAACAAACCTCAGTGGTGCGAGGAATAAATGAGATTCAAAAAAATTCCTTAAAATAGGGTCTGTTATTTATTTATTCATTTTTGGACTTACTATTTTTAATTTTTTCCAAATTTTTATTTAAATTCTAGTTAATTAACATGTAGTGTATACGGTCTGTTTTAAACTGTTATGTATTGTTTCTGTGAAATTTCAAGTAATTTCACATCTTTTAGAGCTAGAGTTTTTATTTCTTTTTCTGGTAATGTTGAAGCCTTGGTTTTCCTTTTTCTCTGTTTGTAATCAGCTTGTCAGAAAGTCAGCTATATTGGGGCATGTGAGTGGTTCAGTTGGTTAAGTGTGGGACTCTTGATTTCCACTCAGGTCATGATCTCAGAGTCATGAGATGGAGCCCCTAGTGGGGCTCCGTGCTCAGCAGAGAGTCTGCTTGTGATTCTCTCCCTCTCTCTCCCTCTGCCCCCCCCCCGCCCCGCTTGTTCACACTCTCTCTTTCTCCAAGATAAATGAATAAATCCTAAAAAAAAAAAAGAAATTCAGCTATAAAATATCTGGTGCTTCAATTGAAGTAGATGCATATTATTATTTATGGGACATTTTGAAGGCCAAAGTGATAAAAATTCCTTTTTCTGCCTATGTTCTAGCTATCTATGTATCAAATTTGGGATAATTTTATTAGTATAATTTACAGATTGTCCTGACTGCACTTACTTACTATTGCTCTAAATTTTTATTAGCTTATTGATGAGAGATGAGCATACAATAAATAGAAAATATTTTTTATATAATTCCTAAACATTTCTAAAAACAGCCAACATTTTAGCTGAAGGCAAACTTCAAACTTAGAAAAATTTCTTTTGTAAAATGTATAAATTTTTTACTTTCATTTTTAATTTTTTTAAATTGACGTTTAAAATTTTATTTATTGTGCTTGCTTCAGCAGCACATATAATAAAATTTTCTTTCTTTTTCTTTTTTTAAGATTAAATTTCTTTTTTTCTTAATTTTTTTAAAGATTTTATTTATTTATTTATTTATTTATTTGACAGAGAAAGAGAGAGCCAGCGAGAGAGGGAACACAAGCAGGGGGAGCGCGAGAGGAAGAAGCAGGCTCCCAGCGGAGTAGGGAGCCTGATGTGGGGCTCGATCCCAGAACTCTGGGATCACGCCCTGAGCCAAAGGCAGACGCTTAACAACTGAGCCACCCAGATGCCTTTCTTTCTTTCTTTCTTTCTTTCTTTCTTTCTTTCTTTCTTTCTTTCTTTCTTTCTTTTTTTCTTTTCCTTTCCTTTCCTTTCCTTTCCTTTCCTTTCCTTTCTTTTCTTTTCTCTTCTTTTCTTTTCTTTTCTTTTTTCTTTTCTTTCTTCCTTTCTTTCTTATTTTAAGTGGGCTCCACACTCAGGAGCCCAATGCAAAATTTTTAAAATTTTATTTATTTTTTATTTATTTTTTATTATTATTATTTTTTTAAGATTCTATCCATCCATTCGACAGAGATAGAGACAGCCAGCGAGAGAGGGAACACAAGCAGGGGGAGTGGGAGAGGAAGAAGCAGGCTCACAGTGGAGGAGCCTGATATGGGGCTCGATCCCACAACGCCGGGATCACGTCCTGAGCTGAAGGCAGACGCTTAACTACTGTGCCACCCAGGCGCCCCTATTTTTTATTTTTTTAAAGAGTTTATTTATTTATTTGA
Organism: Ursus americanus; assembly: GCF_024610735.1. NCBI lineage: Eukaryota > Metazoa > Chordata > Mammalia > Carnivora > Ursidae > Ursus > Ursus americanus. The sequence continues at coordinate 32,082,563 of NC_142149.1, forward strand.
AATAGAACACATGTGAGAGAGAGAGCATAAGCAGGGTGGAGGGGCAGAGGGAGAGGGAGAAGCAGGCTCCCTGCTCATGACCTGAGCTGAAGGCAGACACTTGATCCACTGAGCCACCCAGGCATCCCACAGAATTGTTTTTAAATACAGGAAAATATAGATAACCCCCTGCTCTTACTCCCCTTCACATAGTCATACAAAAAAGATAACAAAAGAAGGTAAGATATGCACATGACTAAAATCAGTAATAGCAATTTTTTTAAGCTATATAAAGGATTTTAGGATTTTATTTCAAAACTGTTTGCTGGGGGGCGCCTGGGTGGCACAGCGGTTGAGCGTCTGCCTTCGGCTCAGGGCGTGATCCTGGCGTTGTGGGATCGAGCCCCACATCAGGCTCCTCCACTAGGAGCCTGCTTCTTCCTCTCCCACTCCCCCTGCTTGTGTTCCCTCTCTCGCTGGCTGTCTCTATCTCTGTCAAATAAATAAATAAAATCTTAAAAAAAAAAAACAAACCTGTTTGCTGGCTACATATTTTGCTGACAGTTTCTACATTTCTTATTCTTTTTTAAAAAATTGAACACCGTATGATAATAATATTTAGGGAAATTTAAAAATACAAAAAAGTAATCCTACCAAAAATTGTTTTTGTTTGCTTATTTCTTTTTGCATTTTATTTTTACACATTTGTGGTTCTAGCAAACACACAACTGACTAATAAATATTTCTGTTTTAAAGGTGGATATCCTTTAGAAGAGGACACATAAAGTTAGTTATTTACATCTTGATAAGAATTACATTAAGGAGCCAAGTTAGTTTGTTTTAAAAACATCCAGAAACTTTTACTCAATTGCCAAAACTTTATATCTTAATTGATATATTTTTATACAAATTTATATTTGTATTTTTATATTGTGTGTTTCAAGTTTAAGTATAAAACAGAAGGTACATTCACCCCACTTAGGAGATCACAAGCCAAATAAGAATCATGAGTGCTTATGTATTTAAAAGGATGTTCAGTTTTTCTTAGATTAAACTCCTGCTGTAATTCATTCTATTGGTGATGAATAAATTGGTGTTCAAAATGTTATATTTTAGATGCAATATATTAATAATGGAAGTATCCTTATTTTGCCATTTTAGAAGTTTATATTCTGAAAACAAATGATTCCAGATGCCTGGATGGCTCAGTTGGTTAAACCTCTGCCTTCGGCTCAGGTCATGATCCCGGGGTCCTGGGATCAGTCCTGCATCGGGTTCCTTGCTCAGCGAGGAGCCTGCTTCTCCCTCTGCCTGCTGCTCCGCTTGCTTGTGCTCTCACTCTCTCTCACCCCACCGACAAATAAATGAATAAAATCTTTAAAAAAAAATAACAATTCAAGCAATCCATGTGAAGTAAAAAATTGGCCAGCTCAAATCTCTAATTCCATTCCCGGAAATACCACTTATTAGAGGTAAGCACTGTGACGATTTGGCCTCTATCTTTCTAGTCTTTTTAATATATGTTTTTAAACTACCCTTCAAGTAAAACATTATTTTTCCAAATTAAACAAAATTATTTATGAACTTTATTTTACATCAGTAGAATCATACCATACCTACTTTTTTCATCCAGATATACTTCAAAAATGCCATTCCAGGGATGCCTGGGCGGCTCAGTCAGTTGAGCGTCTGCCTTCAGCTCAGGTCATGATCCCAGAGTCCTGGGATTGAGCCCCACGTCCGGGCTCCTTGCTCAGCAGAAAGCCTGCTTCTCCCTCTGCCTGCCGCTCCCCCTGCTTGTGCGCTCTCTCTCTCTGACAAATAAATAAATAAAGCCTTTAAAAAAAATGCCATTCCATGTGAATATTTTTTTCTTTTACGTGTAGTACTTACCATGGATATGATCATCACTGATGATCATTTAGGTGCTAGCTGGATAATAATTAAAATTTAAATAGATCTCTAATAGATAAGTGAAACATGGCTTCATTCCACTCATTTAGAAATGTGTTGGATACCTACAATATACCCAACATCATGAACATTAGAAAGTATAGAGCAGGCATAGGCCTTTCCTCTCTAGGAATTTAATCTAGTTGTAGAGACCTGACCTCATATAAAACCACTAGTAAACAATTTAAGTGCATGAGAACATATTGCACAAACATAATTTATCTACTTTTATATCTTCTCACCCTATTCTGCTCACCACAGCTCTTACTCCTTCCATTCTTGAATTTTAAAAAGAAAAAAAAAAAACTTTCT